>NC_080172.1:113647266-113947266 GCF_950295315.1 Erinaceus europaeus
AGCTCCTAATGTGTCTCTCAGTGTTATCAGATATGACCTGATGTTTAATGGCTCAGGGAGGCTGCCATGATGAGCTGCATGTATGGACAGTCAGTCAAAGACCAAATAGGATGCCACCTTCTGAAGAGAGGATATTAGGAGCTGGGTGGTGGTGCACCTGCTTGATGCACATGTTGCAATGTGTAAGGACTTGGGTTTGAGCCTTTGGTCCCTACCTATAGGGGGAAAGCTTAGCAAATGATATATCAGGACTAGAAGTGTCTCTCTCTCCCTCTCTATCTCCACTTACCCTCTCAATTTCTGGCAGTCTCTATCCAATAAATAAAGATGAAAATATTTTTTTAAAAAGAGTGAGAGTGAGAGGTCCAGGACATCCGTTGGGGGAGCAGATGTCCTGACATATTTCTATCACTCTCCCTCCGACCTATAAGAAAGGGAGAAAATTCCAATGAGGTGAGACAGCCTTCCTTCCTTTATCGTATTCCCTCTTTCGTCTGTCTCGTTCTCTTTTTATTTCTTTCAGATACAGACAGAGAATTAGAAAGAGAGAGGGAGAGAGAGACCACAGCAAAGAAGCTTCCTTCAATGCATGGAGCCAGGCCCAAATCTGGGCAATGCACATGGGGAAAGTTTCCCTCTATCCAAGCAAGGGACATCACCAATCCATGGGATGAGTTTCCCACCACAACAGAGAACTAGGTCCAAAGAAAATGTAGATTCAGGTGTAGAAATGCAAAAAACATTTTAAAGGCATATTTTAATTAATTTATTTGATAGAGATATAAATCAAGAGGGAAGGTGGAAGAGAGAGAGAATGAGAGAGTGAGAGAGAGAGAGAGAGAGAGAGAGGCCTTCAGCACCACTTCACCACTCATGAAGCTTTCCCCCTGCTTCCCTGCAGGGATTTGAACCTGGGTGCTTGTGCACTGTAATGTGTGCACTTAACCGGGTACATCACCACCAAGCCCCAAGACACATTTCTTTGTGGATACTCAGAACTGAGAGAAGATCTATGTAGACAGAGCTCCTGGTTGGGAACGTGGGCACTTGGGAGCTTCGAAAGGCTGGTCACTGACTTCTCTTGAAAGCTAAGCACATACTTTTGCTCTTCTTCCCTTCACTATAAAATAAACATGATAACATCCTCTTATTAAATAGAAACATTACAATCAATTCTTCAAGGGCTTACTTCATGTTAAGTATGTAAAAAAAAAAGTAGGTTATTACCTTGACTTCAAAGAGTAAGGGGTTGGGGCAAGAGTCATTTGGTAGAGTATCTTCAGGAAGTTTTAGATCTGCTAGGGACAATTCAGGAGCATGGACTCAGACAAAACACTGAGGTAGCTTCAGAGGAGGGTAGGGAAGAGAAGCCTGACACTTACTCACATAGCGACTAAGCACGTGGGACCCCTGTGCTCAAAATTTGAGGAAGGCAGAGGTAATATAATTCTGGAGTCAAGGTCATGATCTGCGGTTTCTTACTAGATTGGCAAGTATCCTTGGACAAGGTGCATAAACTCCCTGTACTTTAGGTTTATTCACCTGTACATGGGGTCAAAATACTTATCACAGCACTACCCTGAGATCTAAAAACAAACAAACAAACAAAACTGTCCAAATGGCTTTAAGCTTTGCTTCCTGGCATACTGAAGTACACTATAAAATTTAGCTTTTGAGGGAGTAGGGTGGTAGTGCAGCAGGATAAACACAATAGTTTACGGTGACTCAATAAGTGTTACAAGCAAATAGAAAGTCCCAGAAAAAGACACCATAAAGGGAGTTGGGCGTTAGCACAGGGGTTTAGGTGTACGTGGCACAAAGCACAAGGACCGGTGTAAGGATCCTGGTTCAAGCCCCAGGATCCCCACCTGCAGGGGAGTCACTTCACAAGTGATGAAGCAGGTTTGCAGATGTCTATCTTTCTTTCCCCCTCTCTGTCTTCCCCTCCTCTCTCCATCTCTCTCTGTCCTAACAATGATGACATCAATAGCAACAACAATAATAACTACAACAACAATGAAAAACAAGGACAACAAAAGGGAAAATACATAAATATTTTAAAAATTAGCTTTAAAAAGTACCTATTATTATTCTGATTTTGCTTTCATCCAAATTTACACTTTATCTGTTAGAAACCCTTAGATTACAAATCTGATTTTCCTTCTAACAAGAAAACTTATCCAAACTCTAGACCATTCCCCATCAGGGAAGAATCACATGAAGTTAAAACCTGGTTCTCCACAACCTCTCCAACTCTGTCATTTCCTGGTTTGTTGATGGAAGCCGTTCTCTCAGGTGTGAGATGTGATCTCAGTCTAGTTTTCATCTGCATTTCTAATGATAAGTGAAGTGGAACATTTCTTTGTGAGTCTGTGGGCTATGTATATCTCTTCTTTAGAAAACTGTCAGTGGGGTGATGTAGATAGTATGATGGTTATGCAAAGACACTCTCATGCCTGAAGCTTTGAAGAACCAGGTTCAATCCCCTAAACCCCCCACAAACCATAGCTGAGCAGCATTCCGTGTGAAGAAGAAATGGAAGAAAACTGTTGAGTACTTTGGCCCACTTTATTATTGGGTTATTTTTGCTTCTTTTGTAGATCTGTACCAATTCTGTACAAATATTTGAGATCAGCTGATTGCCTGATGTATGATGTGCAAATATCTTCTACCACTTACTCAGTTACTTGCTTATTCTTGTGTGGTTTGTTTTCCATGTGTAGAAACCTTTTTAGTTTCATGTAATCCCATTTATTTACTCTTGACTTCATTTCCCATACTATTCCCATGTATTTGAGTCTCTAAATACATCTTTTATGTGAAGAGCCTGCAAATTTTCACCAACATTTTCTTCTATGAATTTTAGAGTTTCTTTTCTAGTATCTAGATCATTAATCCATTTTTATTTGACTTTGGTGTATAGTGTTTGGTGTTGGTCTAGTTTCACATTTCTACATGTGGTTGTTCAGTTTTCCCAGCACCATCTGTTAAAGAGACCTCCCTCACCCCATGAAATGGTTTTGGCCCCTTTGTCATATATGAGGTGGTTGTACATGTGTGGGCTCATTTCTGGAATTTCAATTCTGTTCCATTGATCTAAATGTCCCTTTTTATTCCAGTACCATACTGTTTTGATGATTATCACTTTGTAGTATAAATTGAAGTTGGGAAGCCTGATGTATCCCATTTAAATAAATGTTAAAAAATAAAAAGTTTGGATCCTCTTTTAGGTTGACTTAGTTTTTTTCTCAACCTCCAGCAGTATATCCAAAGCACTTCCATGGCAAAAGCAAAGTCTGAATGGGATGCAGAAACATGCCCTCAGAGTTCTGCTTGTCTTACTTTTACTGTTATTCCCTACATCATAATGCATCATGTGGTTGAACTCAAGAGCTGGGATCAGAATATCACACTAACACACACACACACACACACACACACACACACACACACACACACACTATATAGAGATAATGAGATAATGTAAAATTACCAGGAAGAAGTGAGACATTAAACCCATTCATTGATCAGTCTCTCACATACCCACAAAAACTTGCTGGCATTGATTGTGGTAAAGAAGAGAAAATAATTATAAGAGAAATCAAGCTTATTGAAAGGAAAGCCAGCATCATACACAACTTGGAGGCCCTCAAAAGACATCCTCCTTTTAGAGAACTTTTATATTCAAGACAGTATTGCTTCTCATGGTTCCTTTTTTACCAGGACCTTCTTAAAATATTCCCCAGTGTTTCTATGTTCCATCTCCTTCGGAATAATCCATATATGTCTATAGAATACAGCTTTTCCCATAATCCTACTTCAAGACTTTAATCATTCTGGGACTGGTCCAGCATTGAATATATCTACCTATGTGTGGGAAGAAATTTAAAAAAAAATAGCTTTGGATGAATTGAAACTTTTACCCATTACAGATTTGATTTCTGATTGTGGATGAAAGTTTGGGAATTCTCCCTGTACTCTCCTTTCTCATCATTTCTCAGTGAAGGCCCAGTGGGTCACAAGTGGAATTATTTTGAACATAATACAGCATGTGGAACTTGCAGTCCCTATTAAGTGTGGCTTGAGGTTGAAATGCTAGCAAAATTCCTATAGGCTTCAGAAAAATAAATTGAAACTGAGAAGGAAAAGTCCATGATGAAAATTTATTCCATCACTGTCTGTTTCTCATGTTAAAACAATATAGGAAACCGTCTGTTTTCTTATGTGTTCATTTATAAGAAGAAGTAGGCACTTTAATAGCCATGCATATTTAAGATCCATAAAAGATAATATGCAATGAAGATGGCTGAGCCAGATAAACTCGGTGGACAGACATTTTGCTAATCAATTTTTAACTAGGGAATAAGACTTGACACTTTGTCACTAATAATCTTCTGGTTCTGGAGAAGAATTTTCTCCTTTGTTCTTCTTGGTAAACTTGACATACTGTTTGGCTGAATTCCAAAGGACTGACCACTGTAAGTACCAAGCATAATATTATAGTTGAAGGGTCATTGGTTTGACCTTGATCCTAAATTCCTTGGTAGCTTTCTATAAATTATGGGTTCTGCCATTTCATCTGAAGCAGTTATTCACATTCAGTGTGGGTTCTGCTTGTGGCCAAGTTGAAACAGAGGAATCCACCAGCCACACTTGTTTTCAGGAAGACCAACATTTTTTTTCCCCTAGTGGAACTAAAAATGGTCTAGATGAGAGTCTATAAATCAAAGATAACAGTTATGGTGGTGAATTAGTTCGGGGCACTTTTGGACACTGCCGCTAATTCAACAAGGCTACTATTTTCTTGTGCCACTGATTGAAATGTCTTGATCCAACACCTGCAGAAGTACTTACCTCCCTATGCCCTGCTTTGTTTGACCTGGTTCCTTGTGATATATCATTGTGAAGGAGGATACAAATATCATGACAGTAAATTTTCCCTCATCACCATCTAAAAGACTCCCATATTTAAGTAATGACTAAGATATAAATTAGTCTAAGGCCACACAACTCTGAACGTGCCTAATCTCATTTAATATAGAAATGTAGTATGTTAATTTCCTCTTCTGTCATGACAAAATTAATTTGTGTGTCATCACTAAGTAAAACAACTGGAAATCTTTTGAAAAAAGTCTCCCCCTATCAACAGCTTTTCTTGTTCCCAGCCTCATGCCCCATGGTGGACATATTTCCGCATATACTACCTTCTCCGTGTGCTTTCATGTTGAGGGGAGAACAGTGAGAGGTGAGGGAATGAATGAGGGAGTGGAGGCTAAAGATTTGTATTTTGTCTTTGTTCAGGTTGAGCATACCCATCTGTAAAAATCTAGAAGGTTTGAGGTAGGGGTGGGGACTCTGGGATCACTGAATGGATATAGTAATACCCTCACAGGGCTTTGTATTGCCCTGGGACCCCTTAAGGAGGTGGCCGGGACAGAGATGGTAACAGTGTACTTGAAATGAGATACTTGGAAGATTAGACTGGATGAAATTTGAAGATGGTCTGGGTAGTACTGGGGAAAGAGTCACTTCTGACTTTTACATGTGGCTGACATTCCACCAAGAAAGAGATCCCTGAAAGAAATGGAGCACGGCTCATGATTCTATCTTTGAGAGGATAAGGTCTCCATGAGACTTCCCCATAAGGAGCTCACATGGGACACTAGCTTAGAGAAGGAAAGTGCATTGAAGGAGTTAGCTAAGAGGAAGCGAGGGAACTCCTAGAAGCTGTCACAGTTTTCTAGAATAGATGCTCAAGACATGTTCATTAAATTAGTTGCTTTCTCCTAGAGATTTTAGAAGACTCTTGTAGAGGAAGTCTTTTATCGTGTTAAGGCTTAAGAATCTTCAGTATTATATAAAGGGCAAGAATGTGGTGCATCTCAGGTACAGCATTCTTTAACACCTGCTTGAGGAGATGGAAGAGGAGGAGGAGGATAGGTGGGTGACCAGAACGAGAACAGTGGCCTTTTATGTCATTGAACAATTTGGCTTCAGCCCACATATGCATGCTCTATTCTGAAGGAAAAAATAGAAGAGTGGGCCCAGGTGGTAACACACACATTACAATGTGATAAGGACACAGGTTCAAGCCCCTCGTCCCCACCTGCAGGGGGAAAGCTTCAAGAGTCATGAAGCAAGGCTGCAGGTGTCTCTGTCTCTCTTCCTCTCTAACTCCTCCTTCCCTCTCTCAATTTCTTTCTGTCTCTATCCAATAACAAATAAATAAACATTTTTTAAAAAAAATAGGAGAGCAAGGCCTCTGAGATGAAACTATGTGGGTTCAAATCCTTTCTCCATATTCTCTGACTGTTGTGACAGTCACAAGCACAGTATGTAATTGTTGGGCCTCTGCCTTCTCTGTTAAACATAAGGTTTCTCCTAGTACAGATCCGGTAGGATTGTTCTAAGGGTTAAATGAAATAGTTCACTTGAAGCATTCAGCAATGCAGTTGGTCCACAATACTCACTCTGCCAATGTTGAGGACTGGCTGCACCTGCCACATGAATTGCTCTTGCTGAAGAAAGGGCTTCCAGAAAAACAACTGTTCCCCATCTCACTTCATTTCCAGTAATATCTGAGGGGCACAGAGGGTATTTCTGACCCAGACCTGCCTCCCATGACTCCTATCCATCCGCCCCCTACCTTCTCATTTACCCTGACTTCAGTCTGCTGTGGTTTGAGAATATGTTCATTTCCTTTTACTTGATTCTATTTTGGGGGGCCAGACCCATGTCTGGTCCACTTGTTGCTGTGCTGCCCTCAACTCTGTGCCTTGCCGGGGTTGCCGTATCTTGATTGCAGTTGTCTTCATTGTATCTCTCTGAATTTGTTTGGAGAGAGTAACAGTCACTTGTAGAGTTAACTCTTGCCCCGAGAAGTCCAGGAGCTGACTTACTTGGCAAATTTTCGGTGCTAGTAGGTTTTCTTTGTTTGCGTTTAGCGTTTGCTTGCTATTGAGGTGGAACCTGTGTATTGTGGGAAACTTGTAGAAGTGAAACAATGAAATTGCATAAATAGCAATGCCCAATTGCACTGGAGATAATCACCGGTAGCATTTGCAAGTCTATGTATCAATATGTGTGTGTGTTCCATCTGTCTGTTTCACTTACTATGGCTACAGCTACGTAAAAGGGGACCAGATTGGATAGTTTTGAAATCACTTTTCTTTCAGGAGAATTTTCTCCTAATCTAAATGTTATTCAAACTATTTTAATATTGATCACTCTCATACAGAAATGGCAATTTAGAAAAGTAATTGATGTGTTGATTTATATGAAAGAGAGGCCACTGCTCAGCTCTATTATGTAACGGTTCCGGGGACCAAATGCAGGATCTCACACACATATCCTCTGTCAGCTACAGAACTGGCCCCTGATGATTGACTAAATACCTTTGTTAGAAGTCTTTGTTTATATGCATCTAGTTGCTACAATAGAATTTCTGGAAAATGAATGTCTTTATAGGATACTGTGAACTCATTTTAAATTCACATTATCTGTTATCAAGTTGCTTTTGAGGAGAGGATAGAACTTTAGGCCACCGGAAATCAGGAGGAGGAAGAAACAGGACCCACCCTGACTCCATTATTCAGCCTTTTCATCTTGGACAGTTTAACTGACTTGAAAAGATACTTGGCAGGGTGGGTTGGTGTGGGGGCTGGCAGTGGCACACCCTATATATGGAGTCCACACACTACAGTTTGCAGGAACTGGCCTCAAGTCCCTCGTCCCCACCTATGGAGAGAAGCTCACAAGCTGTGAGACAGTGCTGAAGATAGATCAATCTATCTAACATCTATCTATCTATCTACCTACCTACCTATTTATCTGTCTATCATCTCTCTCTTCCTATCTTGCTTCTCCTTTCTTCTCAGTTTCTCTTTCCATCTCTATCCAAAATAAATAAATAAATATTTTTAAAATGCTAAAAAGAAGAAGAAGAAAAAAAAAACTTCTTGATCTGTCACTTGTCTGTTCTTACCCTCTGTCCTTTTGCTCTATGGATAAAGCCATGTCATTTATATCTTTAACAGCACTGGCTCTAAGAAAGAACGGTGTTCCTTTTTGCATTCATTGCAATTTTTCATTGGCGGCTTGACTTTTAAATTATTGAAACAATATTGCTTGTATGTTTATTTGAAGAGAATTTGCTATTGTCAAAAAAAATTTAAATGTTCTTCTCTTTGTGTGTCTCAGAAAGATTTTCCTAACTTTCACCATCTCAAATCATCTTGGAAACTACCCATTTTGTGTCATGTTTTATCTCACTATTTTGGACTTTCTAATACAACTAAAATGTTACTTTAATCCCTTTATATATTCTAGTAGGTTATTGCTAATATATATAAAGCTTTCTTTTCTGTGTTTTATACTTCACCCAATACACTTTATCATACTGATTAATGTGAAGAGGTTTATAATTGATTCTCTTGATAACCCAGGTGTCACTCTTTTCCTTGATTCTATTGAGAATACCTTTTGTATTCACTATTAAATATGATGGTGGTTGCTAGTTTGAGCATATATTTGTCATACCAAGAGAGCAAATTTATATTCCTACTTTTCAAAGATGTCCCTCACTTTTAATTAAGAGTGGGTATTGGGTGCCTTCTGATACATTGTCGACGCATGGCTATTTAAAAATGCTGTGAGTCTACCTTTTATCTATAGAAATGTCCCTTCTTTGTTCTATTTAATATTATTTTTCTCCGTTGAGTCCTACCTTGTCTTAAATGCATATTGCTACCCTGTTTTCTTAATATTTTTGTTTGCATTTCTTGCTAATTTTTAAACCTACCTCTATAAGATAAGTCTTTTTAGCTTCTATACTGCAGAAGTATTGGCCACAGTCTACTTTTTGCCAAATTCTACATTAGAACCCCAGCTGGAAGAAAAGCAATGGGGTAGGCTCTTCCAGAAGGAGGGGGCGGGGGCATGCATCACCCAGGTAGTTAGTTGCTACTTGGAGCAGGTTTGCGCACATCAGTAGCCCCTGGGGAAGGTTTGACTGAAGCAGGAGATCCAGAAAGTTGATTTAGAGTTGAGGGACCTGCCCTACATTTATGCACACAAGATAACCTGAGAAAAGCCGGTCAATGGAGGCCAGGTGGTGATGCACCCAGATAATCTCACATACTACCAAGCGTAAGAAACAGGGTTTGAGTCCCCACTTCCTACCTGCAGGGGCTCCGCTTCACAGTCTGCAGGTGCAGGTGTCTATCATTCCCCCTCTCTGTCTCCCCATGCTATCTCAACTTCTCTCTGTCCTGCCTAACGAAAATAAATAAATTAGAAGGAAAAAAAAAGGTTGCAGGGAGCGATTTTTAGTGCTGGCACTGATCTCCAGCAATAGCCCTGGTAGCAAAAAAAAAAAAAAAAAAAAGATAAACAAACAAACAAAACAACCGCATAAATGTCAGTCAGTTGAACCTCAGAAGAATGGAAGTTCAGCTACATATAAGACCTAGAGGTCCCCAAATTAAACCACCACTAACTGGTGTCCTCAGTAGATCAGAAGATTCTAGAAAGTAGGAAGGGATAAAAGGCTAAATTGGGGTGGGATGGGTGGTAGAACACAGGTTAAGAGCACATAGTATGAAGCTCAAGGATGCCAGTTTGAGCCCCTGGCTCCTCACCAGGAGGGGTATCACTTCACAAATGGTGAAGCAGCTCTGCAGGTGTCTCTCTTTCTCTCCCCTTCTCTGGCTTCCCTTCCTCTCTTATTTTCTCTCTGTCCTATCCAACAACAACAAAAATGGAAAAGAAAAAAAAAAGGCCAACAGAAGCAATGGATTCATAGAGCAGGCGCTGAGCCCCAGTGATAACCCTGGAGAGCCCTGACTCACCACATAGTTATCTCCATCTTTCCACACACATCCTTAGAGAGGAATGTGGGGTTAGGTAAGAAGGATGGGTAGAAATCCTCCCTTCCCACAATGAATTGTTTTTCTTCTTGTATCAGACTCATACTCATGTGATTTTTTTTTTATTATTTCTTTGTTGTGATCACTTGTGTTTTGCCAAATGTGACTGGAAACCATACCCTTTCCATGAAATGCTCCTGAAATATGATAAGCCATTTATATATGCTCCCTGGGGTCTTCTTCATTTCTGGAAAGACTCTATATTCTTTATATTATTATATCTTACTTCTGTAAGATTATCCTCTTGCTTTGCATTCTGGGAGAACTTCCCAAATGCATACCCAGGCCATTGATTTGAGATTCTGCCGTGCTGAGTCTTTACTTTGTTCACCTCAAACACAAGTTTTAATTTTGCTACTACCATCGTGTTTCCTTTCAGTATTTCCTTGTGTTCACTGTTTCATCTTCAGGTCAGGTTTGTGCTTTAGACAGTCCTCATCCTCGACCCTTGACGTCTTTCTGCTCTCTCTCTCTCTCTCTTTTTAATCATTTGAAGTCTATGTCTCTTTGCAGAACATTCTAACCTTTTTGTGTGTGTGTCTGATTCCTAGAGTAAGGCGTCTTCAGACTGAACATTATGGAACTTCATCCATTGTTTAACAAACAAACAAAAATTGCTGACTTTCTCCACATTACCTAGGACTGACTTACAAGCTCAGAGACAATAATATAAAACTCCGGTTAAATGAGAAACTAAGGGGCCAGCTAGTGATGCACCTAGTTAAGCATATACACTGCAATGCTCAAGGGCACATGTTGGGCATTATACCAGCTCTCCCCTACTCCATGCTGTATTGCTTAATGCTGTGGTCTATTGACATAATCATTGTTTTGCCTGAGACCCACCCTGCCTGCAGGGTATTGGTTTAATCCCACTGGTTAGAACCTTCGCAGAAGTTGCTATGGAAGCTTTCTGCCTTCGCACTCTTTTCTTTTCTCCACCCCCTCTCCTAGCCATTTCCTTTTCCTACTTGCCACTTCCAGTTAAAGAGATATATATAAAAGGCATTGTCTCTGATCAATAAAGGCATTGCATTGCGTTCCCACTCCACAATGAGTTCCTGGTCTCTCTCCAGCAAAGCTAGCCTGGCAGGCATAGGTTCAAGCTCCTGATCCACACCTGCAGAGGGAAAGCCTCTGGAGCAGTGAAGCAGGTCTGCAGGTCTCTCTGTCTCTCTACTTCTCAATTTCTCTCTGTCTCTATCCAATAATAAAAAAATATTAAAAAGAAAGTGAGAGAGAAAGAGGGAGAAACTAAGCAATGATACAGGTGATTTTGATAAAGACAAGAAGAACCATGGATAGACCCCGTGGAAGGTGATAACCGGATACTTAGTAGGAACCCATAGCCTTCTCTGGGACAGAGATAGAATCAGGTGAGGATACCACTCTCTCTTACTCAGGTTTGTATTTTTTTTATAATCCATATTGTTTTCACTTTTCTTTGGTCATTGTAAGGAGACATGATTGATACAGTACAGTAATACACAGTTTTTTTTTCACGATCATTCAGTGGATATCATTCAGACAATCCTTTTCCTATGCAGAGACAGATGACAGGTTGATGTCCACAGCCTCTGGTCCAAACGCCAGTGTGTAGAAGTAGACATTAAATCTCATGAATCTCTGTTGACATTAGAAAAATGTCTTACTCATTGACATCGTGAAATACTGTAGGTAACAAAACCAAGATCTCCCATAGGCATTGTGTTGAGGGCTCTTCTGGAGTAGATAAGTCCAGAATGGACATTTTCTTTTCAGATGTGACCCCTTTTCAGTACACATTGAAATGTATTTGGCTCAGTGTTCATGGGAAGCACAGAGGGTATTTGCAATTCCAAAGCTCTGTAGTTATTAATAAAGATGACTGTACTGGCATGGAGAGGCAGGAAAGTTGAGGAACTGCTCACAGCAAACCCAAGTGAATCAGAAGCCCAGAGAGTCAGTGATTCTGATTCTAAGGAAGGGAAAACAGAAAAAAAAAATCATTTCTCGGAGAAAGAGAAAGACAAAAGGATGTGTAGGCCAGTGCAGAGAAAGGACACCGCTAGGTCTCCTAGAGTTCAAATAAATATTTAAAACGAGGAGGAATTAATGGGTCTCTCTGAATGTAATGCATCATTAATTCTCAAGAAGCCAGATTAACAGTGAGTTGGTAGGGTGATGGCCTCTTGAATCATTCTTTTAATGGAGTTCCCAGGTTAAAGTAGATTATATTGAAGATCAATCAATAGGTCATTTCATCCAGATTGGTGATTAAAAGAGAACCATAAAGAGTCCTGTGACAGTCATCATTTTGGCTCAATCATAGACCTTTCTCTAGACCCGAAAAGCCTTGTCTGCAATCTGCCACTGCAGACCAGAGTGGAGGCCCCAGCTAATATATTCTATGAAGTCCAACATCCTGAGAATTAATTCCCACCCCCCCACCACCATCCCTCTCCCTTTTAATGAGATGGTTCAGGCCATACCCCCAAGCAAAAGGGGAAACACACACACACACATTCATATTTTTGTTGCTTTTCTGGTAGATGCAGTGCACTGAAATAATTTAACGGTATAAATCCAGTTTATTTCTTGATTCCCAATGACCCGTCACAGTGAATTAGTAGGAGTCAGAATCTGAGTTTGACAGAAGTGATTATATTAGATTCCGTGTACGTGTCTGGGCTTCACTACCTCTCCTCTATTAGAAATTGCCTCGGGAAATCAGGAAGAAATGAGATGCCCGGGAATGTGTATCTCAATGATCCACCATTGACTTTCCTTAGGAAATTAGTGATAGAAAGTGTCTGAAAAATGAAATTGCCTTCAGGTCTTACAGGCTCATTCGAGTACTTGCAAA
Organism: Erinaceus europaeus; assembly: GCF_950295315.1. Classification (NCBI taxonomy): domain Eukaryota; kingdom Metazoa; phylum Chordata; class Mammalia; order Eulipotyphla; family Erinaceidae; genus Erinaceus; species Erinaceus europaeus. The sequence continues at coordinate 113,660,038 of NC_080172.1, forward strand.
ATGCATCCAGGAATTACAGCATTTGAAGGCAAAAGGTTTTCTTCCTTTGTCCGCCCTTTGTCTTGAGGAAGTCAGTGGAACCAGTCCCTCTTTTTTTGAACACTGGATTCCATAGACTGAAATGCTGTATCTTTCTTTATGTTTATTTTTCTTATTTTAATTTTTGAAAATATTTTTGTGGGGTCTTCAGTCCAGGGAAGCCTGGCCGGCATCCTGATGGCGTCTGTAACGTGGTGGCTGAAAAGAGAGTTAACATACAAAGCCAAACAAATTGTTGAGCAATCATGGACCCAAAGCTTGGAATAGTGGAGAGGAAGTGTTAGGGGGGTACTCACTGCAAACTCTAGTGTACTTCTGCTTACAGGTATATATTTTGCACTAGTTTATGGATATGTGTGAACATATGCTCTCTCTCACAGATCCTGGTGTATATCTAGGTTTTGGGACTTTGTTAGAAAGTAAACCACCTGGGATGGAATTAGAGAATACTATGAAAGGAAAGGTTTCACCGGAGTAATGAAGCTGAAGGGTTGTCATTCCACACGTGAAGTCTCTGGACACAGTCTGAGCTGAAACATGTTGAGGTGGCAATCATTGCACTGGGAGCATGGACTGACCACTCAACGTCCATGTTCAGCAGGGAAGCAATTACAGAAGCCAGACCATCCACCTTCTGCAACCCACAACGACCCTGGGTCCATGCTCCCAGAGGGATAGAGAATGGGAAAGCTATCAGGGGAGGGGATGGGATATGGAGATTGGGTGGTGGGAATTATGTGGAGTTGTACCCCTCCTATCCTATCATTTTGTTAATTTATCCTTTCTTCAATAAAAAAATAAATTAGAAAAAAGGTAAAAAAATATTTTTGTGTATTTATCATTGGATAGAGACAGAAAAACTGAGAGGAGAAGGGGCCAGGTGGTGGCACACCTGGTTAAGTGCACACATTTCAGTACGGAAGGACCTAGGTTCAATCCTCTGGTCCCCACCTGCAGAGTAAAGTTTCACAAGTGGTGAAGCAGGGCTGCTGGTGTCTCTCTGTCTCTCTCCCTCTCTATCACCTCCTCCCCTCTCAGTTTCTCTATCCACTAATAAATAAATAAATATATTTAAAAAGAAAGAAATTAAGAGGAGAGGGGAAATAATGAAGGAGGCACCTGCAGCCCTGTCTTGCCATTCCTGAAACTTTTCTCTGCAGGTGGGGACCACGGTCTTGAACCCTGGTTCTTGTGAACTGTAATATGTGTGTTTAACCAGGTACATCACTGCCTGGCCCCTTTATTTTTTGCTTTTCTTAGTAGTAGAGGACCTTGTCTAGAAGTATATTTTACCTGACCCAACAGTTGGAGTTCATTAGACAAGGTTTTCCAAGTCTTGCTATTTATTTTCCCAGATTCACTTTTCATGGAGTCAGGGGAAAGGGTGAGTATCCTCGCTGCCATGTGTGCTTGCTTTTAAATACATTAGACTTTAAAAGGGCTGTTGGTTGCCAGTTCACAGACACAATGTGAACTGCTGTCATCCCCTTATTTGAAACAACAAAATCCCTGCTGTGAATCAACACAGAAAAGGGCCCTGAATCTTTCCTCCTTTCTATCAAAAGTCAAAATGAAAATGGAAAAAAATACAGAAAATCTACTACGGAATGTGGACATTTTCTTGGGAGAGGCAATGAATCAGGTACTGTTCAGGGGCGTTTATATACCTGAATGCAGTCGACAGATTGATATTCATAGACTCGTAAATAAGGCATTAGGAGGTAGGTATTTTATGTGATCCTTGATATCTTTATTTCCATAAAGCCTAGAGGAATATAAAGCATTTCCTTGGGAAACTAGAATCACTTCTTGAAACACTTTAATTGTTATTGCTCTTGTAAGGGCTTGTGATCGTTTTTGGATGCATTTGTTAAAATGATAGATGAGGAATAGTGACAAAAAAAACAAGTCCAATGGCCTAGTCTTTCGAAATTTTCAGTGCTAACAATCAATGACTGGAAGCATTTTTTTCATGTTTATTGGCCTTTTGAATCTCTTCTTTAATGAATATTCTGTTCATCTCCTCTCCCCATTTTTGGATGGGATTATTTTGTTGTTGTTGTTGCTGAGTTTGGTGAGCTCTTGATGTATTTTGATTAATAGCTTTTTGTCTGATGGATGGCATGCAAAGATCTCCTTTTCTGTAAGGAGTCTCTTTGTTTGGTTGCTGGTTTCTTTTGCTGTGCAGGAGCTTTTTTAAATTTGATGTAGGCCCACTGGTTTATTTTTGTTTTAGTCTTCCTTGCAATTGTATTTAGAGCCTTGAAGAGCTCTGCAGAGCCAGGTGGTGATGCACCTGGTTGAATGCACAAGCCAAGGACCAGGACTGGGGTTTAAGGCCCTGGTCCCCACTTGCAGAGGGAAAGCTTTATGAGTGGTGAAGCAGTGCTGCAGGTGTCTCTCTATCTTTCTCCCTACCTCCCCATTCCCTCTCAATTTCTGGCTGTTTCTACCCAATAAATAGAGACATAATTTAATAAGAAGGAGGAGAAGAAGAAAAAAAAAAGGAAGGAAGGAAGAAAGAAATGAAGAGAGAGAGAGAAAGAAAGAAAGAAAGAAAGAAAAAGAAAAAGAGTTCTGCCAATATTTTTCTTCAACGTATTTGATAGTTTCTTATCTATCATCCAAGTCCATGGTTCATTTGGAATTTACTTTGGTGTCTGGTGAAATATAGTGGTTCATTTTTATAGTTGTACATGTTGCAACCCAGTTTTTTTCAATGTCAGTTGTTGAAGAAACTCTCCTTTCCCCCCATTTAACAGTCTGGGAACCTTTGTCAAAGATTAAAATGTCCATAGGTGTGGGGTAAATTTTCAGTTCTTTCTTTTTTCAATGTATTTATTTATTTGTAAAATGGAGAAAATTACAAAGTCATAGGATAAGAAGGGTACACTTCCCACCACCAGAGCCCCACATCACATCAGTTCTCCTATTATTTACCCCATGGGAGTATAGACCCAGGGTCATTATGAGGTGCAGAGGGTGGAAGGCCTGGTTTCTGTAATTGTCTCCCCACTGAACGTGAGTGTTGACAGGTCAATCCATATCCCCAGCCTATCTCTCTCTTTCCCTAGTGGGGCAGAGCTCAGAGGAAGTGGAGCTCCAGGACACACTGGTGAGGTTGTCTGTCCAGGGAAGTCCAGTTGGCATCATGGTAGCATCTAGAATGTGGTGGCTAAAAAAGAGTTAACATATAAAACCATGCAAATCATGGACTAATCATGAACCTAAAGGCTGGAATATTGCAGATGAAGATTTGGAAAAAGTGAAAAGTCTCCATTTTGGGTATAGCTAGTAGGTCTATTTTAGGTATATTCCAAAGAGCCACAACTTTATCAGTTTTTGCCTGAGCCTGACATCTATTATGCAGGTGGACCCAGGTTATTGTCTGGGGAGATGATGTCATGACTGGAAAAAGGGCTAGACAGCTGCATCAGGGAAGAGAATAGCTCCCAAATATGGAAAAAAGTGTACAAAAAGTGTAAACCCCCGTTGATTTGATCTGAGACCAATATTCAGTGCAGGAGCCTACGTAACCTCTACATCCCTGTAGGTTTGAACTTGCATTCTGAGGTCATCAGTAGGAACATTCCGAGTTGCACCAATTTCAGGACCCATCTTCCTCAGGTGGTAGATAGAGTATGTTATACAACCCCCCTCTGGAAGATGGAACATTCTCTACCATTGTTGATCCACATTGAGGACAAGGTCTCAATGGGGACCCCCAAAGGCCTCCATTATGTTGTTCCTGATGGAGATGACCAGTGATAATGGGGAGAGGGATTTATTCAAGGTCTACATTCATCATGGACATGTGGGAATCCTAGAACTCCCTGACTAGGGCCCCAGCTGATGGGGTGGCCTGATAGTGACTAAAGAGTCATCATTAAAGTATGCCAGTCTCTTACCCTTATTCAGCTACTGTAGTCCTTTTTTTGATAAGGTTAGCTTTAGAGTGACTGAGGCAAGTGCAATACAAAGTAGGTTAGGAGGATATCTAGGTCTAAGTAGGAACTATTTCATTAGGTACTTTAAGGTTTCTTTTTAGGTCTTTCTACTTGCTTGCTTCATCTATTAACTCACTGAAAACTATTGTGGACTTTTACTTTAAGGTACATATTTTGCCCAGCTAAAACCTGGAAGCAACCCAGGTGCCCAACAACAGATGAATGGCTGAGAAAGTTGTGGTATATATACACAATGAAATACAACACAGCTACTGCAGCTACTAAGAACAGTGAACCCACCTTCTCTAACCCATATTGGATGAAGCTAGAAGGAATTGTGTTAAGTGAGCTAAGTCAGAAAGACAAAGACAAGTATAGGATGATCCCACTCATTAACAGAAGTTGAGAAAGAAGAACAGAAAAGGAAACTCAAAACAGGATCTGACTGAGTTTGGAGTAGGGCACCAAAGTAAAAATCTCTGGGTGGAGAGTGGATGTTCAGCTTCACTGGGGGGAGGAGGGGAAGAATGGGATGGGACACAGTCTTTTGGGGATGGGAATGGTGTTTATGTACACAACTATTAACTTGTAGTCATATAAATCACTATTTAATTAATATGAGAGGGGAAGATTTGATTGAATTTTCAAACTTTTTATTGCACAGACCATAAGGGGAGTCTTCAAAATGTTGACTCTCCTAAAAGCTTAGACCAGGAGAGCAGAAGCAATGGGTGGCATTACTTTATATAAAAAAAAAAGATATATTACATCAAAGGACAGATTATGGTGAGGTAGTGGTGTATGATGCAGCAAATCCTAACAACAGGATTTTCAAAGTCAACCCAGTTGCCAAATAATTTAATTACAGAAATAACTATCTATTGCCTTCTTAAACCCTAAGACAGCAGGAACCTCACACTTCCTGTATAAAGCCCAAATTTCCCCCAGTCCTCAAACCTCTAGGGAGGGGCTCACTTTCCTGCATGCTTCTCTCAGTTCATACCAACTGACACTGCACCTGCTGATCCCAGCCTAATCAATGCAACCAGTACCACCTTGGTATGCTTCACTTAGAATATGTCCAGAAATGTCAAGCGTGGAATGACAACCCTTCATCATTAATTGGATGAGACCTTTCCTTTCTCATAGGACTCCTTAATTCCATTTCAGGTGGCCCACTTGTGAACAAAGCCTCAAACCCTAGATATAGGCCATGTCCCATGAGATAGGTCATATGGACACATGTATCCATAAATTTTCAGTTCTAAAACAGTTGGGCAATGGGTTTAAGAATACTACTGTGCTCTGTAAATCACAATGAAGCATCTCTTTAAAATTGAGACATCCATGAAAATGTATCTGTTCCTAAGTGCAAAACATAAGTTACATGCTGTGGAGCCTGAAGAAACAACTTTAGAAAGACTCAGTTAGAGTGAGAATTCAGGGAGTTGGGCGGTAGCACAGCAGGTTAAGGGCAGGCTGCAAGAAGCACAAGAACCAGCTCAAGGATCCCAGTTCAAGCCCCCGGCTCCCCACCTGCAGGGGGTTGCTTCACAGGCAGTGAAGCAGGTCTGCAGGTGTCTGTCTTTCTCTTCCCCTCTCTGTCTTCCCCTCCTCTCTCCATTTCTCTCTGTCCTATCCAACAGTGACGATCTCAATAACAACTATAATAACTACAACAACCATAAAAAAAAAATAGAAGGTCAACAAAAGGAAAAATTAAAAAAAAAAGCGGGAATTCAAATTCTAAAACTAGAAGGAAATTACAGAAACGGCATCATAAGCATCTATATAGAACTACTGGCTCCTTCTTTTGATGTGACGTTAGAACTTGACCACTGAGAACTGCATCTTCATCATTCTCTTATTTTGCCTAGAAGTCTGGTATTTTAAAAGCGATTTATTTAATTTGTTAATAAAGGGAAAAACTCTAAAAAAAAAAAAAAGTCAATTCCAGAATACCAAAAGATATCTGAATAGTGGGAAACCGTAATAAGTCATTTTAAAAGGGAAAACATTTCCCCAGAGTTAAGTCAGATCATGTCCCTCCTTTTGAAATGGAAGTTTTGTTACTTGCATGAAGTTTTCTACTTTAGGCTGAACAGCATAGCCAGAAAAACAGTTTATTTGGCCATATAAACAATACAGAATTTAACACAGTAACCTAGTAAGGAACATGGTACTGTTTGCCAAGGACTGCTTGTCCATTCCACCTGGGAGGATGTATCATTTGCATAGTTAGATTGCCAAGGGAAATGTGACGAAAAAAAAAAAAAAGCTAGAGTTAGGATTCTAGATTCTAATACAACCACCAGATTCAATGGCTTGACTGTTGTATGGACCTTTGCAACTATTTGGAAGAGAAGACAGTGTCCAGAACATATCAGTGGGAGGGGTGGGGGGACGGGTTGAGAGCATAATGGTTATTTTTAAAATATTTATTTATTATTTATTCCCTTTTGTTGTCCTTGTTGTTTTATTGTTGTAGTTATTATTGATGTTGTTGTTGGATAGGACAGAGAGAAATGGAGAGAGGAGGGGAAGACAGAGAGGGGGAGAGAAAGACAGACACCTGCAGACCTGCTTCACCACCCGTGAAGCGACTCCCCTGCAGGTGGGGAGCGGGGGGCTCGAACTGGGATCCCTAGGCCGGTCCTTGTGCTTTGCGCCACCTGCGTTTAACCCGCTGCGCTACAGCCCGACTCCCCAAAACACATTTTTAACTGCTAAAAAAATTTATTTATTTATTCCCTTTTGCTGCCCTTATTGTTTTATTGTTGTAGTTATTATTGTTGTTGTCATTGTTGAATAGGACAGAGAGAAATGGACAGAGGAGGGGGAGACAGAGAGGGGGAGAGAAAGAGAGATACCTGCAGACCTGCTTCACCGCCTGTGAAGCGACTCCCCTGCAGGTGGGGAGCCGGGGGCTCGAACCGAAATCCTTACGCGGGTCCTTGAGCTTTGCACCGCTTTCACTTGACTGGTTGTGCTACAGCCCACTCCACCAAAACACATTTTAAAGGCTCCCAGTTACCTTTGGATTAAATTAAACATCCCAGTTTCTTCAAATGGTCTGTCACGTCTCCCAGACCTATGTTTTATGCTATTGCTCTTTCATTTAACTCTTACACAATATCTAGCACTTAATTCAAGTCCCCTTCCCACCTTTGTGGAAAAGCTTCTCTGATTTCTCCTATTTCCCTTCTTCTTCAGTTTTCTCCTTTTAGGTTCTCTAATATCATGAACTTCTCTGACACATCATCAGTGTGTCTTTGTTTCTAGCCAGCATTTCACTTGTTGGCTCCCAAGGACTAGCTCTGCCATCTTCCTATTTCATCTGTACTTCTAAGAACTGTCCCCTTGCCACTCCAGACCCCTTCTCTCTCCCTCACTACATGTTGTGATGCAGAGACCGAGGACCAGGAACAGGGTTTGAGTCCCGGCTCCCTACCTGCAGGGGGAAAGCTTTGAGAGCAGTGAAGCAGGGCTGCAGGTGTCTCTGTGTCTCTTTCCCTCTCTATCTCCCTCTTCCCTCTCAATTCCTGGCTTCTTCTTTTTAAATATTTTTTTTATTTCTTTTTGTTGCCCTTGTTGTTTTATTGTTGTAGTTATTATTGATGTCGTTGTTGGATAAGACAAAGAGAAATGGAGAGCGGAGGGGAAGACAGAGAGGGAGAGAGAAAGATCTCACCTACAGACTTGCCTTACTACCTGTGAAGTGACTCCTGTGATCTCTCCAGGGATCCTTCTACTGGTCCTTTTGCTTTGAGCCACATGCGCTTAACCCGTTGTGCTACCGCCTGACTCCCAATTCCTGGCTTTTTCTATCCAATAAATAAATAGAGATAATTTTAAATGGAGGAGGAGGAGGAGAAAAAGAAGAGAGAGAGAGAGAGAGAGAGAGAGAGAGAAAGAAAGAAAGAAAGAAAGAAAGAAAGAAAGAAAGAAAGAAAGAATTCTGCCTCTAAGTATTTGATAGTTTCTGGTCTATCATCCAAGACTTTTACCCATTTAGAATTTACTTCTGTGTCTGATGAAATGGAGTGATTCCACAGTTTCATTCCTCTGCATGTTTTAACACATTTTTTTCCCAATGCCATTTGTTGAAGAGACAAACTCTCCTTTCCCCATTTAATAGTCTGGGCACCTTTGCCAAAGATTAAAATGTCCAGAGGTGTGGGGAAAACTTTCAGTTCTGAAACAGCTGGGCAATGAGTCTAAGAACACTCCTCTGAACAATTGAGTAGAGTCCTGTGTGCAGACAAAGGAAAGTTTGAATGTAGTAGCCAAGGGAGAGCTTGAGAACCCCAGCTATAGAAGCCAGGGGCACTTCAGGAAAGTGAGAGCCCAGCCAGGGGGAGCTGAGAGCAGCCCTGGTTCAGGCTGGCCAGCCTCCTATGCAGTCTTGGCTAAGAGCAATTTCTGACATGAGAAGGCTTGGTGCTCTGGATTTATTTTTTATATATTTTTTGTTGGATATGCCCAATACAGGCAGGCGTAAAATAAGTTTTTCCACTATGGGTGAGGAGTCTGTTTGTTCCCAGCACATCCCCTCCAGCCTGTCTCAGCGAGAGGAGTTGTCTCCCTGGGAACAGGGATCAGGCCTTAGCGTGCTTCCTTCACCAGAGAACAGCAAGCAGGCAACTTGGTGCCCTGGCTTTCCAGCTAGTTGGCCTCAGCTGCAGTTTTCTAGCTGGTTAGTCTCTGCTCTGGCTTTCTGGTAGTTTGTCTCATTATCTGGAAGACACATTCTGTAAAAATAAAATGTGAGAGGGGGCCGGGCCGGGCCCTACCGCAGCAGGTTAAGCGCACATGGAGCAAAGCGCAAGGACTGGCGCAAGGAACTCAAGTAGCACGACCTTATACTTACTTACAAATGTCCCATGAGAAATCCAAAGCTAGTAAAACCCATTTTTCAGAAAGAAGCAAGATCTCAAACCGATCACCTGGGTTTGAGCCCCAGGCTCCCTACCTGCTCCGAGCAGCTTCACAAGCCGCCACAGGAGGTCGCTTCACAAATGGTGAAACAGGTCTGCAGATGTCTTTTTGTCTTCCCCTCCTCTCTGGATTTATCTCTGTCCTACCCAACAACAACAAATGGTCTCAGGGACCAGTGGATTTGCAGTGCAGGCACCAAGCCCTGGAGGCAAAAACAAATAATAATAATAATAATAATAATAATAATAAAAAACATGGGGCCAGGTGGTGGCACACCTGGTTGAGTAACAAAGTCACAATGTGCAAGGGCTTGGGTTCAACACCACCACCACCCCCCCCCCCAACACACACACACCAATCCCCTCCTGCAGGGAAAAAAAACCTTGGTGAGTGGTGAACCTCCTCCTTCCTCTTGATTTCTGGCTAGCTCTATCCAATAATAAATGAAAATAATAGTACAAAGGATTAAGTAAAATGTACCAGATAAGGCATTATCCTCTGACTGCCAGGTGGGAAGGCAATGATAAAAAAGTTAAACAAAAAAAATAATAAAAGAAGAAGAAGGATAGAAAGAAAAGGAGGTTGGGGCCAGGTGGTGGCACACCTGGTTAAGTGCACACATTATAGTGCACAAAGACCCAGGTTCAAGCCCCCAGTCCCCACCTGCAGGAGGAAAGCTTCACGAGTGCTGAAGCAGGACTGCAGATGCCTCTCTGTCTCTCTTCTTATCTCCTCTTCCCCTCTCAATTTCTTTCTGTCTCTACATAATAATAAATAAATAAAAATATTTTATAATAATGACCTTCATTAAAAAATAAATAGAAAGAAAGAAGGAGAGAAAGAAAGAAAGAACAAAAGAAAGAAAGAAAGAAAGAAAGAAAGAAAGAAAGAAAGAAAGAAAGAAGACTGTGCTACCTTTTACCTTTCTTCTGAAGCTAGGGCTGACAGTGACCACAAGCCTCAGAAACCTTTCCTGCAGGGAAGCAGCCTCTGCCTCAGAGTCAAGGCTCAGCTCTCCCACCTGTTCCTGCCTCTCAGAGAAAGATAGCAGTCTTCTTCTCTCCACTTTCCCAAGTACAAAAAGAATCTGAGCTGCAGACATCTCCAAGGCCTCTCCTGTAACCTCAAAGCCACCAGATTCACCCACCTCTCTTGCCTATTTTGCATTGGGGCTGGGTTTATGTCCTTCCCCTACCCTCACCCTAGTGCAGGGAAAGTGCTGCCATCAGGCTCTGCCCTGTGATCAGTGCCTCCAAGGCTAGAAGATATTGATCCCCTGACAATTGCTGCCCTGCCTTCTTTGTGTGAGGTGCTGACTATAGACTTAGGAATGGTGCAGACAGTATTTCTGAATAACAATGGCCCATTGTGCCATTATTGATTCTTCTACAGTCTAGCTGGGTAAGAACAGCTAAATTCCATTCCCCCATTCTTCATCCTCCCTCCCACTCTCCCCACCCTCCAAAAGCAAAGTTTTTAAAGGAGGGAGGGGCAGCCACAGGCAAGGTTGTTTTGGGGTTGTTTGTTTCTTTCATTGTTTACCTCCAGGGTTATGGCTGGAACTCAGTGCTGGCACTAAGAATCCTGATGGCCGTTGTTTTCCATTATTGATGGGATAGAACAGAAAAAAATTGAGAATGAAGGGGAGATTAAATGTTTTTTTTTATTTTTATTATATTTACTTATTGGATAGAGACAGACAGAAATCAAGAGGGAAGGGGGTGATAGAGAGGGAGAGAGACTAAAAGACATATACAGTCCTGCTTCACCACTTGCAAAGTTTTCCCCCTGCAGGTGAGGGCCAAGGGCTCGAACCCTGGTCCTTGTGCATTGTAACATATATACACTCAACCAGGTGCACCACCACCCGGTCCTCCCTTCTCCTTCATTCTTTTGCTGTGGGTCTTTCATTTCAAATGTAGGTGTCAAATACAAATTTTAACATGTTCTATAAAGGAAAGCATCTATAAAAGCAAAAGTGCCTAGAGCCCACACTGCTGACCTGCTTTGCAAAACACCAGCCTCAGGGACACTCCTTGGGCAAATAAAAGCTGAAGACTCAAGGAAATTAAACCTTGAGTGGAAACCTCCCTGTGAGAATTCTACCTGACACTAGCACATCAAAGGATCGATCAGGCCATCTGGAAGTAAAAGAATCTCCCTCTTTTTTCTTTTTAAAACTAACTAGCCAAGCTTATCTGACAGCAGAATATTTAGTTGAAAAATAAAATAAAAACACCAAACCCACCCACCTGAAATCTACTGTCTCTCTTCTCTTTTTAGCCTAAATAATTTCTCAGAACTCAAGTAGCACGACCTTATATTTATTTACAAATGTCCCATGGGAAATCCAAAGCTAGTAAAACCCATTTTTCAGAAAGAAGCAAGATCTCAAACCGATCACCTAATCTTCCACCTGAAAACGGAAGAAGAGCAAACTAGAAAGAAAGCAAGCATTAAAAGGAAGTACTAAAAACTGATTTGAGCAGAAATAGATAAAACATAAGAATCAAAGAAGAGAAGAAAATCACAATCCCAAAGTTGTAGAAAGATCATCAATATCTGAAAAGATCAACAAAATTAATGAAACTTTAGTTAGAGAAGCCAAGAAAGAATAAAGAGAATTATTTATGCCTGAGGCTCCAAGGTCCCAGGTTCAATCTTCCATACCACCATAAGCCAGAGGTGATCAGTGCTCTGGAAAAAAAAAAAAAAAAACAAACCAGTAATTAAATAATATATATTATTAACCACCTTCAAAATGTATGATGGACTCTAAATAAAACAAATTAAATTATATAGAGCTACTAAGGTCAATCAACAAATGTTATAGCCTAGATGAAATGGACAAATTTTCCACAAACTATAGGAATTTATTCTAGAGAAAATATAAAACCTACACAGACCTAGATATAGAGGAAAAAATCTAATTGTAAAGAAGAAGAAGAAAAAGAAGAAGAAGAAGAAGGAGAAGGAGAAGGAGAAGGAGAAGGAGAAGGAGAAGGAGAAGAAGAAGAAGAAGAAGAAGAAGAAGAAGAAGAAGAAGAAGAAGAAGAAGAAGAAGAAGAAGAAGAAGAAGAAGAAGAAATAAAAAAAGAGGAAAGAAGGAAATAAAGGAGGAAGAAAGAAACTCTGTATAGGTGTGGGGAGATATGATGTCCTAAAGCGTAGGGTGTCTGTGCCTGAGACCGCATAGACCCAACCAAGAAGGACCATCATGTCAGACTGAGATCTCATCTCTCTCTCTCTTTCTCTCTCTCTTTCACCCTCAGGTTCTAACAGAAATAAGTAAAAGGAAATGTTAAAAATAAGCTACTCAAGATGAAAACCCCATATTCACTGTGTCCACTGCTGAAGGCTAATAATATTTAAAAAGATAAAACCAGTTTTCACACTTCTAAAAATGAAAGGAATCCCAACTCATTGTATGAGTATAGTATTACCCTGCTCTGCTACCAGAATCAAGCACAATCATTGCCAGCATATTATGAAACAATTTCCCAGGTGAATACAGAAACAGTTATCAGCAATAGAATGTTAGCACATGGAATCAAGCAATTTATCAAAGATTATACCGTACAAACAGGTGTATTTTAATCTACAGCATATAAAATCAGCTCAACTTAGAATAAACTGGTCAATATAATCCATTATATTACTGGAAGATAGAATCAAAACCCAATAATCATCTGAAGAGATGCTGTAAAAAGTATTTGAGAAAAATCCAATACCTTCTCATGATCAAAAGTATCATAACAGAAAAAAATAATACCTATAAGGCTGATGATTTAGCTCACTTGGGTAGTGTTCTGATATCCAAGTGAGCTGAAGATGGGCCCTGAAATGAGTGCAGCCTAGAATGTTCCCAGTAGTAACTATGGACTGTGAGCTCAGATTAACTGGGACTCTCGGAGGTTATACAGGTTCCTGTGCTAAATACAAAAATACATGGACCAGGGGCCAAGTGGTGGCACAACTGGTTAAGTGCATACATTACAGTGCACAAGGACCCAAGTTCAAGTAGAGCAACCTTTTTACTTATTTACAAATGTCCCATAGGAAATCCAAAGCTTTTCCCCACCTGCAGGGGGGAAGCTTCACAAGTGCTAAATCAGGGCTGCAGGTGTCTCTCTCCTTATCTCCCCCACCCCTCTCAATTTCTCTCTGTCTCTATTCAACAATAAATAAGCAAAATAAAACAAAAACAAACTTAAAATAAATAAATAACAAAAATACATTGACCTTGTGTCAAATCTACATAGTGAAAAGTTAATTGTATTGATATAGTTTCATTTTTTTTTCAACTTTGGGAGTAACTCTCTGCTCTAACCCAGCTTTCAAGATCTATTTTCCACTCGTGACACCACCTTCCCAGTCAAATTTCTAGTCAGACTCCGTAATAGATATTAAGCTCAAACAAATGTGAAATTGTACCTCTATTATTTTATGATTTTTTAAATCACTAATAAAAATTGAAAGAGAAGTTAGAACTGGTCCCTGCTCTCAGAGAGCTTACAGCCTAGATCAGAATTGATTAAAATTTAATTCTGAATTTTAAGTTTTTAGGTCGTCTTCTTATAGACTGAGGGTAGAAGTGAAGATAGTTCTCTACTTTCAGTTATGAGTGGCTTTCTTTTTTAGAGTTCTGAGTATGTATATCTGGTAGACTCTCTCCTTGGGTGTCTATCAAGGTATCACTGTGAGCAAAAAGTTGGTTTAAAATGTTGACCTTTCTAGTGCTTCCTACATTTTAGCGGAGGGCTGTGGAAGTGTGAGGATAAGGCCCCCAATATTTACTGAACCGCTAATTATGTTTCAGCCACCTTTCTGTAAGATGGGTCACAGAATCACTAAAGCTAAATGGCCAGTATTGATAGAGCATTTACTGTGTGCCAGCTACTTCACAGGGCTTTTTACAAGCATCATCATTCCATCCTCCCAGTAGCGTTATGGTCCCTATTTTATAGACACTCTTAAGAAAGAGTAGCCCAATGATATCGTTAATGAATTGAAGAGCCAGGATTTTCACTTCAACTCTGACTAATTTCAAAATCCATGAGCACTCTCCTCTCCTGCAGTGCCCTCTTGGTTCTGAAAACCTAAATATCTTATAAATCCAAAGGAATCAGACAGGTCATGAGCTCTGGAACAGATAGACAAAATACTGGTAATTCAGACTTCTGACTTTTGGTCCTCTCATGCCAATTATGAATCCTTTCCTCCAGTCCCTCTTTTGGAAAATGATCCAATATCAATTCTAATTCTAATGGAGGCATTGGTAAGGGAAAAATGTAGAGTATCCAAAGCAGGAATTGGCATTATTAGATAGTAAATATATATTAGTCAAGATGCCTCATCAAACCTCACAGACATATTGCAACTGCTTGACATATCTGATCCATTTATCAGATACCCAACACTATGGCTGATATATCTCATCTTCCATATCCAGCCCACCTAATATCTATGAAAGCACAAGAGAATTATTCTGTCCATTTTACAGATGGAAACTCCAAAGAAAGGAACATAAAGACAAAGATGCAAGTGATACTTGATGCACTGATACCATTAGCCTCACAATAGGTCTGGGACTTGGCCCTCAGGATGTGGAATAGCTTCCTTCTCAAGAAAATTTCTCCTTCCCTCACCCTTTTTGAAATGTGACCAGTGATGGCATCTCAACAATCCCAGAGGGTGGGAATCAGTTATAAACCTGGTGAGATGTGAGGAACCTAGAGCACAAAATGTAGGATGACCTCAATCCTTGGGGTCATGCAAGGACCTTAAGTGTCTTCTTAAATGCTATGACATAGTACCTCACTGATGCTACCTAACTTGAGCCCTGAGTATATCCCCACTTGAGAAGTTCCCAGATAGTCTCATAGTGAAAACAAAGTAGTAGGTTTCAGGCTTCTCTCTGAATTACAAAATCAAAAGATACATAGAGGCATCAAGGAAGTAAGAGCCATTGTCCAGTCCTGTATAATTCAGAGGCTGGCACTGGCCAAATTCACCATCAATTTAAACTTGAAAGAGATAGAATTTTTTTAAAAAGTTGGTGAACTCTCACTAAAGTATTGTAGAATGTCAGAAAATGTGGAGAAAATCATAGAGACAAATGAAGATTGAAGACTGAGGATTGAAGCATATTGAGGATTAATGATAAGCATTTTGCTTGTGGAGGAGGAAGTCACTGAACAATCCAACTCTATAGGGCTAGCTGGAAAACTAAATTCTACCAAGGAAACTGGGAGAAGATACAACAGGAAGTGGAAGTAGCTGATGTGATGGGAGATAAGGGCTCACTGGAAGAAAGGACTAGTTCTAGAAAGAGGAGCACATCAGGGCAATGACCTCCACACAGAAGTTTTTTCGGCAATATCTTGTCTTCCTTTTGAAGTTTTGAATTAATTTAACACTCTATTGCCTGGTGGCATCTTTAAAGGAATAATTTTTAAAAAGCAGCCAAAGTTATTTGTGAATTGAAATCAATAAATCACCACATGCACCAAAAAAGAGCTTTTTGTTCCTCATATTCAAACTTGTAGCTGAAGTTGAGATGAGTAGAGAAAAGGATTTATATTCTTCTTTTATCAGCCTTATTAAGTGACAAGGCATGATTTGGGATATGATAAGACAAAAAAAGGACGGATTAAAATATTGCATGGTATCCCTTAAAGCCCAAACGCAGTGAAATTCTGAGCATCAGGATGAAAACAAAAGCCCAAATTGTAGCCCTATAAGGATCTCAGGATGCCTTCTCTCCATCTCAATTTCTGCTTCTCACTTAAGAAGGTCCTTTCCATTATCCTACCCATCTGGTGGGAAGTGGACACTTTTACTTAAAGTGTTTCATGTTTCCACAAATAATAATATCACTTAAAATATTTATTTATTTGTGAAGGAGAGAGAAAGAGAAAGACTGAAAGAGAAAAGACAGAGAGAACCAGAGTATCACTCTAGCCTATGCGATGACAAGAATTGAACAAGGGACCACCACATGCTTGAAAGTCCAGTACTTAATCAACTATATCACCTCTTGGGTCTCAAGAATAACGATACTGATAGAAGTTTTTTGGTCCTATTTCCAAACTCTTGGGCTAACTTATCTCAAAGTCTGGTCTTGATCCAATCAATAGTAATTAGGAGAGTAGATCTGAATATGACTCTCCTCCATGTGGGCAACTGGATAGAAGAAGGAAGAGGGACAATTTCTAAAAGAAAGATCCTAGGTAGACAAGCTAATAGATGTCTACTACATTTCTCCTCTATGGCATGTGACTTCAAGCATAATTGTGTGGCCATATTGACTATAGCAGCCAAATCATGACACTATGTGCTTGTAAGTTAGCTAGAGTTGAAGATCTCAGACTTTGTCAAGTATGCCAAAGACAAAAGGGTAGGGGTCAGATTCATAGAGCTAGACAGTAGAAATGTGATGCCCAGAGGTAGAAAGAGACTGAGTAGTTACTATTTAATAATACAGAGTTTTAGGTGGAACTGGTTGCATAATAATGCAAATGTACTTAATACCATGGAATATACATGTGATAATGGGAGGTGGGGAATCGATCACCCAATAGAGTACACATTTACCATGACATTTTACTCAAGTGTGAGTCCCCAGCCACTTCATGGGAGCAGCTACACAGCGGAAGTTTCACAAGCAGTGGAGCAGTGATGTGGTGTCTTCTCTCTCTCTCTCTCTCTCTCTCTCTCTCTCTCTCCCCCACCCTCTTTCTTCCCTCTTTGTCTCTCACTCCCTATAGAAAAATATCTACCAGGAGCGATGGAACCATGGAGGTTCAGAGCCCCAGGGGTAACCCAGGTGACAAAACAATTTTATTTAAAGAATGATTTCAAGGGTGAATTTCATGGTGTGTGTGTGTGTGTGTGTGTGTGTGTGTGTGTGTGTAACAATAAAAAAGTTAACGTTTGCTAAAGGATGATTGGGGAGGAAGGGAACTTGGGAGGCAGAATGCAAGAAAGATAATAAAACTTGCCCTGTGTGCATCCATGCCATGTAATGGATTATTCTTTTTACTGGGGATATTTTTCTCTTTTCTTCTTTATTTGAGGAACCCTCAGTCATTCTCTACAACCCAGCTAGTAAAACCTTTATGTTGAATGCTTCTTCATTCTCCCAGACAGACCTAACTATTCCATTCTATTTCTTTGACAATATACACATGGCATCGAGAGCAAGGACTACATATCAGATGAGGATTTTTATGCATTTGTTTTTCCCACTGGTCTGTGAGCTGTAGAACAACCAGTGACAATGGTATAGCATGTTGCTGTGGTTAGATGTAGTCCCTAGAGCCTCAAATCCCAGTTTTGTGACCTTGGACAGACAAGAGTGCTATTTGTGTCTTCGTCTCCCCCATTGTAAAAGTGAAGATGATTATCATATTTACCCGGATAGCTGTCATGAGGAGAAAATGTGAAAGCCCTCATAAAGCACTGTTCCTGCTGCTGACACAGTGTAAGTGCTCAATAAATCTTAACTCTCATTGTTATCATTCACTGTCAGCCAGAGCATCAGAAAAACTCTGTGCATTTATATCTGTCAGTCGTCAGTCAAGACAAAAGCCGATGGCAACCAGATGAAATCGAGAAAAAATAAGCTGGCTTCACAGTGGCCTCTGATTTTGCAAAAGAAGTCTGTGAATATATTGTTTCCGGAGGCAGTTCTGGGAATAAAAGGTGGAGCCCAAGTGAGTATATTGGGGAAAGTGAACTAGCCATCCCACAGAGGTGCATCTGCATAAACAAGGTATCCAGAATGTCCCTTTCACAACGTGCATTTTCATTCCACTTAACTGCTATATCCTTTGGCTTCAAAGAACAGATTGCCACTTAAATATGTACATTGCATTTAAATTTCCCCAAGGAAAGAGATCAATAAGTGTGCCTGTTTATTTGCAGAGAGAGGATTTAATTGTGGACTGACATCTTCAGAGCTGATTACTTGCTTTCTAAAAGACTGAGCTGCTACTTAATATTCTTCCCCAAGCCCTTCATATTTTTATTTATTTATTTATGTTTTTTTTTTTTACCTCTCTGACTTTTGGGTCCATAACAGTGCTGAACACAATGCTCGTTCCAGTAGAATGGAGGTTTTGTTCTCTCACTCTCATCCATCTTGGTGAAATGACTTACAACAGCTGCTCCGAGAAGTAAAATCTGATAGAAACAGTATCTGACTAGATATAAACATAAACATTAGTTTCTATGGAAACAAAAGTTGCAGAACGCTGTCAGGAAGACCCCAGAGCCCATATTCCACAAATCAGAATGCTAAATATATAGTGAGGGCATTCACTGGGGCTCACACCAATAATACCTAATTATTTTTGAAAGTTAGAACACAGAGTGTGTAAAATTGTGGCAAAGTGAACACCACCTGGCAGAATCCATATAAGGGAGGGGTGTCTCTCTGTCCCCAAATTGAAACCATATTTCTTTTTCTTAATTGAAAGCCTCAGGGCAAGAAAATCTGCATGGATGGAATTCAGTCAACAGTTATACCCCTGAGCACTTTACTCCAGTGTGTAATAAAAGCTCTGAAGGTTTAACAGACGTTTGAAGTCTCACACTCAGAGCAAAATGTTTTCCCAAAATGACCTCCACTGGAACCAAGATGTTTGTGACTTCATTTAACCTATACCTCCTCTCCTCAAAGGGGAGGAGTCTCTCAAGAAGTCATTATTCCTGAGACTGAAGAGCTTATTGGAAACATCATCTCTGGCATGCCCAAGGATGTTTGTGTGAAGTCATCAGCATGGACTGGAAGAGGCCAACCAAGACAAGATATCAAGTACTCCTGAGACAGGCAGCAAGAAGGTGGCAATGCAAAGTTATTGCTTCAGGACTTGGTACTTTCCAGGGATCTTTTCATTATAGCACAAGTTCTGTGGGTCAAGAAGCTGAACAAGGAATAGTGGCGATAGCTTGTTCCTTATCCTCATGTCTGGGGCCTCTGTTGGGAAAATAAAGCACTAGAGGGTGACTCATAGCTTGGTAATCTGATAACTAGGGTTGAAGTTACCAAGAGATACCCCCTAACCAAAGGCTAGTGAGAGTTGTGTAATAGGATTCCAGCTGAGTCAACCAAAGCACCTACCTTTGATTTCCCCAGGTGACTTGAACTTCCTCATGGCTTGGCAGCCCCAAGGTAGTCAGATTTATACGGGAGTTAGGATTCCAAAAGCTAGTGCAAGCAAGAATTCCCCGTTGCAAAGCAACTTCTTACAGTGGATGTCTCTAAACTAGCCTAATCCCTGATTCACAAAGAAAAAAAAAAAAGACATAGTTATTCTCTCCTTTCAGTAGAAACGAGGGTTAGAATTTCTGGGACTTTTAAAAAATCTAAGACACAAAAGTTTTTTTAAAAGGTGGTAGGGTGATGGTGCACTGGGTTAAGCACACAATAAGAAGTAATAAGAAGTGCAAGGACTTGCTCAAGGGTCCTGGTTCGAGCCCCAGATTCCCCACCTTGGGGGGGGGGGTCACTTCACAAGCAGTGAAGCAGGTCTGCAGGTGTCTTATTTTCCTTTACCCCCTCTTTATCTTCCCCTCCCCTCTCAATTTCTCTCTGTCCTGTCCAATAAAATGGGAAAAAAAAAGTGGCCTCCAGGAGCAGTGAATTCGTAGTGCAGGTACTGAGCCCCAGCAATAACCCTGAAGCGAAAGAAAGAAAGAAAGAAAGAAAGAAAGAAAGAAAGAAAGAAAGAAGAGAAAACAAAAGAAAGGTTAAAAAATATAAGAGGGCCAGAGAGCTCACTTAGGAGCTCAGGCACAGGCCTTGACACATGTACAGACCAGGTTCAAACCTTGGCACCACATAGGAGTGTCATAACACTGTGAAATCACATGTATGCAAGCCCCCAGCTCATCATATAAATAAAAGTATATTAACATATATTGTAAAAGGGGCCAGGTGGTGGTGCACCAGGTTGAGTACACATATTACAATGTTCAAGGATCCAGGTTCAAGCCCCAGTCCCCACCTGCAGGGGGAAAGCTTTGTGAGTGGTCAAGCAGTGTTGCAGATGTCTCTCTGTCTCCCTTGCTATCTGCCCCTTTCTCTAATCACTTTCCCTCTCAACCCAATAAATAAGTAAAGATAATAACAAATTAAAAGATATACTATAAGAATTCAATAAGACCACCTCCAACTTAAAAAGGATCCCCATTAAAGAGACAATGACTTATGCTCACAGCACACTAGTAACCTGGTGGGCAGTCTTGTTTCAAGGGAATTTCTCCCTGATCGCCAGTAAATTCATCTGATGTCAATGGTTAGTTTAAGAGGAGAGTTAAAAGACCCAAGTGTCCAGGTATATGTATTAACCAGCATTTACATGGAGCACTTAATGCCCAGTATAAAAGTCACTGTGTTTGCCCTTTGAACCTCTGCTGTTTTCTATAGTTTGAGAAAATCTCGGCCATAACTGTTACCACGGCAACAGCAACCTCTGTAGCAGTTCCAGCCTGGAAGATATTTAAGGAGCAGCACCTGATCAGACAGGAATGGGTACCATCCCGGGTGCAGGCAGAAGACTAGAAAGCATCTCTCCAGGATCAACGCCTGCCAGTTCACAGCACAGAGCTGTGCAAACAGAGCTAAAGGCTTATGGGAGTCGGTGGAAATTTGGTACATGGATTACAGAGACTAGGTGAGCAGGGCAGTGAAAAAGGAGAAGCGGGAAGTGCTAGCCAACAATCCTATGCTAAGTGGAGGGACTTTAGTAGCCTCTGAAGCACAATATCCTACCAAGGTATTTGAGAGGCGCCTTCATGACTTAGTAAAGGCCAAGTGTGTGCGGCATTATATACTGGCGGCTGACAGCAAGCCACTGCATTTAAACTTTCACCATTTTCTTGAGTGTGATGTCTGGCTAGCCTTGTATTGCAGACTGGGGAACTGAGCCCCAAGAAGGAGTGATGTAGCCAAAATCAAAGCCGAAGTATTTCAACCATCCCAGCTCAGGTTTTTCTACTGATTACTATGAGACACCTGTGGTGGGTGTGAACCCCCCCCCCACACACACACACACCAGATGGGTGGGACTTCTATGGTCTTTACTTCTTTTTTTTTTGAATTTTTAAAAATATTTATTTATTTTCCTTTTTTTCTTTTAATTTTTTATTTAAGAAAGGATTAGTGAACAAAAGCATAAGGTAGGAGGGGTACAACTCCACACAATTCCCACCACCCAATCCCCATAACCCACCCCCTCCCATGGTAGCTTTCCCATTCTCTATCCCTCTGGGAGCATGGACCCAGGGTAGTTGAGGGTTGCAGAAGGTAGAAGGTCTGGCTTCTGTAATTGCTTCCCCGCTGAACATGGGCGTTGACTGGTCGGTCCATACCCCCAGTCTGCTTCTCTCTTTCCCTAGTAGGGTGTGTCTCTGGGGAAGCTGAGCTCCAGGACACATTGGTGGGGTCTTCAATCCAGGGAAGCCTAGCCAGCATCCTGGTGGCATCTGGAACCTGGTGATTGAAAAGAGAGTTAACATATGAAGCCAAACAATTTGTTGAGCAATCATGGATCCCAAGCTTGGAATAGTGGAGAGGAAGTGTTAGGGAGGTACTCACTGCAAACTCTAGTGTAATCCTGCTTTCAGGTATATAGTTTGCAGTAGTTTATGGATACATGTGCACATAAGCTCTCTCTCACAGAAACTGGTGTATATCTAGGTTATGGGACTTTGTTAGAAAGTCCTTTGGTGGTGGGAATGGTGTTTATGTACACTCCTAGCAAAAATGTAGACATATAAATCAGTAGTTAATTAATATGAGAGGGGGAAATCAATTGTATGTCTCAAAGTTTCTCAAAAGACAAACTGAATCTTTTTAATATATAGGCTATGTATTTGATATGCGGACTCTCTCAAAAGCCTAGACCAAGTAGATTAGAAGCTTCCAATAGCACAGCTATATACAAGATACTGGGTACTGTACAGCAAACCATAACAAAGGGACTTTTCAACATTAACCCAATTAACAAATAATGTGATGATAATATTAACTATTGATAGTCTTTTTGAACCCTAAGACAGCAGGAACCTCACATCTTCACTATAGAGCCCCTACTTCCCCCAGTCCTGGAACCCTTGGATAGGGCCCACTTTCCCGTATGCATCTCTCAATCCAAACCAAATAATATTGCATCCGCCGATCACAACCTAACCAAAGCAACGATTGCCATCTCAACATGCTTCACCTCAGACTGTATCCAGAGACTTCACGTGTGGAATGACAACCCTTCAGCTTCATTATTTTCCTTTTTATTGCCCTTGTTGTTTTATTGTTGTAGCTATTATTGTTGTTGTTGATGTCATCGCTGTTGGATAGGACAGAGAGAAATGAAGACAGAAGGGGAAGACAGAGAGGGGGAGAGAAAGTTAGACACCTGCAGACCTGCTTCCTTGCCTGTGAAGCGACTCCCTTGCAGGTGGGGAGCCAGGGGCTCGAACCGGGATTCTTACACAGGTCCTTGCGCTTTGCGCTACGTGCGCTTAACCCACTGCACTACCGCCAGGCTTCCTATGGTCCTTTCTAAGCACTTCCTTAGAAACAGTTTCATCTTTGGTGGCCTTAAAGAGAGAGCAAAGAGCCAGGGAGATGGTACTTTAGTGGCACACAGGACGTAAGAAGTGCTCCCTCCCCTTAGAAGAGACAGGAAAAAAATCAAGCAAGCAGATGAAAAAAAAAAAAAAAATACTGCCCTATAAAGAAGCATAAACAAGGTGATAATATTTCTAAACATTCTAAAGGAAAATTGGGGGTCTTTTTGGATAGAGTGATTAAAAAGTAAAGATGACAGAAGAGTTAAGATCTGAGAATCTAAAGAAAAAGAACAAGCCATGTAAAGACAAGATAGAGGCACATTCCAGGCAGAGAGAATTAGTGCCAGCTTAGAAGTCGGGATACCAGAAGCCAGTGGTGCTGAGGAAATTGGTAGGGAAAGGAGTAGATAAAGTTGCAAAAGAAGGGAGGGGTCAGATCATGGAAAGTCTTGTCGGATAGATGGTAGGGCACTTGAGTGTGCCTGTTCATGTCTGAACTTAACTCAGCAGGGTCAACGGCTAGGCAGCGGCACACCTGATTAAGCGCACATATCACCATGCACAAGCCCCCCGCTCCCCACCTGCAGAGGGGGGTACATATATCTCAAAGTGTTCATTGATAATCTATAATTCAGATGTAACAGGAGTCCTGTATGTTAACTGGCTACATCTGGCAGCCCTAGGTAGCCAGTCCTCAGGAGACAATTCAAAGAATCATGGCACATCATTGAAAGGTTGTAAGTAGGGAGTGACACATGCTGATTTGCATTAAAACAGATAATTCTGGTGGCAGATAAACAGCTCACCAGGTAGGGTGCCAAGTGTGTGGTCCTGGTTTAAGCTCTAATACTGGTGAAGGTGGTTTGGCAGAGGAAAAAAGCCCTTCTACTGGAGTGTCTTCCCCTTCTCTCTGGCTCTTTCTTTGTCTCTGTTTTGTTTTTTTAAATAGCCTACAGTGGTGAACATACATATCTACAAAGTTCTTTTTCTTATTATAAAAAGTGAAAGAAGAAAAGATTATTCTGGGTGCTATGTGGAAAACAGATTGTATTGCAGTGGAGCAAAAGAAGTAGGGGAGAGTTATTGTTGACATTCAGACAAAAGATGAATGGTGACTTGAATTACAGAGGTGGCATCAGAGATGGCGAGAAATAGACTGACTGGGAATATGGGAATATGCTTTGGCTGTCGAGCCAGCAGGATTTGTAGTTAACCTAAAGGTACAGAGTGAAGGAAATGGAAAAACAAAGATGGTTCTGAGCTGTTAGAGCAGATCATTATATGTCCTTTTATGAATGGGGACGCTTCTCTGATGTAGAAGTGGACAAAAAACCAATATGATCTCTTTAGGGGGTCAGTACACATGATTTGGGCTGTCTTTGGGGATCCACTTAGAGCTCATAGACTATGCCAACCCTCTACAAGTTGACCTTACATTTTCAATCAGGCACTCTGTGTTTTAAAGTTATATTTTTATAAATATATATTCTTTATTTTTGAAGGCAAAAATTAAGAGAGGAGAGGGAAAGAGAAAGGAAGAAAGAAATGAAGGAAGGAAAGAAGGAGGAAAGAAAGAAAGAAAAGAAAGAAAGAAAGAAAGAAAGAAAGAAAGAAAGAAAGAAAGAAAGAAAAGAATAAAAGAAAGAAAGAAAGAAAGAAAGAAAGAAAGAAAGAAAGAAAGAAAGAAAGAAAGAAAGAAAGAAAGGGCCAGGTGGTGGCGCATCAGGTTACGTGCACATGGTACGAAGAGCAGGGACTATGGTAAGGGCCCCGGTTTGAGCCCCTAGATCCTCAGTTGCAGGGGAATCACTTCACAAGTGGTGAATCAGGGCTGCAAGTGTCTATCTTTCTCTCCTCCTCTTTGTCTTCCCCTCCTCTTTGCCCTATCCAACAGCAATGGGAGGAAGGAAGGAAAAGCGAAAGAGAGAAGAAGGAAGGAGCAAGGGAGGGAGGAAGAAAGGAAGGGAAGGAAGGAAGGAAGGAAGGAAGGAAGGAAGGAAGGAAGGAAGGAAGGAAGGAAGGGAGGGAGGGAGGGAGGAAGGAAGGAAGGAAGGAAGGAGTCCGCAGCACCGTTTCACCTCTTGTGAAGCTTCCACCACCTTTGCAGGTGGGGACCTGGGATTTGAACCAAGGTCCGTTACACACTGTAACCCATGCAAAATACCAGGTGCGCCGTCACCTGGCCTCTGCTTTAAAGTTCTTTGATGGAATCGCGATTTCCAATCTGCCTGTGGCACTCATCCTCCTGACTCTGAGAGAAGCCAGAAATAGCCTGCGACTTTGCTTTTTTCCATTTATCATGCCAGTTTGGAGAGATGAGGTTACTTTACAACCCAAGCTACAATAACCTTTACCCAGGAGAGACACAGCAGTTCATTTAGTTCTGTGGGCTTAACGAACAGAGACACACACTGGAGCCAAGAAGAACATATGAGCTGAGCACAGCCTCCCCTTGCCAACACCAATCACTTTAGGGAGCAGGAACTGGTAACAGAGTTGGAGGCAGGGAAAGAACTTAGGGAAAGAAATCCTTAATATGGCCTAACTAAACAAAGAACACTGTGTTTCTCCGCTCTGTGTGTTGCTTTCTAGACACTGTTCCTACTGTCTGTGTTCACAAAAGTTGAAGAAATAATCGCAACACATATATCATTCACCGGGCAGAATTATTTTGGCAAGAAATCTATGCTCTGGAATACATTACACTAACTGACAACATACTCTGAAAAATGTAGATTTTTTTTCAGAGCCTGTAGGTGCTTATGCAACCATGTCAGCCTAAGGGACTGAATGATTATGTCATTATATGTGTATCAGATATTTTGGATAAATATTAAATGATCCACCAAATCAGGTCTTACTAATGCAAGGAGCAGAAACCAGCAGCTCTGACAATCACATATTAAAATCCTGACTGGGGGAGGTGGGTTGACTTCTTTTGGGGGTCCCAAAAAAGAATTCATAATGTTTTGGGTAGAAGTCTGCATTCAGCATTGATAGATGCATTCGTTTAAACAGTAGAATTCTGAAGACTAAAAAAAAGCTACTCACCCTTCTCTGCAGAACTCAAGCACTTGGAGGAGACCACAGAAGAAAAAATTTTGAGGGGGGGAAGGGGGGCAGTGGTGGTGGCAGTGCAAAGGAGGTTCTGATGGAGTTCTCCTGGAGAAAATGCAGAAGACAGAGGCATTATGCTTATATATTTTTTTCCAGCGGGTGCAAATGCATGTTGGCATCAAGTTTTGATCTCAGATGTGACCAGATTCATGGAGCATCTGGGAATTCACACAGACATAGCTCTTAGGGTGACATGCTGTGGGGGGGGGGGGGCAGGTGATGGTGGGGGGAAGGGTAAGGAGATCAAGGGAGCATCAGGGAAGGGCCGACGTGGTGACATATTGACTTGGACAGATGATATGAGCTTATATCTCTAACTGAGGGTTCCAGCAGGGCTTCTCAGTATTAGCAATGTTGGCATTTGGAGCTAGATGATAACTCTGTTGGGGGAATCCTGTATGTTTAATGACATCCCTGGCTCCTCAGCCCAAAAATACCCATAGCACTTCCTACTCAGTCTAACAACCAAAAATGCCATGTGTCCTCTGGGTGGTATTCAGACACCCCCACTCCCACCCCACTTTGAGAACCACCAAACTGGGCTACAGAGGTAGATTAAGACATTGGACCATTATCTCACTTGTAAACCATTGACTCAAAAAAGACTTAGCAACCACCACTATGTGCCCAACCCAGATTAAACCCGGCACCCACCACATGAAAAGAAGCTTTGGTGCTGTGGTGTTTCAGCCTCTCTCTCTCTCTCTCTCCCCCTCGCTCTCTCCCCCCCTCTCCTCCTCCTCCTCCTCTCCTCTCCCCTTCCCTTCCTCTCCTCTCTTCTCCTTCTCCTTCTTCTTCTTCTTCTTCTTCTTCTTCTTCTTCTTCTTCTTCTTCTTCTTCTTCTTCTTCTTCTTCTTCTCTCTCTAAAAAACAGGCAAGCACCATCAGCAACAACAAGAAGACAGGGGACAAGAAGACAGTCCCAGAGAAGGGCAGGTTCAGGATGCCAGGTGGTGGTGTACCCAGTTAAACACAGAGTACTAAGGGCAAGGACCCATGCAAGGATCCTGGTTTGAGACCCCAACTCCCCACCTGCAGGGGGGATGCTTCACTAGTGGCAAAGCAGGTCTGCAGGTGTCTCTCTTTCTCTCCAGTAACATTGAGAAAAAAAATGGCCACCAGGAGCAGTGGATTCCTAGTGTGGCCTCCAAGAGCCCCAGCAACAACCCTGGAGGCCAGGGAGGGTCACAGAGCACAAGCAGTCAGCTACTCGTTCATCACATTCTCAGCCCAAAGGACACCTCCCTGGGTTGATAAGAAAGAACCAGAAGTAAATTTAAAAAGCAGATTGTCTGATTCCTATTCATAACAGCACTTGCCAAGAGACAACTGTATTTGCATCTGACAACTGAGAATACTTCTCTTCCAATGACAACTTACATGTGTCATTAGGATGACGCACCTCCCATTAAAGAAGTAACCTTCTTCTCTTTCTTGGGACTGAAAAGTAGGGAGGCTGGGAGGGGGGGGAGGAGGACTGGGGAATGCAGTGCCCCCCTAGACTGTCTCCCTCCCATCCAATTACTAACCAGGCCCCACCCTGCTTAGCTTCAGAGATCAGATGAGATTGCGTGTGTTCAGGGTGGCATGGCCATAGACAACTGTAATACCCAGAAGAACAACAGAAACCTAGAACTTAGCCTATAATTACATATACGTAGAAATAATCTCTTTATAGTTTGATTCCCTCACCTGTAGACCCATTGTATGAGGAAAGCCAGACTCCTTAGGGATGTCTCCAGGCGAGGAAGGTATTCTTCTGCCCTTAAGAAAAATAGCATCTGAGTGAACTGGCTTCCTCTGGAAGCTTTGTACATCTTATCGTCTTATCCCTCTCTGTTAGCAGCCTCCTCCTGTCCCCTCTGGTTTTTGTCTGGGAGGTGTCTCTGCCTCCCACATCCAAAAGCAGATCAGGAATCAGTTGCCCTATTTTCCTCTAAATCCTCATTCTTGTGTTGAAATGCTTCTGTTTAAACCTGGGCCCAGACTCAGTGGGTGGCTGACAATAGTGGCCATTTTCATCATTTGCAATCACGAAACGTAATGGGCATGTGCTATGTTCTCAAGAGTTTTCAACTAATGAGTCACTCGGCTAAAGAATGGACAGTGTCTAGGTCTCATAGGTCCCTCTTTCTAATATGCAGCAGAGGGCAAAAGAGGACAGGATTCAAGAAATATATGATTCCAAGTCTGTTTTTTTGAGCCCCGGTTAAGAGAAGAGAAAACTTAATTCTCAGTGCTGGATATCTTATATAAATGCGATATTGAAAACAAGGAGTCATAAGCATTTTGAAATAGGGACATTGTTCAGCACTGCATCCTAAAATGATGCTGTTATGCAGGGTAATTACATAATAAATTTTTAGGGGAATATAAAGCAATAAAATGGTAGTAATGGTTTGTCATTTAATAGCTGAATTGTAAATGAGGTTTTCAGCATTCCTACCACAGGTTGCTACAATTAGGAGACCATTCTTAGGGGTAGCTGTAATTTCTTAAAAAAAAAAATCCCAAGGTTCAGTATCATTAATTTTCTCATTTGAAGATGTTACACATTTAATCATTTGACATCTGGGAGCACTGAGTTTTTTGAGGTATAAAAACCTTGTCCACCAGATTGTGTTTTGAGTTTCCCTTCTGTTTACATATTTTGGTTATTTGTCTCTTTTTAAAATTTTTTCATCTTTATTTATTATTGCATAGAGACAGAGAGAAATTGAGAAGGGAGAGGGAGATAGAGAATGAGAGAGGTAGAGAGACACCTTCAGCCCTGCTTCACCATTCATGAAGCTTTCCTCCTGCAGGTGGGGACCAGGGCTTGAACCTGGGTCCTCGCACATTTGTAATGTGTGCTCTTAACCAGGTGCGCCACCACCTGGCCCCCGGTGATTAGTCTCTTATCTGATGTATGGCTTATGAAGATCTTCTCCCATTCTGTGAGGGGGTCTCTTTATTTGGGTGGTGGTTTCTTTTGCTGTGCAGAAGCTTTCAATTTGATGTAGTCCCATTGATTTGTTTTTGTTTTAGTCTTCCTTGCAAGTGGGTTTGTATCATCAAAGATGTCCTTGAGGTTTGGGTAGGAAACTGTTCCACCAATGTTTTCCTCTAAGTATTTGATAGTTTCTGGTCTAACATCCAGATCTTTGATCCATTTGGAGTTACCTTTTGTTTCTGGTGAGATAAAGTGGTTCAGCTTTATTCTTCTGCATGTCTCAACCCAGTTTTCCCAGCACCATCTTTATACAAATGTTGGAGTCTTCACAGCTTTCATGGCATCCAGGTGCCTTGCGAAGGAAAACACGGAGGCTTAGAAATCGAAGCCTCCATAAGGCTATGCAGAGGATGGCAGAGCTAGAATTTGTAGGGAGGGGGCTTAGGAGAGGGGGTTTTGTAGTCCTGGTGGCTGATGATGGAAGAGGCCCTAAGGTGGGAGTGAGAGTGTTGTGCAGACATCTGTCATGCTCAGATGAGAAATTTATCTGTGTGTCAACAACTGTCCTGTAAACCATGGACCCTTCCATAAAAGGTAGAAAAAAATAAGAATAACCCAACACCCTTGTGTCAAGAATCTACTTACCTGGAGGCAAGCAGGGACGTTGAAAGGAGATGAAGAGACTCACGGAAGCACCACGCGCACCACACCTACATCCCTTGATGCTGACAGCTGGCCCACAGCCAGAAGCCCAGGCCAAGGTAGGAGGTGGTCGGGGCTCATTCACCAGCCTGGACTTGCACAATGTACTCAGAAGCTCACCATTCCTCACACAGGTGGTTCGTCAAGCCCAAGCCGTAGTGTGAATCAGATGTGTGTCTTACCTTGGATTTCTCTCTAGCTATTTATGCAACATAGTATCCGGTCAGCAACCATGTAATTGAAAGATGGCAGACAAGTGGGGATGGTCTTGTCAGTGATGATGGCAGGACTGGAAGAGAAACTTCAACAGTTCCATCCCACAGCTCATGCCCAAGGGACTTCCATCACTCACTGTGACAGTTGCCCAGAAGCCCCAGGATCCTTTAGGTGAGCATATCCATTTCCAAGATGCAGTGCCCTGTGGCCTAGAGTTCCTCGTGAACTGAGGGAATAGTGTTTTATTTCAAGTTAAGAGAGTAAAGGACAACTACTGGATGAGAAATTCTATGCATGGATTTGTAGATAAAAGCAGAAGCAAACACGGTTTCAAAGACTTAGAACTCTGGTGGTTCTTTTTGGGAAGGTGAGGATGGTGGATGAGATATGAACTCCGTACCATCTTACAATCTTGCAACCCACACTATTCATCACAAAAACATATCCTGGTGCTTATTTTGGTGGATAAGAAGCTAGAGGTAGGAGCAGAATGGCAGACTGGCTGTTCGTGTCTGTCCTGCTACTAGTGAGTTTCTGTGTCTGTGTTTAAGGAGGCTTCTGAATCCTAGAAGTTTTCTGACCCAAGATTTCTTGATATTAGTGGTGATAAATCCTACTGATTTTTCCTCAAGCCTCCATGTTTACACACATGTCTGGTTGACTGCTACCAGGTGCCCAGTGAGTCAGGCTCCAGGATCCTTTGTCACAACGGCCCTCCTCCTCAAGGTAGGAGCATGAAGAGTGTCACAGTTAGAATGGCGACCCACAGGCCTGAAGATGATGCAAAGTGCATTTATCTGTAACTTTGATCTCTGGCTCCTTCCCTGAAAGGTTTGGGGTCTGTGCACAAGAGAGAGACCTGAAGATCTCCTGAAGCCTCAGAGACCCGCATCTGATGGTTGACATTCACACAAAGACTGTTGTCATGAAGGTCTGACACATTCTTGATGTCTCCCCCACCTTAAGAGTCGTTTGTGCTTTGACAATTGCTCCTGGATTATGTTTACCTAAGAGCATCTGTGAGCCTCCTGTTCCTTTTGATATGATACATACTCTTTACCAATAAATATTTTGCCTGGAGTTCTGGTCAGTGAAAACACACACACACACACACATTTGTCAACCAACAAAAACTGTAGAAAGACAGCAAGGCTCTGTGCCCATGTTAATAATGCAAGAGTCAGGGTAGCACAGAGCCCCAAAACATGATATCAATCACTTCACTGTGATGTGGTCTTGACAAATGAATTCAACTTCCTGTGCCTTTGTTCTGATCTCACTCATAAAATGAGACTAGTAAGCCAGCCCACCTGATAGGGTTGTTATTTGATTAGGGTAATTTTTTTTTTATTTCTTTATTGGGGAAATTAATGTTTTACAGTCGACAGTAAATGCAGTAGTGGTTTGTACTTGCATAACCTTTCCCAGATTTCCACATAATAATACAACCCCCAGTAGATCTTCTCCCACCCCAGAGTCTTTTACTTTAGTGCAGTACACTAACTCCAGTCCAGGTTTTGCTTAGTGTTCTTCTCTCTTTTGATCTTGTTTTTCAACTTCTACCTATGAGTGAGATCATCGGTTAGGGTAATTTTCATGTCAATGCAATGCGCCAAATGACACAAGCAAATATATTGTTCAATCTATGACTTACAAATTAAGGTAAAAAGTGCCAATTACTACTTTTACTGTTGATATCATTCTTATGATAGCCTGTGCTGTTTTGATCTCCTTCCCTTCTTTTTATTTCACTCTATATTCCACTTCTAAACTTTTGTCTCCATCTGTTCAGTCTTCAAGAATAAATAAGGAAAAATTAGGAAGATGGATTTGACTTTCCAAATCCACCTGCTATGAAGCCATAATTCCCTTTCCTGTCAGTGAAGTCAGGAAGAAGAAAACTCACATTTAGTGAGCAAACTTGCACTGTGAACACACTTCTATGTGATCCGGCTTAATGCAGGTAGTGATACGTGTGGTTGAGCACACCTGTTACAGAGTGCAAGGATTTGAGCTCCAGTCCCCACCTGCAGGAGGAAAGCTTTGCTGTAGGTATCTCTCTCTGTCTCACTCCCTCTATATTTCCCAGTTCCTGCTGGATCTCTCTCTCTCTCTCTTAAATGCATTTATTTATTATTAGCTAGAGACAGAGAGAAATTGAGAGAGGATGAGGGCGATAGAGAGGGGAAAGAAACAGAGAGATACCTACAGATCCTATTTCACCAGACTTCCCCCTCCAGGTGGGAGCCAGAGTCTTGAACCCGGATCCTTGCATACTGAAATGTGTGCACTCAACCACGTGCACCTCTTCCTAGGTCCCCTACCACCAGCTATCTCTATCCAATAAATAAATAAATACAAATAAGTTTAAAAGACTCAAGAATAACTTAAATTGTCTTATTTCCAGATGAGAGACCCAGTGAGTTGAAATGATGTGTCCAGTGTCGCTCAGACACAAAGTGACAGAATGGAATCCCAAACCAATCCGTTGCCACCAAACCACACTCTCCCACCATAGTAAATACTCATAGAACTTCTGATACTCACAGGCAGGATGAGTGCATCAGCGGAAGAGGAGAGGGATTATTGTTCATGTAGGAATCAGATATGTGATGACACTCTTTCCGGAGATACTGTAGGATCAGAACATACTGATAAATAGAAGCTCAGACAACTCAGAAGCAGAAGCCTCAACAGAGCATCTAAATTATTCTTCTCCTCTTTTTAAAATAATTTTTATTTATAAAAAGGAAACACTGACAAAAACCATAGGATAAGAGGGGTATTACTCCACATAATTCCCACCACAATGGCTGCCTCCCACTCTGCACCCTAGCCTTTCTCCAGGTCAGGACACAGGAGAAAAAAAAGAGTGAAACCAGGAACAGAAGTGGGTTTTATGGGGTAAAACCAGATGTGGCAAGTCGGAAATGGCTGGGGAAGGGGGTGGAAAGAGGCAAAAGGCATGCTGGGAAGGTGGAAGGGTCCTTAGCAACTGTTGGGATGGTTTTAACTGGTGGGATTAATATACCCTGCAGGGAGGGTGGGTAGATAGATTAGGCAATAGGTTATAGATTAGGCAAAACAATGATAGGTGATAGGTGATAGATTAGGCAATAGGTGATAGATTAGGCAAAACAATGATTATGTAAATAGGCCATACTATCAGCAATGCAGCATGGAGTAGGGGAAGCTGGTTTAATTCCCGACAAGAGGTAGAAAGAGGAGCATGATTTAGAAGTGCCTAGATCTAGCTAGCTGCACCTAAAGTTGAGTGTACCTCTGTGCTTTCCAACTACCACATGACAGAAACCCTGCTTTTTTACCTCCTCCACTTTAGCCATCCCTTTGCAACCAAAAGGTTGATGTAAGAACCTAAAAATGTCACGAAGTCTGCAGTCTCTGCCTGAGCACAGTTCAGGGCTCAGAGTGGACGATTATTGTTATTTATTTATTTATTTGCCTCCAGGGTTATCTCAGGGGCTCAGTGCCAGCACCATGAATCCACTGCTTCTGGGGGCCTTTTTTTTTTGCCATTTTATTGGATAGGACAGAGAAGACTTGAGAGAGAAGGGGGAGAAAAAGAGGGAGAAAGAGAGACACCTACAGACCTGCTTCACCATTTGCGAAGCATGCCCCCTGTAGGTGGGGTGTGAGAGCTCAAGCCAGGGTCCTTGTGCTTGGCATCATGCGCACTCAACTGGGTGCACCACTACCCAATCCTGAGAGATTCATTTAAGCACACCAGGCTCTCATACACAACATGCTGGGCTCCAATAATGGGAAACACCTTGGGGTGGTGAGATAGCCCACCGAGGACATGCCTGCTCACATCTGAGCTCAGCCCCTATTGCGCTAGAGAGGGACTATCTCTGTCTCTGGCTCTCTCTGACAAATTTGGCCCAGATTGGTGAAAGAAGGTCCATTGACAGGGAGGTAGAAGGAAAGAAAGGAAAGGAAGAAATAGGAAGGAGAAGGAGAAAAACCTTCAAGTGAAAGCTGTGAATATTTGGGTAGGAAAATATATAGTTGTTTATCTTTCTGCTCATGTATAGGGGATGTGTAATTCTAATCTCGTCTTAAAGGGCAGTTCTCTGGAACTCAGTACTGCTTAAATACCAGGCACAGACCGCTGCCAAAAGGAACATTATCCACTTATTATTTTTCAACAGTTCTGAAGTGGATGGGCAGATTCACATTTTTTTCATTTCTGTAAAATAACCCAGAAGAATGCCGGTTGTTTTAACTGTAAATGTGTGTACAGCTCTTGGGAGTAATAGAAAGGAATAAGATGGAAAGCAGTAATAAAACTGACTTTACCAAACACCTACTGTGTGTTCCAGAACTTGCCATGGGTATTTTATTTTACTTTTATTAGCTATCTAATAATGACCAATAAGATTGTAGGATAAGAGAGTTACAATTCCATACAATTCCCACCACCAGATTTCCATGTCCCATCTCCTCCATTGGAAGCTCCCCTATTCTTTATCCCTCTGAGTATAGACCAAAGATCTTTATGAGGTGCATAAGTCAGGAGGTCTGGCTTCTGTAATTGATTTCTTCTCTGGACATAGGTGTCCGCAGTTCATTCCATAACCCCAGCCTCTTTCTATCTTTCCCTAGTGGGGTAGGGCTCTGAGGAGGTGGGGTTCCAGGGTACATTGGTGAGGTTTTCTGCCCAGGAAAATCACATTGATGTCACGGTAGTATCTGCGATTTGGTGTCTGAAAAGCATTAAGATAGAAAGCAGAACAAATTTTTTAATAACAGGAACATAAAAGTAAGAATATAGCGAATGAGATTGGGGGGTCTAAGTTGGAAGAAGGTAGGAAGTCTATTTTAGGTTTATTCCAAAGGGCTCATATCTTTACTAATTTTTGCCTGAGCCTGACGGCTAACGTGCTCTTTATACTAGGGGATCAGAGTTTTGGCTTCATGTTCAAGGTTTGATACTGATGACAGGGCTGTGAGCAAGTCTTGTTGTTCTGGCCTGTAGTGTCCTTGTCTATTAGATGGAGAGACAAAAACGTATTACTTGTCACTGTCACAGCATCACATATTCACTGTCAGACTGAAATCTATTGGAAAGCATTTGTTTCTGTTTGTTTTATTTTATTTATTTACTATTGCATCAAAACAGAGAGAAACTGAGAGGGAAAGGGGAGATAGAGAAGGAGAGAGACATCTGCAGCCCTTCTTCACCACTCGAGAAGCTTTCCCCTTGCAGCTGGGGACCAGAGGCTTGAACCTGGGTCCTTGCACACTGTAGTGGTCCTTGCACACTTAACCAGGTGTACCACCACCTGGGCCCTTAGAAATCATTTGTAAAGGGAAAAATAATAAAATATCAAGTTAAGGATCTAGGGCTTGAACCCATGTCCTTGAACATGGTAACATGCTCTATTGGGTGTGCCATTGCCCAGTACCCTAGCTATATCTTTTGATCAACCACGTAGACTGATCTATGCAGTCTTTTCATTGCTGTGGTGTGACAGCTGATAATAGCTATGGTCATGAATCATACAGAACAGGTTCCAGCCCTGCCTCCAGTATGTGTTAGTGGTATGCCCCTGGATAAGTCTGTTTGCTCATCAGTAAAACCAAGAAGTTATGGGGTGGCCTGGGTTGGTGGCATAGTGGATAATGCACTGGACTCTCAAGCAGGAGCCCTTAAGCTTGATCCCCACCAACATATGTGCCGGAGTGATGCTTTAATTCTCTCGCTTAACCCTGATTAACAAATAAGTAAATCTACAAAAAAAATTAAAAGATTTTAGAGAGAGAGAACATGAGATTGTCAGGAAAATCAGTAGAGGTACTCAATTCTGCAAGCTGTGCCCAGCGGCAGGCAGACTGTAGGTGTTGAGTAAATATTTTGAGAGCCAAGGCAAGTGCTTCCATTAGAATATGCTCTAGCTGAAAGCATCGGAAAAAGGTATGAAAGTGAAGCATCGTCTGAACATCCCTCCCTCTTAGTCTTCTTGCTTTGGGGACCTTGTACAGCCTAAGCAGACATTTTGTTCACTCTGAGTAGCATTTCCACAAAACAGGGAGTTGGGGGTGTGGAATAGGGTATAAATACTCTGAGTCTTCAAGTTCCATTTTTCTCTGACTCGCTACCACATTAATTAATTGTACTTCTTAATTTTTTTTAAGTTTTTAAAAAGTTTCTAGAATCAAATAAATAGCTCCTGGCAACAGAGCTAAAATTGAACTCCATAGAGAAGGGAGGGATTTAGAGAATGGAGGCATGGTTCTGTACTTTAAAAGAAAGGAGTCCTCTGCTTTACTTGAAATAGTCTCAAAGGCCAATTCCTTGGGTGGAAATCCAGGGAACATTTACAACACTTCAGAGAAGAGAGGAAGCAAAGCAAGTTAAGCAGGAAAGCAGCAGAAACTGTGGAGACAAGAAAGAACTTTAATGGGTCTTTGTGATCAACTGGGGTTTCCTGCACTCCTCATTTTTCCTATCCCTGCAGCATTCATTAGCTCTGGAGAGACCTGACCTGAGATGAAGTGTCCTCTATTTTTGGCCTTTGAGTTTCAAAAGGTAAGTCCAGTATAAGGAGAAGATACTGAGGCCTGGCTGGTGAACATTTTCTCACACAGAAAGAAGAGAAAAAAGAATACAAGAGACAGTGTGGATACCATAAGGTCCTAGTTGGGGACCCCGTATTTTGCATTACCCGAGGTGCCACAGGAGGTTTGAGACAATGCAACCCACAAATAGAGCCCAGTGAGGCAAGAAAACCCAGGGTGCCCTGTGTCAGGCATGGCCCAGCACAAGAAGAAATGTCTAAGTCTGAGTATGGCATGACCATATAGGATTCCCTCCATAACATGTGAAGGCAGAGCCATAGGGTGTCCCCAGGCACCCACAGAGCCACAGATAATATGAAAGATATGAATATCTCCCATGAGGCCAGGTATCCAACACATGCAGTGGGAGGGTGGGATGGATGACTAGTTGGGATGAGAGAAGATATAGTGAGTGTCATGTGTAACCGGATGATAGAGAAGATAGAGACAGAGAGCCAGTGTGGCTTGTGAATGGTGCAAGGCCCAATGGAATTTGGACCTGATGTTTGTTCACTCACAGAAATTTATTGGATTTTTTATAATCCAGTGGGCTTAATCAAGATAGAGACATAAGAATGAAGAAGACTTGGACGAGAGAAGACAGCATGATGATTCTGCAAGACCTACATGCCAGAGACTCTGAGGTCCCAGATTCAATCCCTAGCACCACATAAACCAGAGCTGAGCAGTGCTCTGGTCTCTCTCCCTATCTCTCTCTCTCTCTCTCTCTCTCTCTCTCTCTCTCTCTCCTCTCTCTCCCCATTTCTTTTACTCTTTCTTTCTGCATCTTACTCATTAAAAGTAAATAAATACAACAAGGGCAGCAAAAGGGAATAAATGAATACTAAAAAAAGTAATATATATATATATATATATATATATATATATATATATATATATTTGAAATGGAGATCATGACATGGTTCACATGGTTTCTTCAACCAAAGCCATAGCCTCAAAGATTAGACAAATATATCGAGACTGACAGGCATGATATACAATGACAAAGACACTTTTTTGCTTATGGGGGGGGGGTGTGGAAGACAAGCAGTGGCACATCCAGTTAAGCACACATAGTACTAAGTACAAGAATCTGGGTTTGAGGCCCTCACTCCCTGCTGGGATAGCCTGAGGGTGCTTCTTCCCGAGCACATGCTCTCTGGGTTGGAGAGAACGCAACTGGAGCCAACCTAGGCTGCTGCATGGGAGAGGGATCAGGAACTCGTGCAGGGCTAGCATCGCAGGAGAGAGACTCTGGGACTCTTGGAGCCAGAAGGCAATTCCAAGTGTGTTCAAACAGAAGAGTAGCTGTATATAGACTCGCCAAGTAGGGTGGAAACAGGATGTGATAGAGAGAGGGTGGAGTGAAAAGAGAGTGGTGGAAATCAGGGTGTGTCTAGGAGAGGGAGAGGAGCAAAAAGGGAATATGAACCAGTGGGGATTAAACCAATGCCCTGCAGGCAGGGCAGTTCTAGTGGTTATGTAAATAGACCACAGAGTTAAGCAGGGGGAAGCTGGCATACTGCCCAACATCTCCCCCTTTCTTTTTAACTAATGGCCATAGTATCAGAAGTGTGGGGCACTTTGTGAGGCAGGGAGACTGATAGGAGGAGGCACACCTTTGGGGTTCTACTGTCCCTCCTTGCTCAACCTCTTGGTAGAGAGAGAGACTAACAGGATTGACACACCCCTCAGGCCCAAACCCTTCCAAGTTCAACCACATCCTCACAATTACCCAACATTTCCCTCTTACTTAATGGCCATATATAAATAGGTCAATGTCTGTAAAAGGCTCCATCTCTGGTCAGGGGAATAGCAGTGTAGGGGTGAACAGAAACCTGTTGGGAAGAAACTTGAATGATAGCGTATAAGCATCTTCAAAAAGAACTAGCATAAGACAGGGAGGGATAAGTAAGAGTAGTAAGGGACAGAGTGAGACTAAAGAGAGGTCTGGTAGGTGGAGAGGATGGCTGCCTGATGGGTTGAGGAGTGGGGGCCTGATAAACTGAGGGGTGAGAGGGATGATCTGGCGCTGCAAAGTCCCAAGACAGCTTGGCGGAAAGGTCCATGGACTGCTACAGTCAGTCCTCGAGAAGTCCAACAGTGTAAAGGGAGTCTCCAAAGGTGTACCAGCAAGTCCAATAGAAGCGTCAGTCCAATGTCAACTACGAGGAAAAAATGCTATTGGTATGCTTCTAATTCTGCTTCTAAAACCCCTTCTGTTTCATTGGTTTAATCCCCCTTGCTTAACACTGTATTCTATTTACATAACCACTGTTAACTAAGCACCACCCTGCCTGCAGGGCATTGGTTTAATCCCCATTGGTTCATGATGTCTTTTTGCTCCGACTCTTGTAGTACACCCTGATTTTCACCAGTTTCTTTTTGCTCCACCCTCTCTACATCACATCCTGTTTCCACCCTACTTGGTGAGTATATATATATAAGGACAGGATTGTGATTAGAGATAGTTTAGATGGCTTACATTGCGCTGTGTTCCACATGAATAAAGACACACTGTGTACAGCTCAGCCATGAGTCTCTGGTCATCTGTCTCCTGCCCGCAAAGCCAGACTCGCATAATGGCGCCTGAACAGGGACAAGAATCTCAGATCCACACACATACAGCAGACCAAAGAAGACCAGATAAGTAAAGCTGCCATGGCCTGCCTTTCTACTTATGAAGAGGTTTCCCAAAGCTTCTACTGTTTCATCATGAGGCAGTTTTTCTGTCTCTGGAACATTTTACTCTGGGCCACACTTTGGTTCCCTGACTGGGAACTTTGCTTCCTTATGACTGTGATTGTAGAGCTTGGAAGATGCATGGAGATTTCTCCTTGGACTTTCTGGATTCCCTCTCCCATGTTTCCCGAGGAGAAGGACTACATTTTGCTCTGGGTCACACTTTGGTTTCTTATGACTGTGATCGTAGAACTTGGGAGATGCGTGAAAATTTCTCCTTGGACTTTCTGGATTCCCTCTTGCATGTTTCCTGCGGAGAAGGACTACTCTAACTTGAAGAGCATTCTCAAGTACCCTGGCAGTCCCCAAGAATGGAGAAACGTGGTTAGTTCTACTCTCCTGATTCGATTCTTTCTTCGATGAGAAGACGTTTTTAAAAATAGATGCCTGCAATCTTGCAGGAGCAGTCAGAAGCACCCATGAGTCGCCGGTCATCTGTCTCCTGCCCAGGAAGCCAGACTGGCAAAATGCCACACATCTATCTTGATGGGGGAGGACAGCCACTGGAACTTTTCTTCTCTGTAGAGAGTGAACTGGAACCGCCAAAATGTGACAGGCAAAGCAGAAGCAGGAAGAGCAGACAGCGATGGGTGAGAGAAAGGTGGTAGGAAAGTCTTGTCCTTTGGAGTCTGTGAATCAGGTTCTCCAGATTGTGTCAGGTCATGTCATGGATTTCGGGCCAGGGACTCATGGCTGAGCTGGGAACGCAGTTCAATCTTTATTGACTAGCAGGGATGCATTTTGACAATCTAATCTCTATTCATTAGAAAATACTGTCCTTTTGTATCTCCTGAGGTGGAAGTGTCAGGAAGAGGAAGTACATAGGATAGGGGGTGGGGAGAAGGAAAAAGCATGCCAACCAGTGGGGATTAAACCAGTGTGAACAAAACAATGATTATGTAAATAGACCACAAGCAATGCAACAGAAGCAGAATTTAGAAGCAGACCAACAACTCCCCACCTGCAGGAGGGATGCTTCACATGTGGTGAAGCAGAACTGTAGGTGTTTCTCTCTCTCTCCATCTCAACCTCATTTCTCAATAAAACTGAAACAAAAAAACAAGTAAAGTGGAAAAAGGAAAAGGAAAAAAAATGGCTTCTAGGAAGAGTGCATTCATAGTGAAACTGCTGAGCTCCTGGAAGCAAAACAGAGAAAGAGACAGAGAGAAGAGGAAAAAAAGAAAAATACTCAGAAGTAGAAACAGTTGTGGGTGTGATTTAGAAAGGAATTGAAGGCAGGGCCATAGAAAAAAGCAGGCAAAAATAAGATGGATGTAGATAACGATATAGAAATATAAAAAAAGATCAACCCATATATATGACCTTGGGAGAACTCTTGCAATTTCCACTGGGAAAGGATGGGGACACAGAACTCTGGTGTTGGGAACAATGTGGAATTATATGCCCCTACTGTCTTATAATTTTGTAGATTGCTATTAAATCACTAATAAAAACAAAAAATAAAGCAATAGCAGGATAAGAAGCCAGCTTCCAAGGGGCCCAGGACTTCAGTAATTTTTTGCCTGAGCCTGATAGTTAACATGCATGCATGGTGGACTAAAAATAATGTCTGGGAAGATGGTGTCAGAGATGAGAAAGCTAGACCAGTGCAAAGAGTCACAGCCCAAACATGAGGAAGACATATAAAGACCATTTACTATTCACTGTGTTGATCTGAGCTAATGCCTATATATATATTACTATTTAGCACGGGAGCCTGTGCGATCTCTGAGTCTCTGTCAGTCTGAGCTTGCACTGCATAGTCACAGCTAGGAACATTCTAGGTTGCACTCAGTTCAGGACCTGTCATCCTCCAGTGGGAGAGAAGGCTAACCAAGCCTGCCTTCAGGCATTTCTACTCTGCATTCAGGTCAAGGTCCTGAAAAGGCCCAAAAGAAGGTTTATTATGACTTCCCTGGTGGAAGCTACCAGTGATGGTAGAGAGAAGGACCTATTATGTCTATGTGGAAACCCAAGGATTCTCTGACTAGAGCCCCAGAGGATAGGGTGATTGGATAAGTTTTGATTCCTTCTGAGTGTAGCTACCTCCTGGAATTTCCCTGGTTTCTGTACAGACAGAAACTGGAACTAAACAAACCTGTGAACACTATGTGATCATCCTCCACAGAGCCTCCCTAACCTTGATTCGTTTACACTAAACCAAAGGTGGATTTGTTATAATACCCACTTATCCAGTCTTGGCTAAAAATAAGCAGTATTCTGAAAGGAAGAGAGCTGAACCAAACTGGAGGCCAAAGGCAGTCCTAGTGCCTGAAGCTAACTGTCTGCTCCATGGGGCTCACTCCCTCAAACGTTACCATCAGGAGGAATGGGCGTGTGGGAAAGTCAAGCCGATCAGCATAGAGGAGCAGGTGGGGGAAGAGGATCCCAGCTCATAAGAATTCCTCACTGCTCGCAAGCAAGCGAAGACCAAATGAGCTAGCATGTGTCCAACTGCAAGGCCATGCCAGCCAAGCAATGCCAAGGGAAGCAATACAGCCCACAGAAGAAGGCAAAGTGTGATTAGGAAAAATGGAAACAGACCAGACTCAAGGGGCAGGAGCCCAAGGATGCCTCTAAACTCTGGTCGGTGTGGGCTCTGACATTTTCACGGGCTCTGAGTGCTTAAGCCAAATTCCTTCTTACTCAGTGTGCCCCGGATGAGAACCAGAAATGTTGCCCTCGTATCGTCTATGTCCCCAAATTCTTTAGCATCATTTCTGTCATCACACTTGGTTCATTCATGTGCTCTCCTTCTAAGAGACCAAAAGTGAAAACTGTTAATAAAAATGCAGGGCGAGGGAGTCGGGCGGTAGCGCAGCGGGTTAAGCACATGTGGCACAAAGCGCAAGGACCCCAGCAAGGATTCAGGTTCAAGCCCCCAGCTCCCCACCTGCAGGGGAGTCGCTTCACAGGCGGTGAAGCAGGTCTGCTCTACAGGTGTCTATCTTTCTCTCCCCCTCTCGGTCTTCCCCTCCTCTCTCCATTTATTTCTCTCTGTCCTATCCAGCAATGACGACATCAATAACCACAACAATAATAACTACAACAACAATGAAAAACAAGGGCAACAAAAAGGGAAAAATAAATATTTTTTAAAATGCAGGGTGAGGGGGAGGCAGAATCTTCTCCAAAGAAGATATTCAAAAGGTCAACAGACTTATGAAAAAAAAAAAATCCTCAGTCAGTCACTGAGAAACAGAACAATACATTCATTCATTATTTATTATTGGGTAGAAACAGAGAAATTGAGAATGGAGAGGAGATAGAGAAGGAGAGAGGCAACGACAAGTATAGCTCTACTTTACCACTTGTGAAGCTTCCCCTTTGCAAGTGGGGACAAAGGGCTTGAACTCAGGTCCTTGAACATTATAATGTGTGCACTTAACTAGATACACCATCACCTGGACCTGAGGAATACATTCAAAAGCAGTATATCACTTTATTCTGGGATAATAATCAAGAACATAGCAGATACAACTGGGGCCCTTCGTGTTGGAAGAATCTAGGAAGTCTATGTTAGGTATATTCCAAGGGGGGGCCATGTCTTTACTGATTTTTACCTGAGCACCACAGCTATCATGCAGGTGGGCTAAAAGTATTGTCTGGAAAATGGTGTCAGAGTTGGAAATAGTACTAGAAATATGGATCAGGGCAGAGTAGTTCCAAAATTGGGGGGAAATACATAAATACCATTAACTGTAAACTACATAGATCTGAACTGTATTTAGTTGAGCCTCTTACATGATTCATGGCCCGTAGCCTGGGAAAACTCAAAGAAGAAACCAGCTTCCTACCTTGCTTTGAACAGAAAGAGAGCAACCTAGGACATGGACTTGACTTCATCTTGTTTTCAAACATTGATTTTCTCTGAACATTAGGGAGAAAGAGGAGGCATGGATGCTGAATATTTGGCTCAGCTCACCCACCACACTTTTGTCAGGAGTCAAGTTACAACATCATGGTTTGGGTTATCAAAACTGAATTTCTTGGCAAGTGTACGCTAAAAAACTGTCTTTTAAATAAATCAATCCAAGTGTGCCATAAAAATAAATTCTTATTTGTAGACATCAGCACATTTCAGTGAGTGTTGCAGCTAAATTGGGAAGAATGTGCTCTTTTGAGATGGCTCACTTGTGTTTAAAGAATGTAGCATTAAGCTGTTCTCCCAGATCTTTCATAAGGCCTCTCACACCCCTCCTCACAGAAAAAATGTTTCCTTTGTCAGTGAGGAGTTCTTCTCCGATGTCAGCTTCACTAAGTAAGACACACTTTCTTCTTCCTCCAAATCCAGTCATATCTTCCATCTTCTCTGTTTTGTTCTTCCTGGTGAAGTGACGGTAACTGACCTAACTTTACAAATAATTATAATAAGTTCTAGGCTGCCAAAACAACATCGTGATTATAAAAAACATCTTTCTGTTGTCTCAAAATAAAATAAAAGAAAAGAAGTGATAAAAATAACTTCTGCAAGTTGTAGGCGCTACTCTGATTCCATCCTGATCTCCCAGGGCAGACAGCCTCTCCAATGTGTCCCGGAACCTCACCTCTCCAGGGCCCTACCCCACTAGGGAAAGATAGAAACGGGGTGGGGTATGGATCCACCTCCCAACATCCATGTCCTGCAGAGAAGCAATTACAGAAACCAGACCTTTCACCTTGTGCACCCCATAAAGAATTTTGTTCCATATTCCCCTCTGGGGAAATTCCAATAGAGGAGCTGTGACACTTAATTCTGGTGGTGGGAACTATATGGACTTGTATCACTGTTATCTTACAATATTGTTCATCATTATTAAATAACCAATAAAAAATAACACCTGCTTCCTGTCTCTAGAAGAAACCACCTGAGATCAATGTTGGTTTGAACAGGTAGTTTTTGTAGTTGCTGTTTTAAGTTTCTTTCAGCTGGACTATGACCCTAACAAACAATGTTATCTAGTAGCTGGCTCTCCTAAAGGTTTTCCTGCAAATCTAACTCTTGGGCATGTTCACTTCTATGGGTTGGATTGTTGTTTTTAAATTCTGGTTTTAACAAATCCCTAAGAGAAGGAATGCAAATGGGTATTGATGTAGTCTGCCCATCCTTGGGCATAAGCCATAGAATATGGACATCCCTACAGCAAAGCAATAGATAATGTGTCCACAATTACGAAGACACTTAATATGCAATGGACAACTCATGGGGGAGTATATAGATTTGTGTTCTTCAAATGTAGAGGAATGAACATATCACAAATCACAGACTCAGGCATAGAATAAATATCAAGTCTTTAGTTTATTCCAAGCAGCTTTTTGTTTTTTCAACTGTGTCTATCCCATGCCATTATGCAAGCTGGAAATTCAGCCTCACTGTTTCACGGAGCCCCCTCCTCTTTACCCTTAGAGGATCTTTTCCTAACACCAAGGTACTGGGAGGCCCCCCCTCCCCCACTCCTTCTCCTGACTCCCCATCATGTGTCAGTTGTGAGTCACTAGACCAGCTGGTTG
The DNA here is from genome assembly GCF_950295315.1 of Erinaceus europaeus. Lineage (NCBI taxonomy): Eukaryota > Metazoa > Chordata > Mammalia > Eulipotyphla > Erinaceidae > Erinaceus > Erinaceus europaeus. The sequence continues at coordinate 113,704,321 of NC_080172.1, forward strand.
CCATGGAGATACACATCTTCCCAGTCTACTGGTCCCTTTAGGTCTGGTGTTGAGGCTTCCACACAGAGACTAGGGGATCTTGGTGGGTCTGGAGAGCACCTCATACCACCCCCTTGGCATTGTCACCATCCCTCTAAGACCAGGTCCAGTCAGGGACTGAGGGGGAGCTTGCCATGATTCATAATTTTTCAGAAGATCTTTGGACCCAAAGCAATCAGTTTTTTACTCTAAAATTCTCCTTCCCTCTCTCTGTAAGCATCTATCTAGCAGGGTTCTTTCTCTCCCTCATATCCCCTGCCTCTGTGATCCTAAGCTCTAATAAACCAAATGCAAAAAAGAGAAATGTCCAATTATCCACCTTGCCCTGAGCCTGCCAGTTCCAAGCTCATAATCTATATGAAACAAAGAAAAGGTCAATACAGGGACAAAATCCCCCAATATCAGCCCCACAGATGCTCTGAAGCTATACAGACTTACACGGAGGGGGTTATATTCTTTTTCTACCCTCTGACCTGCTGGTGTCACATGTGTTCTGCTACTTTCTTTGTTTTGTCTGTTTCCACAGCACCATTCCTTGCTAAATATCACATCACACATTCCACCTGCCTTTTCAGTTTCTTTTAATTTTTATTTGTAAAAAGGAAGCACTGGAAAAAACCATAGGATAAGAGGGGTACAACTCTACACAGTTCACATGACCAGAACTCCATATCCCATCACCTCCCCTGATAGCTTTCCTATTCTTTATCCCTCTGGAAGTATGGGCCCAGGATTGTTATAAGGTATAGAAGGTGGAAGACCTGGCTTCTGTAACTGCTTCCCCGCTGAACATGGGCATTGGCAGGTTGATCCATACTCCCAGCCTGTCTCTGTCTTTCCCTAGTGGGGCAGGGCTCTGGAGAAGCAGAACTCAAGGACACATCGTTGGGATAGTCTGCCCAGGGAAATCTGGTTGGCATCATGTTAGCATCTAGAACCTGGCGGCTGAAAAAAAAGAGTTAACATATAGAGCAGAACAAATTGTTGACTAATCATGAACTTAAAGGCTGGAATAGTGCAGATGAAGAGTTGGGGGGGTCTTCATTTTGTAGATAGTATCTATTTTAGTTGTATTCCAAAAAGTCCATGATTATAATAGTTTGTTTTTTTTTCCTGAGCCTGGCATCTGATATGCAGGTAAATCCAAGTTCTTGTCTGGCGAGATGATATCATGGCTAGAAAAAGGGCTAGAAAGCTGTATCAGGGAAGAGAGTAGCTCCCAAATATGGGAAATGAGTATGAATATTGTTGAACGTAAACCCCATCGATTTGATCTGATCTAGGGCCCATATTTATCTTAGGAGATTATGTGACCACTGCATCCCTGTAGATCTGAGCTCACATTCTGTGGTCATGAGTAGGAACATTCCAAGCTGCCCCAATTTTAGGACCCATCTCCCCCAGGTGTAACATAGGAAGGCTGTTGTCCAGCCTCCCTCCAGAGGATGAAACATTCTTTACCGTTGTTGATCCAAGTTGAGGGCAAGGTCCTATGGGGGCCCACAAAGGGGTCTATTGTGTTGTTCCCAATAGAGATGACCAGTAACAATGGAGAGAGGGAACTATTCAAGGTCTAGGTCCATCATGTCTGTTTGGGAATCTAAGGACTCCCTAACTAGGGCCCCAGCTGATGGGGTAGCCTGATAGTGACTAAAAAGTCATCGTTAAATTATGACAGTCTCTTGCCCTTCTTCAGCTTTTGCAGTCCTTACTTCGTTTACCTTTGGAGTGAGGGAAGTATAATAGGAAATAGCTGAGGAGGGTATCTACGTCTAAGTAGACACTATTTCATTTTGAACTTTGTGGTGTCTTTTTAGGTCTTTCTACTTACTTGCTGCATATACTGACTCACCATAGACTATTGTGTACTTTTGCTTTCACGTATATATTTTGCCCTAATTTTATGGATACATGTGAACATATGCCCTATCTCACAGAGCCTGGTCTAGATCTAGGTTTTGGGACTTTGTTAGGAAGTGAACCACCTAAATGGAATTACAGAAAGGAAAGGTCTTACCCGAGTAATGAGAATGAAAGGTTGACATTTCCACGTCTGACGTCTCTGGACACAGTCTGAAGTGAAGCATGCTGAGCTGGTACTCCTTGCATTGACTAGGTTGGGATCAGATGCAGTATCAGTTGGTATGATTCAAGGGAAGGATGCTGAAAAGTGAGTCCCACCCAAGAGGTTCCAGAACTGGGGGAAATATAGGCTCTATAGAGGAAGCAGAAGGTTCCTGCTGTCTTAGGGTTTAAGAAGGCAATAGATAGTTATTGCTGTAATCAAATTAATTGGCAATTGGGTTAACTTTGAAAATCCCTTTGTTACATTTTCTGTATCATATACAACATCACCATAATTTATGTCCTTTGCCATTCTTTGTATATAGCTGTGTCTTATAGAGCAATGCCACTGGTTGCTTCTGTTCTCCCTGGTCTAAGCATTTAAGAAAGTCAACATATCAAAGACTCAGCCTATGGCCTGTGCATTAAAAAGTTTGAAACATTCAATCAAATATTTCCCTCTCATATTAATTAAATAGTGATTTATATGACCACAAGTTAATAGGAGTGTACATAAACGCCATTCCCATCATTAAAAGACTGTCCCATCCCATTCCCCCCACCTACCCCCCAGTGAAGTCAAACATCCACCCTCAACCCAGGGTTTCAGGATTTTTACTTTGGCACTTTATTCCAAACTCAGTCAAATCCTGCTTTGAGTTTCCTTTTCTGTTCTTCTTTCTCAACTTCTGTTTATGAGTGGGATCATCCCATACTCCTCTTTGTCTTTCTGACTTAGCTCACTTAACGTAATTCCTTCTAGCTTCATCCAAGATGGGTCAGAGAAGGTGGATTCATTGTTCTTCATAGCTGCATAGTATTCCATATATACCACAGCTTTCTCAGTCATTCATCAGTTGTTGGGCACCTGGGTTGCTTCCATGTTTTAGCTATTAAAAATTGTTGTTCCCACTCATGTGATGTCAGGGAGATGCATGGACCAGTGGGTGTCTGACAGGTCAATCTCCTAAGTGACCATGAGCCTGATATGTGATCTAAAGACTACTCAGAATGCAGTGGAAGCCCTGGGAAGGGTCAGAGACCACAGTTTGGTGAAGGACCAAAGGGTCATGACGTGACCACCTAGGAGGATATATAGATGCCACCTCTGGCAAACAAATTGAATAGCTAAGGGAAACAGTGTTATATTTTGAAAATGTGTGTTGCCTTACCACTGTGGACCAGTCTGTGTTCATTCCAGTCCACAGGCAGCGGGAGAAGCTTGGGCTCAGGGCCAATAGTCATTATTCCAGATCCAGTTTTTCCATGAAGGACCCCAAATTCTTGGAGGAAGCCATTCCCCCCATTGGAACCTAAAGTTTTTCACCTCTGCAATCACTCACTGTGCGAGTATGATGCTTTGCCATGTGTGTGATCCAGGGCTTAATCCCCACACCTCCACCACATTGAATGAAGCTTTGGTCATGTAATCTCTCTACCTCTGTCTCTCTCAGACATAAATAAATAGATAAATAAATAAATAAATAAGATCCAGTATATCACCAGACCCTCTTCCACTTTGACAGTCTTTAGTATTAGTTTTTTGTTGGTGCTTTTTTCCCCCCTCCCCAGAGACTATCTTAATGCATTTTGTAGTGATTAGGGCACTTGCTCCCTTTATCACTGAACATCTGGATGGATTTCAATCCCCAGACCTGTCCACCAGCCACAGCTGCCCAGTGATCATTCAGTTCTAGGAAACTTTATAGGCATGAAAACTTACTATCAGGTCAAGAGTGAGAAGGTGAAAAAAAAAATGTGGGCAATTCTTAAGGGTCTTTTTTTTTATTTATGTTGTTTCTCATATATATGATAAATAGTTTCTGTGTGTTATTTTCTGACAGAGATAGGTTTTAAAAAATTTCAAGAACAAACATACCCTATAAAGGAAGCAAGAATTTCTACCTTCCTTTCTTCCTCCTCCTCTCTCTCTCTCTCTCTCTCTCTCTCTCTCTCTCTCTCTTCCTCCCCCCCCTTCCTCTCTTTCTCTTAGAAGAGGGCTTATGATGTTGTTCCAGATGGAGATGACAAGTGGTGGTAGAGAGAGGGATCCATTAGAGGTCTAGGCCCCTCATATATGTGTGGGAATCCTAGGATTCTCTGACCAGGGCCCTGGCAGCTTGTGAAGCTTCACGCCTGCAGGTGGGGAGTTGGGACTGGAACCCGGATCCTTAAGCAGATGATTGCACCTAGTACTATGTGAGTTTAACTGGGTGCACCAGTGCCTGGGCCTCTTTCCCAATTATTTAAAAAGGCGTGCAATTGTTTTCTTGTGAGTCATACACCAAATGGTTGACAGACTCAATTTATGTAAGGGCTATATTTTGCCACTATATTAATTGAGCATGTTATTTCCTACAGGAGAGAAAATAATAGTCAGTATCACTTGGGTGACTAGATCAATCCAATCTATGAAGAATCCAAAGTATGGCATACATAGAAATAATGTTTTTTTTAATATTAATGCTTGGCCTTATGCTATCCATTATGTGTCCTTATAGTCAGTTCAGGTCCATCCAATAATGGCACTAGAGGTTTAAAGAATTTAAATGACATGACGGGGGCTGGACAGTGGCACACTGGGTTAAGCACACATAGTACTAAGTGCAAGGACCCAGGCAAGAGTCCAAGTTTGAGCCCCTGGCTTTCTACCTGCAACGGGAATGCTTCGTAAGTGATGAAGCAGGTCTGTAGGCATATCTCTCTCTCTTTCTCTCTCTCTCTCTCTCTCTCTCCCTCTCCATCTCTCAATTTCTCTCTGTCCTATTCAGTAAAATGGAGGGGGTATCCACTAGAACCAATGGATTTGTAGTATTGGTACCACCAAGCCCAAGTGATTACCTTGGAGGCAAAAAAAAAAAGGGGGCTGGAGTTGAAATGACTTGTCCCTGTAAGTTAAGAAGGTAGAGAGATAGGCTTTGAACTGAAATCTTTAAAGCTCAAAGTCACGCAGTTCATAGCAAAGAGATCTGACCCAATTATAGAGCCGTGGGGAGAGGTCTGGAAGCTAGTGAGTCTCTAATGCTCGTTCCTGACCATCGTGGCCATTGGTATCCACACTGTTGCATCAGACAACTGCATCACATGTGCCAACTCCACCATACTAAATGATATCATTGCCTTTTAAAAATATTTTGATTATCTATATTTATTTATTGGATAGAGACAGTCAGAAATCATAAAGGAGGGAGATAGAGAGACAGAGAGACACCTGCAGCACTGCTTCACCACTCACAAAGCTTTTCCCCCTGCAGGTGGAGACCAAGAAGACTTGAAACTGTGTCCTTGTGCACTGTAAGATGTGCTCAACCAGGGGCATCACCACCTGGCCCCAGGATACCATTATTTCCTCAACCTAGGTTTGAATGTGAAATGTCTGAACAATTTCCTTCCCCACCTCCAGCTTTTACCATCCTGGCAGTGCCATTTTTCAAAAAACAAAAAGAATGGGCAGGACTCAGGGTGTGGCCAGGCCTCCAACCTCACTGACCTCGAGCCAGTGGCCAAGGCAGACAGGGCTAGCCAGTCCTCGGCCTCTCTGGGCAGAGAACTGAAGCCACCCAGAGGACACAGGTAGGACTGACTCATATCATCTGCAATTCTGCCTCTGCTCAAGAGCAAACTTTTCTTTCCATATTCTGTTGTTTAAGCAGCCAGGGAGCCCATCCAGATCAAAGAGGAAGGGACAGAGGCCATATTTCTTCACAGAAAGAGTTTCAAAAGACTTCCCCTCTTCAATCCACCATAGACTAAATGAGAATCCAAAGACCATCTCACCCAAATCTTTAATATTGCTATTTAATCTAGTTTAGCCTCTGGCAAAGTCTAACCTACACCTCTAGAAGAAGACTCATTGGTTTTCTGGGAAACAAACAAACAAACAAAAAGTATAGGGGTCATTTCTGTCACTTGGAAAGTTCTCTTCAAATTAGTGGAAATGGGTCCCAGGGGCCAGGTGGTAACATAGTAGGTTAAGCAAAAGCGCAAAGAGCATGGACCAGCATTAGGATCCTGGTTCCAGTCCCCAGCTCCCCACCTGCAGAGGGGGTCCCTTCACAAGCAGTGAAGCAGGTCTGCAGGTGTCTGTCTTTCTCTCCCCCTCTCTGTCTTCACCTTCTCTCTCCATTTCTCTCTGTCTTATCCAACAACAACAACAACAGCAATAACAATAGTAACAACAACAAGAGCAACAAAAATGGGGAAAAATGGCCTCCAGGAGCAGTGGGTTCATGGTGCAGGCACCGAGCCCAGCAATAACCCTGGAGGCAAAAAAATAAATAAATAAAAAGCATCTCCATGTGAATGCCTAACTGTGCCTCCTAGTTCTAGTTCTTAGGATTCCAAAGAACACTCCCCATATCTTTCAACATGACACTCTTTCCTGTCTTTGAAGATGACTCTCTCCCCCTGCTGACACCTGCAGACCTGCTTCATCACCTGTGAAGCGACTCTCCTGCAGGTGGGGAGCCGGGGGCTCGAACCAGGATCCTTACGCCCATCCTTGCACTTTGTGCCACGTGCACTTAACCTGCTACGCTACCGCCCAACTCCCAAGTCTCCCTTTCATTGATCAGCACATCCTTGGTTCCTTCATCAATCTCTCAACTTGGTTCCTTCAACAAACTCTCATCTTGCCTTATCTTCTATTGTCACTTCCATCTTTGGACAAGGTCCACTGTCTTCGTGTCCCTCTCTCAGCCTGCTGTCATGTACTGGTCAGGCAAAGATCCCTCCCTCACCCCTCCCTTTTCAGGTCACACTCATCTCTTGATGCAGTTGAAACAAGAATGGCATTTTTGAAATATATTAATGTGCTTTCCTTTCTCATACTTCCTGGAAAATTGCCTTCTCAAGGGCCAGGCAATGGTGCACCTGATTAAGTGCACACATTACAGTGCACAAGGACTCAAGTTCAAGCCCCCGTTCCCCACCTGCAGGGGGGGCTGTCTCACAGATGGTGAGGCAGTGCTGCAGGTGTCTCTATCTCTCTTTCTCTGTCACCCCTTTCCTTCTTGATTTCTGGCTGTCTCTATCCAATAAATAAATAAAGATAGTAAAAATAAATAAAAATAAATAAATAAAAAGGAAAAAAAAGAAAATTTTCTCCCTATTCAATGAAAACACTCGTAGCTTCCAATAGGGGTTAAGATTGTCATAGAAGAAATGCAGAATTGTTTTTTTTAAGATTTTCTTTTTAAATATTTTTTAATCTTCATTTATTTGCCAGAGAGAGACAGTCAGAAATTGAGAGGGAAGGGGGTGATAGAGAGGGAGAGAGACAGAGAGACTCTGCTTCACGACTTGTGAAGCTTTCCCCCTGCAGCTGGGGTTCAGGGGCTCAAACCTGGGTCCTTGCACTGTAACATGTGTGCTCAACCAGGTGCGCCACCACCTGGCCCCGTAAGGATTGTTTTCTAAAGCCACTGTTCAGCTTTTGATTTCCAATTTTGAATTTCTTTTCTTTTTTCTTTTTTTTTTTTAGTTCACAGGGATCTGAGGGAAGCAGTTCTCCCCTAGTGTAGAACATGTCACCTCTGACGCCTGTGGTCACGAGATAGCCCACCCCCAGTCCTGTGATTCTGCAGTGCCAACGGGGTGTGTCCTACAACTGATCTCTTTCCTAACACCATCCGCCTGGAGATCCCATAGGTTAAGTTCTCATTCCCTCAAGACTGGTCCCTCTGCACTTCAGATATTCATTGTATATAGTTGAGGCCTAGGTTATCCAGAACTTCTTTTTAAAATTTTTATTTATAAAATAGAAATATTCACAAGACCGTAGGATAAGAGGGGTACAATTCTACACATTTCCCACCCCTAGAACTCAATATCCAATCCCCTCCCTTGAAAGCTTTCCTATTCTTCATCCGTCTGGGAGTATGGACCCAGGATCATTATAAGGTGCAGAAGGTGGAAGGTCTGGCTTCTGTAATTGCTTCCCCACTGAACATGGGAATTGACAGGTAGATCCATACTCCCAGCCTGTTCTTTCTCTTTCCCTAGTGTGGCGGGGTTCTGAGGAAGCAGGGCTCCAGCACACATTGCCCATGGAAGTCCGTTTGGCATCATGGTAGCATCTGGAGTCTAGTGGCTGAAAAGAGTTAAGATAACAAGCAGAACAAATTGTTGACTTATCAGGAACCTAAAGACAAGAATATTGCAGATGAAGACTTGGGGTCTCCATTTTTGGAAAAGCTAGTAGGTCTATTTTAGGTCTATCTCAGAGGGGCCATGACCCTACTAGTTTTGGCCTGAGCCTGACATCTAATATGCAGGTGGCCCAAGTTATTATCTGTTACCCAGAACTTCTGTCCAGCTTGACTTCATGTGGATACTTCTCAATGACCTCCTCCCCCTTCCATTGGGTTCTTTGCTAGAATAGCTCACAGAATTCTGAGAGATGCCTCCTCATGTTTGTTGTTGAGTTAAAATTTGTAAGAGACACAGAGAGATGACAACAAGGTGAAGAAATGCCTAGGGCAATGTCTGGGAGGGCTCTGAGAGGGAGCTGAGGTGTGCCACCTGTCTGGTGAGTGCATGTGCTCACAAACCCAGAAGCTCTGTGCACCCCACCCTCCTGACATGTTGGCATTTGAGGAGTTTTCATCATGTAGGCATGGTCAGTTATCAGCTCCATTTCTTTTTGTCTTTTTGGTTTTTCTTTTCTAAATTAAGGCAGTTGTTCATCATTCCTTTCTTTCTTTCTTTCTTTCTTTCTTTCTTTTTCCTTATTGGGGGATTAATGGTTTACAGTTGAAAGTAAAGCACTGAGCTGCATTTTCACCTGACTACAAACTGACTGCCCTATTGATATTCAGACCCCACCATCACTCTCCTTTCCCACAGATAATAGTGGCACAAACACTGATAGGACTGATCTGATCAAGATCCCTGTAGTGGGGCTAGCATTTTGATCTGGTCTGGTCACTGGAATGGATGGCTCTTCTGAGAGGAAGCCATGGAGGAGGGGTCTGGGCAAGAGACTGTGAGGAGGAAAGAGGTGAAGGTAGAGTGGAAAGTGGGTCGTGTTTCACAGACAGGGTGTGTGTGCCCATCTTGGCAACTGCAAAACTTCTGATTAATTTTCTTCATCTAGCCAAACCACCCAAGTTTCTTACTCTGTAAAAGATGTTCATTATCATTACGATTCAAAATATGTGACTTGCTCTGACCTTTGAAACTGGTAAAGAAAGATAGCAGCAAAATCCCAAAGGAGGATGGAGTTTATTACCTGCATAATATATGTGTTTACATTTCCTTTAAAATTCTTATTATTAATTTATTGGATAGAGAAAGCCAGAAATTGAGAAGGAAAAGGGGTGATAAAGAAAGAGAGAGAGAGAAAGGCAGAGAGACACCTGCAGGTCTGCTTTACCACTCACAAGGCATTCCCCTGCAGGTAGGGACCAGGGGCTCTAACCTTAGTCCTTATGTATTGTAACATATGCACTCAACCAGGTGCACCTTAACCCAGACCCTATACATTTTCTTTTTACAGCATTATACACCTGGGTTTCCAGGCTGTGTTCTCTGAGTCCTTAAGGACATCAAGGTCCCCTGCCCCACATCCCATCCCCCTTTACCCCTTTATCCTGGGAGAGATGAATGAGGTGCAAAGCTTCTGGGTACAAAGACACAACAGAGGTATGACTTCCTTTGCTTTCATCTGCACTTCATCCAGAGAATAGTCCCCTTGGCTTTAATACAAGAACGTTGGGTCGAGGCTGGGCCATGGCACACCCAGTTAAGCACAAGGAGTCAGGTCCAAGATAGAGAGAAGGATAGATACCTGCAGAACTGTTCTACCACTTGTAATGCTGTCCCCCTGCAACGGGGGGAGCCAGGAGTTCAAGCCGGCATCCTTGTGTGGATATCTTAGGCTTTGTATTATGTGCACTTACCCAGTGCACCACCACTTGGCCACTCTCTCTATCTCCCCCTCCTCTCTCAATTACACTTTGCCCTATCTAATACAATGGAACAAATGGCTGCCAGGAGCAGTGGACTTGTAATGCCAAGATAGATAGAAAGAGAGAGACAGAGAGAGAGAGAGAGAGAGAGAGAGAGAGAGAAAAATGAAGAAATGGAAAGAGATAAAGAAAGGGAGAAATAAAAGAAAAATGAAGGTAAAAGAAGAGAGAAGAGAGGAGAGGAGAGGAGAGGAGAGGAGAGGAGAGGAGAGGAGAGGAGAGGAGAGGAGAGGAGAGGAGAGGAGAGGAGAGGAGAGGAGAGGAGAGGAGAGGAGAATAGGATGTTAGGAACTCACTGATGTCAAGGATAATACAGAACAACTGTCTGTGGACATGACCTATTCTAGCTCTCTCGAATGACCTATTCTAGCTCTCTTGAACAATGTCCTGCCCCATTTGCTCCTGCCATTTGACGCTAGTCATGATTCAGCCACCAGAACGTGTCCAACCCCATCCCACTCCTCCGAAACCCAAGGACCACTGTTTTAGCCCGATTCACCAAAACTTCATAACCACCCTCATTTCCTGCTGCCTTCATTCTGGCAGGACTCAGGCAGTCAGAGAGAAGATAAAATTCACATTCCAGGCACATTCTGAAGATTTATTTCCAAAGGGCAACAGTTGTCATCCTGGTTAAATGGACTGCTTTCCCAGCTGAAAACATATATTAAATATTTTTTTTAAAAAAGCACAGTTTCTCTCCCTTTTTCCAAAATGAGACTCAAATTATAATAGTGGCCAGAATCTCGAAGACATATCATATATATATATATGATAAATATATAAATATATATATTTCACAGAATCCTTAATAATACAAAAATTGCCCAGAGCATTTCACAGATTTATGAAATCATTAACATTTCTGGGACAAAAACAATACCCTAGGACATGTTATTAGATGTACAGTACTTGGAGGAAAGTTAGATACATCAGCAAGTGTCTGTGTCTAACAAGTACAGGCAGAAATATTCACCTGTTCCTCAGTAAGCAGGAGACTGCACTCCACATCCTCCATGCAGCTTGAGTGGCCTTTTTCCAGCCAACTGACTCAGCATATTGGGTATTGGTAAACTTTTAAAAGAATCAGCATCTTGATGTCCCGAGGCCAGCAATCTTTCCAGACTCACAGTGCTGAGTCCCGCCTCAAGGTTCCTGGTATTTATAATCGTGTCGGAAACGAAATGGCTGTTCCCCACACACCACCATCTATAACATCACCTGTAACGAATGTTATCTAGCTCTGCTGTTTGCTTTAATTTACCAGGAGAATCCATCACCCAGGCACTCTATTTCCCACCCCACACCTCCTATTTCCACCTGTCCTTCAAAATTATGTTCTAGTTCACTGGCTTCAAAAAAGAGTTTCAAAAACTAGAATTCATGTTTCCCTCCCATTTTGGAAAAAAAAAATCCAGTATATTTCACCAGGAGTTTTCTTTTTTTAACATTTTTTTTGTTTATTTTTATTATTAGATAAAGACAGAAATTGAGAAAGGAGAGGGAGATAGAGGAGATACATCTGAAGCAGTGCCTCACTGCATCTTAACCAGGTGCACCACCACCTGGCCCCTCCAGTTTTCTTTAGGATACTATAGTGTGTTGTACCTTGATTGTTTGCTAATTTTGCACACATATGCACACGTGTGCTCACACACATGCACACATGCACATGCACATACACACACACACATGGATAATGGTTATGAAAGTACCTCAGGGGACTGACTGTTCAGAGTTGCCATGAAGCATCCTTGCCTCTGATTGACTCCCCAGACTAACAAAGATAAACTCTCATGAAGTTTGTAGACTAGAGAGTTGCAAAAGCTCTCATTTGTTAGTTTCCCTTATCCTGAACTGTTCCAGGTTGGAGACCTGCTTCCCTGAGTCTTTCCCTGACTCCTCCAGAAAACAGTCTCCAGAATCATGAGATCAAGGAGGGCAGTGCATTACTTAGTGCAAGAATAACATCCCACTTCCATTCTGTAGTCATTTCAGATGAACTACTAATTACATAGTGCACTCTCTGCCTATGACTGTTCTCACCTTCAGAATCCTTTTCAACAAAACATCCCCAAAAGTTTCAATTGCAAATGGCAGATGATGGAAAACATATTTGATTCCAAGTGTGACCACTGGAAAGCCACCAACTGCAAGTGTGCTAGCCTCTTGCAAAGTTGATCCAGGTTGGAACACTGTCAGGCTTTTACTTCTTATTTCAACCTATTTTTTAATTTATTTATAAAATTAAAAAAATATATCAACAAGGCCATAGGATAAGAAAGATACACTTCCACATAATTCCCACCACCAGAGTACTATATCCCACCCACTCCCTTGTGCCGGTCACAGTTCGGGGCGCCAGTTGCTGGGCTAGCTTCGCAGGCATGAGAGAGACAACCAGGGACTCATGGCTGAGCTGGGAAAGCAGTTCACTATTTATTGACGAGCTGGGAGGCAGTTTGATCTAGCTGTCTCTAATCACAAAAGCAGACCAACATTTCCCCCTATTTTTTTTAACTAATACCATAGTATCAGGAGTGTGGGGTGAACCGAAACCTGTATCGTACAGGCATTTTCAAAAGAAATGGCACAAGACATGGAGGAATAAGTAAGAGAGCTGCAAGAACCAGTGTGACGACAAGGGGAGGCCTGAGGGGGCGTTTCCTGCCTCAAAGGGTAAGGCCTAACAGGCGAAAGGGCGTTTCTTGCCTCTGCGGGCATCCATTGCCTTAAAGGGCATTTCCTGCCTCTGTGGGCATCTCCTGCCTCTGAGGGAATTTCATGCCTCAAAGAGCTTTTCCTGCCTCTGTGAGCATGACCTAATAAGGGGGGTGGTTCCTGCCTCTGGGGGCCTGCAGGTGAGGGGGCATATCCTGTAGAGTCCCAAGGCTCTGGCTGCAAAGTGCATGGACTGTTGTGGTCAGTCTTTGAGAAGTCCAGCAGTGTAAAGGGAAACTGCTGTAAAGTTGCGTAAAGTGTCCAAGAGGTGTAGCAGTAAGTCTGATAGAAGTGTCAGTCCAAAGCAGATGACCATGGAAGAAATGCCAGAGGATGAAACACTGCATGTCTGTCTAGATGGGGAAGGTCAGCCACTGGAATTCTGCTTTTCTGTAGAGAGTGAGCTTTGGAGTCTGTGAATCTGTTTCTTCAGGTCGTGCCAGGTCACATCATTGATTTCAGGGGGTGTGTTGTAGTCATGCCATCTTTTGGGCGATGTCAGAGAACAAGAATCCAAATGGATTTCCCGGGATTTCATTTGAGCAGATGCTTTTTCATGTGAAGACTTGACAGCTTTAATTCACTTACCTGTGAAGCAAAACTTGTAGCAGATTAGAAGTTTACTATAATTGATAACTCCACTATAATTGGTTTAAGTACCTTTATAATTTTGGAAGTCCTTTCTAGTATGATTTCAAGGTTATTTAAACAGTATAAGCTCAATAAAAGAACCATGGTTAGAAGACTCAGGCATGAGAATCATTAACATAACCATTATTGTGCTATCCACCCCACCCATACTCATACATTTTTCAAGATTAAACATTTCTAAGACGTAAAAATATATATATATATATATAAAGAGAAAAAAACAATTTTTTGGATTGTTTCTGGATGTCTCTAGAAATCATGGTTGCATTCAGCATTTTTTAAGTCAATTAAATTTCAGAATACTCACAGCAAAATGGGTCAAACAAAAATTCAGTCATTCAAATCACTTTCTTATGAAACGCAACTTGAAGCAGACAGCAAACTTAAAATATTCAGAGAGAACAACAAGGGGGGAATCGAGAAAAAAGTGGTAGGCAGTTTTTGCTTCTTTCACCTTGAACCAGATTATACAGATCTCACCAAGTAGCATCATGAGTCCCTGGAGGGCGTCCTAGTCCAAAAAGCTCCTCAAAATTCCATTTATGGTGCTTCTGACAGTTCCTGCTGGATTGCTGCAGGCACCCATTTTTAAAAATGTCTTCCCATCAAAGAAAGAATCAAATCAGGAGGGTAGAACTAACCATGTGTCTCCATACTTGGGGACTGCCAGGGTACTGGATAATGCTCTTCAAATTAGAGTAGTCCTTCTCCACAGGAAACATGGGAGAGGAAGTCCAGAAAGTCCCAGGAGAAATCTCCGCACATCTCCCAAGCTCTACGATCACTGTCACAAGGAACCAAAGTGTGGCCTGGATCAAAATGTAGTCCTTCTCCTCAGGAAATATGGGAGAGGCAGTCCATAAAGTCCCAGGGGAAATCTCTGTGCATCTCCCAAGCTTGATGATCACAGTCATAAGGAACCAAAGTTCCCAGTCAGGGAACCAAAGTGTGGCCCAGAGCAAACTGTTCCAGAGACAGAGAAATTGTCTCATGAAGAAAGAGTAGAGCTTTGGGAAACCTCTTCATAAGTAGAAAGGCAGGCCATGACGGATGGGTAGCCAAGTGGCTTTACTTATCTGGTGGATGGGCGGGTTAGGTCCCACATTGTTGCGCCATTTGCTGGTCCCAGTTTGGGCATCAGTTGCTGGGCTAGCTTCATGGGCATGAGGGAGATGACCAGGGACTCATCGCTGATCTGGGAACGCAGTTCAATCTTTATTGACAAGCGGGGATGCAGTTCCATCTAGCTATCTCTAATCATAAAAGCAGACCCTACACTGCTATTCCCCTGAGAGAGATGGAGCCTTTTACAGACATTGACCCATTTATATATGGCCATTAAGTAAGAGGGAGATGTTGGGAAATTATGAGGATGTGGTTGAGCTTGGAAGGGTTTGAGCCTGAGGGGTGTGTCAATCCTGTTAGTCTCTCTCTCTACTGAGAGGTTGAGCAACGAGGTACAGTAGAACCCCAAAGATGTGCCTCCTCCTATCAGTCTCCCTGCCTCTCAAAGTGCCCTGCACTTCTGATACTATGGCCATTAGTTAAAAAGAAAGGGGGAGATGTTGGGCAGTATGCCAGCTTCCCCCTGCTTAACTCTGTGGTCTATTTACATAACCACTAGAACTGCCCTGCCTGCAGGGCATTGGTTTAATCCCCACTGGTTCATATTCCCTTTTTGCTCCTCTCCCTCTCCTAGACACACCCTGATTTCCACCACTCTCTTTTCACTCCACCCTCTCTCTATCACATCCTGCTTCCACCCTACTTGGTGAGTATATATACAGCTGCTCTTCTGTTTGAACACACTTGGAATTGCCTTCTGGCTCTGAGAGTTCCAGAGTCTCTCTCCTGCAATGCTAGCCCTGCACAAGTTCCTGATCCCTCTCCCATGCAGCAGCCTAGTTGCGTTCTCTCCAACCCAGAGAGCACGTGCTCGGGAAGAAGCACCCTCAGGCTATCCCGGCACCTTGAAAGCTTTCCTCTTCTTTATCTCTCTGGGAATATGGACCCAGGATCCATATAGGGTACAGAAGGTGGGAGGTCTGGCTTCTGTAATTGCTTCCCTGCTGCATGGGCATTGGCAGGTGGAACCATGCCCCCAGCCTGTTTCTGCCTTTCGCTAGTGGGGCTGGGCTCTGGAGAGGTGGGGTTCCAGTACACATTGGTGAGGTCTGCTCATTCAAGTCAATTTGGTCTCATGGTAATATCTGCAAAGAGCTGGCAAAAAGCATTAAGATATAAAGCAGAAAAAATTACTCAATAATCAGGAACCTAAAGGCTAAAATATATCAGATGAGATTCAGGGTTTCCATTTTGGGAAAAGCTAGGAGTTATACTCCAATGGCCCATGACTTTACTTAGCTCTTCCTGAGCCCAAAAACTAACATGCAGGTGGACCAAAGGTATTGTCTGTGGAGATTTCAGAGTTGGAAATAGGACTAGGAAGCTGGATCAGGGAAGAGGGTAGCTCCCAAATATGGGGAAAGTATATAAATATTGTTAACTGGATTTTACTTCTAAATACTTATAGCACCTCCTGGACACCAAATCTACTTTTCCTGTTGTGAATGGGTGACAGTAAGGGTGATAACCTATCATACTTTCAGGAGTTGGGCCATAGAGCAGTGGGTTAAACGTACATGGCGCAAAGTGCCAGTACTGGCCTAAGGATCCCGGTTCGAGCCCCCGGCTCCCCTCCTGCAGGAGAGTCACTTCAGGAGCAGTGAAGCAGGTCTGCAGGTGTCTATCTTTCTCTCCCCCTCTCTGTCTTCCCCTCTTCTTCCCATTTCTCTCTTTCCTATCCAACAACAATGACATCAATAATAACTACAACAATAAAACAACAAGTGCAACAAAAAGGAATAAGTAAACAAAAACCTAAAACATTAAAAAAAATGTATCATATTTTCATGAAGTACCAGCATAGTTTAGGGCCTCTGATTCTCTTTTTTATGTTTTATTTTTTATTAGCGATTTAATATTGATTTACAAGATCTTAAGGAATATAATTGTAATAGGGATGTAACTCCATACACCAGAGTACTGTGTCCCATCCCCTCCATTGTAAACTTCCCTATTCTTTATCCCTCAGGGAGTCTGGACCAAAATTATTTATGGGATACTGAAGGTGGAAGGTCTGGGGTCTATAATTGCATGAATGTTCTGGTCTGTGGAAACTCCAGAGTCACCTTGTCAGTATCTTTACCAGAATTCAAGAATTCTCTCAGCCCCTTAGCCATTTACTGTTAAAATCCTCAGATCTTTAGGCATAGGCTGGAAATATGGTATCAGATTTGTCACATTTGCATATTAAAATGACTTTATCTCAGACATGCTAGGGAAAAACTACTGGTCCCACATCTCTAGCACTCTTGCTTGGGTTCAGCATTCCCCAGTTACCTTGTTATAATGTCAGAAAGAACCACTTGTGTGACTTGCAAAACTTAAGTAATCAGCCAAAACTGATGGTAGCTTGATCTCCCACTGTGGGGCCAAACCAGAAACCAGACACCTAAAACAATTATTGTTGAAGAAGACATACTTGCAAGGAGAGAAGCTTCATAAGCAGTGAAACAGGGCTGCAGGTCTCTCTCTCTCTCCCTCTCTCTCTCTCTCTCTCTTTTTCTCTCTCTCCTCTGCCCCTTTCCTCTAGATTTTTCTCTCTGTGTCTCTCTCCAAAATAAATATTTTTTTAATTAAGAGGGTACTATAAATATTTGTTAAATGGAATGACCAAAATCTCTCTGGACCAGACAAAGTGATCCTTTAATTAACCGGAGCTAGAACTCTAATTACTAGGGCAGATTAGACAGTGTTCAGTCGTACAGGGCTTCTCCAGCTGGCTGGGGAGACATGCAGGCTTGAACATGATCCTCAACCCCATCTGGTTATGGGTCATGCATAATCTGTCATTAATAATGATCAAATGATCCAAACACAGAGGAATTCTGTTTGCTCTTTCTGTGGCAAATCATTTAGAGTTGATTGAGGGTATCCATATGGTAATGGTCTTATATTGTTATTCTGATAATTGTGGGTTTTTGGTTTTGTGGTTTTTTTTTTTTTTGAATGGAAAAAAAAAAAGATACCTACTCAAGTATTTGACACATGAGTGTCACTCATCACATGAGTCTGGAGAGTGGGCAAGGTAGGGGCCAGGCAGTGATACACTTGGTAGAGGATATTTGTTCCCATGAGCAAGGACCTGAGTTTAAACTCTGTGGGAGGCCAGAATGAAGGGCTTCACATGCAATGAAGCCGGGCTGCAGGTATCTCTCATTCTCTCTCTTTCTCTCTCTGTGCCTATCTCCACAGAGAAATTTCTGTCCTATCAAGTTAATAGAAAAAGAAAGAGGCCAAATGGTGGCACACCTGGTGAAGCACACACATTACAGTGCACAAGGACTCAGTTTCAAACCCTTGCCCCCACCTGCAGGGAGAAACGTTATGAATAGTGAAGCAGGGCTGCAGGTGTCTCTCATTTTCTCTCTCTCTCTCTCAGTGCTTTGAAGTAGGACTTTGTTTGCTTTGTTGGGATTTTTAAATTTTTTTAGTGATTTAATAATTGTTAGCAAGACTGTAAGATATCGGGTACATTATTTCCATGCAGTTCCCAGTACCAGAGTTCCGGGCCCCATCCCCTCCTGTTCTTTATCCCTCTGGGAGTATGGACCAAAATTCTTTTTTAAAAAAAAAAGATTTTATTTATTTATGAGAGAGATAGGAAGAGAAAGAACCATACATCACTCCGGCACATGTGTTTCTGGGGATCGAACTCGGGGCCTCATGCTTGAGAGTACAAAGCTTTACCACTGCACCATCTCCCAGACCACCAAAATTCTTCATGAAGTGCAGAAGGTGGAAGATCTGGCTTCTTTAATTGCTTCTATGGTCAATGACAGGTCAATTCATCCCCCCAGCTTGGTTCTATTTTTCCTTAGTGGGGCAGGGCTCTGGAAAGGGGAGGTTCAGGACACATTGGTAAGGTCTTCTGCCCAGAGAAGTCAGAATGGTGCCATGGTAGCATCTGCAACTTGGTGGCTAAAAGGTGGTAAGATACAAAGCAGGACAACTTGTTTAATAAACAAGAGTCCAAAGGTAAGAATATAGCAGATGAAACTAGGGGGTCTTAGTGTGGGAAGAATGAAGGAATTCTGTTTTAGGAATGTTGCAAGGGGGCCATGCCTTTAGTAATTTTCACCTGAGCTTGATAGCTAACTTTGTTTTTTAATGAAAGAATATGATGACCCTGGTCTTTCAGAAAAACTCTGGAGAATCACCAGTGACATGCTGGATAACCCTTTCATCACCTGTGTATTGAGAAGTGCTCTTGCTTAGAGGAAATGCATTATCTAAGGTGGACAGAAGTTGTTATCCCAAGTTGCAGGGGAAAAACTGAGACCTGGAGGGCTGAGTAGGCTGCACCCTTTTGAGAGCCATAGACACAAAGGCCAGTATCAGCATGGTTCATCCTTCTATGGATGAAAGTGAAGTGAGAAAAGACATGCTCCTTCCAAAGTAGAAAAAACATACAACCCTATTGTAGCTACACAAAACAAATACCCCTTCTGATACGTGTGTATAGACATGTTTGTGAAAGAGAGCAGCACACTCTCTCAAAATAGTGGAATCATTATTTATTTATTTATTTTTTATTTTATTTTATTTATTTATTCCCTTTTTGTTGCCCTTGTTGTTTTATTGTTGTAGTTATTATTGTTGTTGTCGTTGTTGGATAGGACAGAGAGAAATGGAGAGAGGAGGGGAAGACAGAGAGGAGGAGAGAAAGACAGACACCTGCAGACCTGCTTCACTGCCTGTGAAGCGACTCCCCTGCAGGTGGGGAGCCGGGGTTCGAACCGGGATCCTTATGCCGGTCCCTGCACTTTGCGCCACCTGCGCTTAGCCCGACTCCCCTTGGAATCATTATTAAAAACTATATGAGACATCAAACTTAGGGTATCACACATGCATATTAAAACTTTGGTTATGGGGACCAGGTGGTGGCCCACCTAGTTGAGGGCACATGTTACAATGAGCGTGGACCAGGGTTCGAGCCCCCAGTCCCCATCTGCAAGGGAAAAGCTTTGAAAGTGGTGAAGCAATGTTGCAGGGGTCTCTCTGTCTCTTTAATATAGTTCTACCTAAAAAGATTATAACTCATACTTGTGGTTTTTTAAAAAATTTTTATTTATTCCCTTTTGTTGCCCTTGTTGTTTTATTGTTGTAGTTATTGTTGTTGCTATTGATGCCATCATTGTTGGATAGGCCAGAGAGAAATGGGAGAAAAGAGGGAGAAGACAGAGAGGGGAAGAGAAAGACAGACACCTGTAGACCTGCTTCACCACTTGTGAAGCGATGGCCCTGCAGATGGGGAGCCAGAGGCTCGAACCAGGATCCTTCTGCTGGTCCTTGCACTTTGTGCCACCTGCGCTTAAACCTCTGTGCTACCACCCTACTCCCCATACTTGTGTTTTTGATCCTTTTCAGTTGGGTAGTATGCCAGCTCCTCCTGGCTTCTGCTTAACTAAGCACCAGTATGCCTGTATGGGATTGGTTTGATCCCACACAAAGCTGTGGTCTATTTACATAAATCACTTTTACATTTACATAAAGCACCACCCTCCCTCCATGGCATTGGTGGTTCTGTGGTAGAATTCTCGCCTGCTCTGCCCCCTCTCCTTGTCACACCCTGATTTTTCCACCTTCTTCTTCTAGCGTTTGTCCTTCTTCCGTAGCCAATCAACAGCGTCAGCTTGAGCCTGATGTAAAGTTTCGAGACCTCCTTTGAATCTGGAGAGGTGGCAGTCGTTGACTATGTGGGTCATAGTCTGTCTGGAGCCGCAGGGGCAGTTCGGGTCGTCTCTGGCTCCCCAGCGATGGAACATAGTGGCGCACCGGCCATGGCCTGTTTGATAGCGATTGAGGAGGGCCCAATCATAACATGCTAGGTCAAAGCCGGGTGGACGCTTGCAGGGGTCTGTGATGAGGTGTTTGTTCTTTACCTCAGGTGACTGCCAACTCTGTTTCCAAGAGTCTGGAACAGAGAAGTTCAGTGTAGGCATAGGGGAACAGATTGGGTGACGAGATGTCAAGCGTTGGACAGGGTGGGCGAAGATATCCACGTATATTGGCAGGTCGGGTCGAGCGTAGACGTGGGAAATGAACTTAGATGATGCCGCATCCCGACAAATATCTGGCGGGGCGATGTTGCTAAGAACTGGCAGCCATGGAACCGGGGTGGAACGGATGGTTCCAGAAATTATCCTCATGGATGAATATAATTTGGAATCGACCAAGTGGACATGGGGGCTACGGAACCATACTGGGGCACAGTATTCTGCAGTGGAATAGCATAATGCTAGAGATGATGATCGTAGTGTGGAAGCACTTGCGCCCCATGAGGAGCTGGCCAGTCTTGCAATGATGTGATTCCTCGCGCCCACCTTTGCTGCAGTTTTTATGAGATGTTTGTGAAATGACAGAGTGCGATCAAGAGTAACGCCAAGATAGACTGGCTGGGCTTCATGCCGGATTCTCGTATCGCCAAGCTGCACATTAAGCTCACGCGAGGCCGAGGCATGGTGTAGATGGAAAACAGATGATACCATTTTTGCAGTGCTAGGGATTAGTCGCCATTTTTTACAGTAATCAGGTATCAGAGACATGTCTTTCGTGAGTGTTTCCTCGAGGATGTCGAACTTTGATGCCTGAGTTGCACAGCAGATGTCATCGGCATAGATGAACTTCCTTGAAGAAGTTTCTGGGAGGTCATTGATGTAAATATTAAATTTTCCACCACTCCCTTTTCGCTCCACCCTCTCTATGTCACATCCTGTTTCCACCCTACTTGGCGAGTATAAATACATCTGCTCTTCTGATTAAACACACTTGGAAATTGCTTTCCGGCTCTGAGAATTCCAGAGTGTATCTCTTGCAAAGTTAGTGTGGCACGAGTTCCTGATCCCTCTCCCACGCAGCAGCCTAGATCAGCTCCAGTTGAGTTCTCTCCAACCCAGAGAGCTAGTACTAGCTCGGGAAGAAGCACCCTCAGGCTATCCCGGCACTTCTCCTCTCTCTACTTTCTTAATTTTCTTTTTTTAAGTAATCTTTATTTACTTATTGGATAGAGATATCCAGAAGCTGAGAGGAAAGGGATATAGAGAGGGAGGAAGACAGAGAGATACCTGCAGCGCTGCTTCACCACTAGTGAAGCTTTACCCCTGCAGGTGGGGACTGGGGACTTGAACTGGGGTCCCTGTATTTTTAACATGTGCCCTCAACCAGGTGTGCCACCATTGGCCCTTATCCTCTCTCTACTTTTAAATATTTTCTTTAAGCACACCAATAAGGAGACACACACTTCTCAAATGTGAATTCTTTGCAAAAAAAAAAAAACTATACTATTTCTATTTTTTGTATTTCCATTATCTTTATTTATTAAATAGATACAGTCAGAAATTGAGAGGGAAAGGAGAGATAGGGAGGGAGAGAGAGAGACCTGCAGCATTACTATACTACTTGCAAGGTTTTGCCCCTAAAGGTGGGGGGCCAGGGGCTCAAACCTGAGTCTTTGCTCATTGTAATGTGTGTGCTCAACCAGGGTGCCACCACTCAGCCCCTTTATACTTTTTCTAAAAAGTAGGCAGCACACAAGCACAAAAATGTCTATCCACCTTTTCAAATGTATAAGCCTTTTTTTTTTCAAAAAAAAAAAACTATTCTCCCACGATTCAGCTATTTCCAATAGTTCTTGAGTTTTCTGTTAACATAGATCAAGTTAAGAGTAACCATTTATCTTAAGATTCTGATTTCCCCCCAAGGACAAATTAAATAGTCACAAATTAGCCAGCTGTCCCAGATGGTAGTGGCAACGACAAAGTAGACACCCAGTGTAATTTATGGCATAGAAAATGAGAAAGAAACTGATTTATCTGACAGTGATTTGTGGAGAGACAGTCAAGTTCTTTCCTGGGACATATAAATGTATGATTCTATTTTTCCCCCATTTTCATTCAGAAAAACATTGAGGTCAAGGCAAGTTCAGTTCCACAGTGTGAAGGTGAATCCTAAGCTTGTGTTTTCCAGAGGCTGTGACACTAACTCAGAATGGACTGAATAACCCCCAAGAAAATACTCCTGCCCTTTGTGCTTTCTCTTTAAGTGTCTGAATGTTTGGAGAACAAGTGAATTTTTCTCTAAGGAGGGTGGGCGTAATTTCAGAAAACCTGGTGTCTATCTGGTATAAAAGAAAACAGTTTCTGTCTGCCTTGACTAAGCCTTGCTTGTCTTAGCATGTGTTTCTGTCGAGTTATGGGTTCTAATCTCTCTTTATCTTCAGTTTTCAGTTCCACAAGAAAGAAAAAAAAAAGATATTTGTTTTCTTTTTCCAAGGCTGAGAGGTTAGATAATGGTTCAGTCTCATCTTTAAGGCAGCCTTTTCTGTCATCATAACATGTTTCATCTGATCTCCACTGGGAGCTTCAGGTTATTTGCCTTGACAGCCCAAGAATCAGACTTTGAGACAGGGGCCTGCTGAGGCAGTTGCCAGCCTTCCCAATTCATCACAGGACATCCCGTCCAAAGGCAGGGATTGACGGATGGGTCTGGCCTGCCTTACTTCATCCCGGAAAGCAGAAGCTCCATGATCTGTGTCTCTGTTTGTCCTTTGAATTGGAGGCCAGTTTTACTCATACAAGCCCTATTAAATCACTGATAACTCACAAATAACAAGTGCACTGAGAGGAATGAGAGAGTGACTCATATATACATACTTCATAGTTAAAGAACCCAGAAAATAATAAATAAATGGACAAACTGAAAGCATTTTTCCCAAAATCTTTAATTATTTATTTATTGAATAGGCACAGCCAGGAATTGAGAGGGAACAGAGTAACAGAGGGAAAGAATGACAGAAATATCCACAACATTGTTTCACCACTCTCAAATCTTTTTTTTTATTATTTAAGAAAAGATAAATTAACAAAACCGTAGGGTAGGAGGGGTACAACTCCACACAATTCCCACCACCCAATCTCCATATCCCACCCCCTCCCCTGATAGCTTTCCCATTCTCTATCCCTCTGGGAGCATGGACCCAGGGTCATTGTGGGTTGCCCAAGGTGGGAGGTCTGGCTTCTGTAATTGCTTCCCCCCTGAACATGGGTGTTGACTGGTCAGTCCATACTCCCAGTCTGCCTCTCTCTTTCCCTAGTAGGGTGGGTCTCTGGGGAAGCAGAGCTCCAGGACACATTGGTGGGATCTTCAGTCCAGGGAAGCCTGGCCGGCATCCTGATGACATCTGGAACCTGGTGGCTGAAAAGAGAGTTAACATACGAAGCCAAAAAAATTGTTGAGCAATCATGGACCCAAAGCTTGTAATTGTCAAGAGGAAGTGTTAGGGGTGTACTCACTGTAAACTCTAGTGTACTTCTGCTTTCAGGTATATATTTTGCAGTAGTTTATGGATACGTGTGAACATACGCTCTCTCTCACAGAAACTGGTGTATATCTAGGTTTTGGGACTTTGTTAGAAAGTGAACCACCTGGGATGGAATTAGAGTATACTATGAACGGAAAGGTCTCACCCGAGTAATGAAGCTGAAGGGTTGTCATTCCACACGTAAAGTCTCTGGACACAGTCTGAAGTGAAGCATGTTGAGGTGGCTATCGTTGTGTTGATTAAGTTGCACTCTCAAATCTTTTGCCCTGCAAGTGAAAATTGGGGGTTCGAACTCAGGTCCTTGCACATTGCAACATGTGTGCTTAACCAGGTGTGCCACCACCAGGCCCCGGTGAAACCATTTTTAATTTAATTTAATTTAATTTTAATGAGAGGGAGCTACAGGAAGACCAGAGTGCTGAAAAACTCTGGTTTATGGTGGTGCTAGGAATTGAACCAAGGACTTTGGAGCCTCAGACATGAAAGTCTTTTTGCATATCTATTATGCTGTCATCTCAGCCCTGACCATTTTTAATAGTCTCTTCATTTACTGGATGAAGACAGAAAGAAGTCAGTAGAGAAGCAGGAGATAAATTAGAAGTGGAGATAGAGAGAAAGAGACCCATAGCGCTGCTTCACCAATCTTAAAGCTTTCCCTGTGCAGATGAAGATCAGAGGTTTGAAACAGATCCTTGCACTCTGCAACATGTACTGTGCATATCAGGTGTATGTCTGCCTCTGAAACCATTTTAAGAATTCTATTAGTGATTTTATATTGATGTACAAAATGACAAGACAACAGGGGTACAACTCAGCACCGTTCCCACCACCAGAGTTCTGTGCCCCCATCCCCTCCACCGGAAGTTCCTGTAGTTCTCCTAAAGCTGCAGATCTGGATTAACTATTATTTCTACAACTCTCCATATTTCTATATATTTATATACATATTGTCTATATTTGTATACATTTGCCCATTTTTACCCCATGGTCCCATATTCTCTTCCTTCCAAGTCACACATGCATGTCACTACATTCAAATGTCCCTTCCTTTTTCCTCTTCTGTCTCCGGGTCCTGATGGAGTTGGAGTTCAGAGTCCTCTGGTCATCTTCCCTTAACATTTCTCCTCCACTGGGATAATAGACCAAAATTCTTTATGGGGTGCAGAAGGTGGGAATTCTGGCTTCTGTAATTGCTTCTCTGCTGGTGAAGCATTGGCAGATCAATAGATACCCCCATAATCATTTCATTTCTCTTGACCTTTCACTTACGTTTAGTGCTGACTTGCTCTCACAAATGGGGAAATGTCGCTTTGGATCCCAGAGGCCCCTCCCTACCCCCTTATAAATTCTAGTAGGTGGGGCACACACCATCCAGAGCTGAGCACTGCAGAGCCTACCCAGTGGTGGATAAGTGGTGACCTTACTGACATGTATGGCAAACAGGAAACTGATACTGAAGGATTTGTTTTTTCTGAAGTCTTTCCACGTATAGCCTGCCCCTCAGTTGCACAATGGGAGCACAGGCTTGTAACTGGCTAATCACCTTGGCTATTATTCCCTTTACAATAATTTCTTCAGCCTCCATCTTTCATCTTTAATCACTCTGTATGACCTGTGTTGTAACACCTGTTGAAAACAAAACAAACAAGAACATTATAGCACATGGTATAAAAGTTAGCAATAATGGGAGGTCGGGCGGTGGCGCAGTGGGTTAAGCGCATGTGGTGCAAAGCACAAGGACTGGCAAGGATACCAGTTTGAGCCCCCGGCTCCCCACCTGCAGGGGAGTCGCTTCACAGGCGGTGAAGCAGGTCTGTGGGTGTCAGTCTTTCTCTCCCCCTCTCTGTCTTCCTCTCCTCTCTCCATTTCTCTCTGTCCTATCCAACAACGAACAACATTAACAATGGCAATAATAATAACCACAAGGAGGCTACAACAACAAGGGCAACAAAAGGGGGAAAAAATGGCCTCCAGGAGCGGTGGATTCATGGTGCAGGCACCAAGCCCAGAAATAACCCTGGAGGAAAAAAAAAAGTTAGCAATAATCAACATACTTGGGACAAATAAGTAGTATCTGAGATATCTTCATTATAAATGCACACTCCAGGGGTAATTGCACAGTCCTCCAAAACTGACATCAGAGGCATCATTCATCAGCTTTCGAGGATGTGAAAAAGTAGTCCTTGGATCAATAAAGTGAAAATATGTAATTGGTTAAAAATATTGTAAGGGCCTGGTTCTTGTGCATGAACAGGGTATGAGAATTTGACCTGACTGGTAGCTGACTGATGAGCTACAGGTGAGTCCCTGCAGAGTGAGCTTGACATCCCAAGCACCAGTGCCTATCTGGGTCTGCCCCCGCCCCCACCCCTGAGCTGTGAGCAGTGGTCCTAGAAGGAGATGGTGAAGCCAGAGAAGCTAGAGGACAGGGAGGGGTGACAGAGCCTGCTTGCTTGTACATCCAAGCTTTCTGCTCCCCTTAGCAAATCAGGTCAGCTCATTAGAAAAGGGAACCTTCATCACACGGGGTCCTCTCTTGTGGTTAATAGCACGCCCTTTTCATTTTGCAACAGAAATTGCTTCAGAAGTGGCAAACAAATCACAAGATTATGGGTCTTGGGCAACAGTCATTGCCATCATAATGTGAGAGCCATTCATTCTTGCAGCATCGGGTCATTCGAGAGGGCTGTAGTGCCAGTGTTTCATGCATTACAAGATAAGGAAACAGAAAGTTCCATATATCAGAGCTGCTTGTGTAAGCAGCTCAATCAAAGAAAGAATCGGATTATTAGATGACCAATTAAATGACAGGAAAACCCAGGCATTGTTAGGAAGGCGATTAATGGAGGCTTCTCCTCAACTTCATACATTTTGTTGCCTATTAAGATAATGAATCGATGTTCTATGGTTGAGTCTAAAAAAAAACATGTTTAATCAGACTCCACGAGGAAAAGGATCATTATTTTTATGACTCTATGAAATGCTTATTTTTTTACCAACAGGTTTTGAAACACAGTTTTCAAAGGTTAGGAGAAAGGAGCTCTTATCCTTTCACATAACACCAATTGAAATCAGAAGCTTCAGGAAAGATCTCATTATGAAGAGAATTATTTGAGAAGGCAAACACACAGATTTTCCTTTGATTTAGAAAATACTTTCTGGACAGATTTCTGAACAGAGGGCCGGGGGATTATTTTTGTCTTTAAATATTTTCTCATTATATCTCATCTCCCAACAACTTCACTGTAGACAAAAGTCCCGCATTTCTGCATTGAGGACCAGGGGGTACAGGGTCCTTATGTTTTGTGGGGGAGGGCATGGTTTGTTTCCACTTAAATAAATGTCTCACAAATGTGTAACAGATGTGAAGTTGAGAAGCCAGGTGGTGGAACACCCGGCTGAGTTCACGTGTTACAATGTACAAGGACTTGGGTTCAAACCCCCAGCCCCCACCTGCAGGAGGAAAGCTTTGTGAGAGGTGAAGCATTGCTTCAGATTTCTCTCTTTCTCTCTCCCCCTCTCTCTCCCCCCTCTCCTCTATATTTCTGGCTGTCTCTATCTGTCGGGCTAGCTTCACGGGCAGGAGACAGACGACCAGAGACCCATGGCTGAGCTGTACACAGTATCTCTTTATTCATGTGGAACACAGCACAATCTAAGCCATGTAAACTATATATATTCACAAACCTGTCCTTATATATACTAGCCAGGTAGGGTGGAAACAGGATGTGACGTGGAGAGGGTGGAGCGAAAAGTGACTGGTGCAAATCAGGGTGTACTACGAGAGGGGGCGGAGCAAAAAGACATCATGAACCAGTAGGGATTAAACCAATGCCCTGCAGGCAGGGTAGTGCTTAGTTAACAGTGGTTATGTAAATAGAATACAGTGTTAAGCAGGGGGGATTAAACCAATGAAGCAGAAGGGGTTTTTAGAAGCAGAATTAGAAGCATACCAACATCTATCCAATAAATAATAATGAAAATTTAAAAATATATAAAAGGGAGTGAAGTGGGATCCCTTTGATCCCAAGTGACTGAAAGGATTCACATGGACAAAAAAAATCACAAATACATGTGAGAGAAGGTAGGATGTAGGTTTCATTATGACACTCAAAAATACTAGTGTTTGCTTTCTTGTCTGGGAACATCAAAGAAGCTCTTTAGGATAAACTTAGGCGAGGCTCTATTTTAAACTACCTTTCCTTATGCAAGAGGTAGTATAGGCTAAAAATACAACTCCTTTGAGGAAGAGTTGAAATATATCTCTGGGAAATGTGTCTCTGCTGAGTGACTGAGGAGGAGGAACTAAAGATTCTCAGGGAGCACCTCTGCCTTTTCTTTTTCTTTTTTTTAAATTTTTTAAAATTATTTTTATTTATTTCCTTTTGTTGCCCTTGTTTTTATTGTTATAGTTATTATTGTTGTGGTTATTGATGTTGTCATTGTTGGATAAGACAGAGAGAAATGGAGAGAGGAGGGGAAGACAGAGAGGGGGAGAGAAAGACAGACACCTGCAGACCTGCCTCACTGCCTGTGAAGTGACTCCCCTGCAGGTGGGGAGCCTGGAGCTCAAGCCAGGATCCTTAAGCTGGTCCTTGCACTTCATGCCACGTGTGCTTAACCCACTGAGCTACCGCCCGACTCCTCATCTCTGCCTTTTCATGCCCAGTCCAGCCTATCTGGCTCCCTAGCTGATCAAAGTGCCCACCTCCTCCCTGTGAAAACCACTCCTACAGTGCTGACTTCACCAGTTTGTACCCCTCCCCTCTACTCAGGGAAAGTGTTTTGTTGTTTTGTTTGTTTTTACTCTAGAGATAGGGAGAGGGAGGAGTGAAAGGGACCATGAGACCAAAGATTCCTTCAGTGTGGTGTGGTGGGGGGATCGGGGTCAAACCTAGACTGCATGCATAGCAAAGTAGCACACTATCCTCGTGAGCCATGTGGCTGGCCCCTGACAGTGTTACGGAAAAATATCCACAGAACAGCTCTGAGTGTTATAGCTCTTGAGTGTTTCAGCTCCAGCGTGCAGCAGCTCTAAAGGACCAGCCTGAGGCCCTGACCACATGGAGGGCAGGGAGATACTTTATTACACCGGGTGGTGTCTAGCGTACTCCTGCCACACTAGCCCACCTGCCTGATTTGGAAAGCTGCTTATATACCCTTCAAGCCAGAAGTGGCATGCATTTGACTTGCTACAAGGTAGTTCATTTGATTGGTTTTTCATTGCTAGTCTCCTAGGTTTGCTGAAGTGCAGTACAGCAGACACGCCTATCTGTCTCTTGTGCAACTGGGGAACATTTCATTTCAACAGGACCTTCATAAACACTGGAGGTGATGGCAAAGGGTCTGACACAATAAACATCAGACCAAAGTGAAAGTTTATATCATGGGATTCCATCCTGACTTCCCCGGGCAGATGACCTCACCAGTGTATCCTGGAATCTCACCTCCCCAGAGCCCTACCCGACTAGGGAGAGATAGAAACAGGCTGGAGGTGTGGACCGACCTATTAACACCCATGTCCAGTGGAGAAGCAATTACAGAATCCAGAACTCCAACCTTCAGCACCTCAAATTGAATTTTGGTCCATACTCCTAGTGAGGGAGAAATGATAGGGGAAAGATGACCAGAGGGCTCTGATCTCAAGCTCCATCAGGACCCAGAGAGAGAAGAGAAAAAAGGCAGAGATATTTGGATGTAGCAATAGCTAACCCTATTGTGTGACATGGAAAGGAAAAGGAGGTGGGGCCATAATGAAAAAAATGGGCAGATATATACAAATATAGACAAATAATTGTAGAAATAAATGTTAATCAGGACCAGGTGGTGGCACACCTGGTTGAGTGCACATGTTACAATGCAAGAGGACCAGGGTTCAAGCCCCCACTCACCACCTGCATGGGGGGAAAGCTCTGTGAGTGGTGAAGCAATGTTACAGGCATCTCTCTGTCTCTCTCTCCCTCTCTATCACCTCTTTCCCTCTCCATCTGGCTGTCTCTATCTAATAAATAAATATAATTTAAAACAAAGAAATAATAGTTAATATTTATCTGCAACCTGGGGAGAACCACTGTATCTTCCAATGGAGGGGATGGGAGCACAGAATTCTGGTGGCAGCAATGGTGGGAAGTTGTATCCTTGTTATCTCGTAATTTTGTAAATCAGCATTGAATCACTAATACATTTTTAAGCTGATGTCATGGATCTTCCAGACACACAATGTCCCAAGATTTTTCTTAGGATCTAGAAGGAGACAGAAACTCACTTTTCAGGGACAGAAAAGCTGTACGTACCTCCATGGGGATCACTAACGTTAATAGCACGCTGGCTTTATCCACAAGGAAAGCAAGGTGGGAGGGAAAGGGTTTACATTTCATTTTAGAGAATGTTCTTTCTTCCCTCTGTTTACCCCTCCAGCTACCCTAAATGGCCTGTAGAGTTGTGTGCTTCCCATCCCAGGCTTTGCAGACAGACTACTGGACAGTGAAACCCCAGCTCTATCCCATGTCCACATTGTCACCTTGGGAAGAGTTACTTGATGTGTTTGGTTCCCATAATACCACCTCAATAAAGGAGAATAGCTAGTGTGTGCATCTTAGAATCTGTGGGAAGATATTGTTTTCATAGTGTAGTGGTTATCCTGTTCACCTAACAAACTGTAATAAGGGTTTCATGGTAGGATCCAAGCCTTCACTGTATTATTACCTGGCCCACAGTAATAATTCCACACTTAGGTGTGTCAGTGGTGGTAAGGATAGGCCACAGTAACAAAAAGAAGATTATTTCAGCTAATTAAAAGTGCCAGGCTAGTGTGGGGGTGCCTCTTCCTGGGCGTGTACTCTCTGGGTTGGAAAGAAAGTGACCAGTGCCAGCCTGGGCTGCTACTCACTCAGCGACGTGAGAGAGATGACTCAGGAACAGACTTGTGGTGGCGAGAGAATTCAATTCTTTATTGATCAGAGAGCCAAGGTTTTTAAAGGTTGGACCCGGAAGTGGCAAGTTGGAAATGGAAATGGCTAGGAAAGGGGTGGATAAAGGCAAAAGGGAGGTGGAAAGATAGGAACTTTCTTAGCAACTGTCATGAGGGTTTTAACTGGTAGGATTAATAATAATACCCAGCAGGCAGGGAGGGTCTTGAGGGTAGAAAGAAGATAGATCAAAGGAATGGAATGGGTGGGGATCTTTCAGGCAAAACAATGATTATGTAGATAGTAAGGGAGCAGGTCATAGTATCAGGAATGCAGGGTGCTTTGTGAGGCAGGGAGTCTGATAAGATGAGAGGATGGATGTCCCCTCAAGTCAAGCCCTGCCAAGCTCAACCACATCCTCACAATTTCCTGACATTTCCCCATTTCTTTTTATCTAATGGCCATGGTATCAGGAATGTGGGTTGCTTTGTAAGGCAGGGAATCTGATAATATGAGGCACACCTTTGGGGTTACTCCTGTCCCTCTTTGCTCAACCTCTTGGTAGATAGAGAGACTGACAGGATAGATGCACTCCTCAGATCAAGCCCTGCCAGGCTCTACCATATCCTCACAATTTCCTGACATAAAAGAGCAGAAATTTATTGTTTACTTGGGAGGCATATCCATCCAACTAGACAAAGATTTCTCTGTTCACTGAAGGAACAAGACTAAGGGGGCAGGCACCATTTATAATGCCCAAGGGGGCAGGGAAGAGAAAGATTCAGATAATGCTGCTTCTGTAAATCTTCCAACAAGGAAGCTGGGCACTGGTGAACCAGGTAGAACACACAGAGTACCATGCACAGGGCCCTGGGTTCAAGACCCTGCTCCCCATTTGCACAAGTAGTGAAGCAGTACTGCAATACTGCAAGTGTATCTACTTTGCCCTCCCTCCATCTACCTCTCCCCCTCTCAATGTATCTTTATCATTTTGAATAAAAGATGGAAAGAGTGGGGCAAGGAAACAGGGAAAAATTTCCTCTGTGGGCTGCAGATTTGTGGTTTGATGACCAAGGCCGGGTGATAAAAAGTGGAAGAAAAAATAAAATAAAATCTTTGAACAAAATGTGCTTGTTTCTCATATTTCACTGGCCAAAACAAATCCCTGTGTGATTGCATTAAGCTATACACATCAGTGGAAGTGTGGACTCACTGGACATCCAAAGCTTGAGAAGAACAGATTAAGTGAAAGCTACTATTGACCACCCAAGCTGATATTATAATGATTGTGATTTTTTATATACAGTGGGCCTTTAAGGTTTAACAAGAGAAAGCGTAGAATGCCAGTGTTGTAAAATAGGTACGTGGGGGCATGTGGTGGCGTACCTATTTGATTACATGTTACAATGCGCAAGGACCCATGTTGGAGCCCCCAGTCCCCCCCCATGCAGGGGGAAAGCTTCCTGAGTGATGAAGCAGGGCAACAGATATCTCTCAGTCTTTCTCCCTATCACCCTTCCCCTCTCAATTTTTGTTTTTCTCTATCCAATAAATAAATAAGCGCACATAGTACAAGTTGCAAAAACCTGCACAGTATACAGGTTCCAGCCCCCAGCTCCCTACCTGCAGGGAGAATGTTTCACAAACAGTGAAGCAGGTCTGCAGGTGTCTGTCTTTCTCTCTCCCTATCTCCTCCTCCTCTCTCAATTTCTCTCTGTCCTATCCAATAAAATGGAAAAAAAAAATGACTGCCAGGAGCAGTGGGTTCATACTGCCTGCTCCAAGCCCCAATGACTGGAGATAGTAATAATAATAATAATAATAATAATAATAGTGAAAAAATAAATCAGGTACAAAAACAGAACTGAAATTGACTTCTCAATTTTTAGCTCTAGCCCAGCAGACTACAATAACGTACATTTTCTCTCCCTACCACAGTTCCCTTTATTATTAGGGACAAAAGGATTGAGATCACAGCACAGAAACTTCCCCCAGTACATTGGGCCCTGGACTCGAACCTGGGTCACACACTTGACAAAGCAGCAAATTATCCAGCTGAGCTATTTTGCTGGTCTTGTCCAAGTCCCCTTCTCAACTCCAGTATTTCTTTATAATATATACCGTCAATAGTCATCTCAGTGCAATGCTTTATTCTGACCATGTGCCAGATAAAGAGAAATTCTTGCAGAGTGAAAAATGGAAGCAAACTTCTTTTTCTCCCTTTCGGAGCTTACGAAGTCAGAACTTCTAACGCAAGTAACACTTAACGTCCCCAGCCCCGTCACTTGTTTAATATGAGAATTCCTTTTTCCCTTGTCTTTTATGGTGCTAGAAGCAGAGTAAAGGCTTTTCCAGTTCTAAATGGTCTCTTAAATGTTTTCCAGTGATTTACGTAGCAAATAACTAAAACACACAAGGAAGCTGGTAACTTCTCATTTGATCTTTCCTGTACAGAGGACTAAGGGAAAGAGAGCCTGCAAGACTGCAGAGGCCACTAAACTGCTTTCTATTGATTTTACACTAAGATACTTTATCACTCTTGTTGCTTTAAAAAGAAATGCAATTTGTGTCAGGGTCTAAGTAGTCTTTCCAAGAAAAAAGCAGACCCTGAGCTCCTACATGAACAGATGTGGAAGGTGTTTATCAGTATCGGCAAACCACATTTGGGGACACACACATTTGAAAGAAGCATCCTTCCTGCTACATCCTAGTCCTTGAAGCCGGGGGAACCTGAGTTTTACTTTCCAAGATTATGCTCATTTGGATCTAAATTTCCCCTTTAAAGAAAACTCCGTGGTTCAGGCCCTTCAATGTACCACTGGCAAACAAGGGGCTTTTAAATTAAATGAGTTAGCTAGGGACAGAATCCAGGCTCCCAACTCAGCTATCTGAACCCTATAACTGGCATAAATGTTAAATGATACATGTTTTTTCTGGCACCACGATACTCCACCCCCCACCACCATGAGCCCAAATACCAGTAGGATTCTTCTGATGTTACCAGAGGAGAAAAGCATGCTAGTTCTCCCCCGCCACCACTAGCTATATTTGGAGTATTGTCTCTCTCTTTAAGAAATGCAATAAATAGAAATCCTAACCTGAAGTAACTAAGTCACAGAGATCTTTCCTTTTTTAGAAAAACAGTTCTGAGGGCAGGGCAGGTGATTGAGCACACACATTACAATGTGCAAGGACTTGGGTTCAAGTCCCAGGTCCCCACCTGCAAGGTTAAACAGTACTGCAGGTGTCTCTCAGTCTCTTTCCCTCTTAATCTCCTCCTCCCCTCTCAATTTCTCTCTGACTTTATACAAAATAAAGTTTAAATATTTTTTTAAGAAAGAAAAACAGTTCTATACTAGGAGAGGCCCAAGTTCTAACCTTGACTTTGCAATAAACAGACTTTGTGTGTGTGGAAGAATCCTGCTCATCATTCCTGGCCTCAGTGCTCGGCATCTAGCAGATAACAGGATTGGGAGAGATTAGTGTGTACATTGGAGTTCACAATCTCACAAACTGGTCACACAGATGAATCTGCATTCCCACTCTATCATTTTTCATCTGAGTTATTATTTATTTATTTATTTATTCCCTTTTGTTGTCCTTGTTGTTTTATTGTTGTCTTTATTCTTGTTGTTATTGATGTCGTCGTTGTGGGATAAGACAGAGACAAATGGAGAGAGGAGGGTAAGACAGAGAGGGGGGAGAGAAAGACAGACACCTGCAGACCTGCTTCACTGCTTGTGAAGTCACTCCCCTGCAAGTGAACATCTGGGGGCTTGAACCGGGATTCTTACACTGGTCTTTGCACTTGGCACCACTTGCGCTTAGACCTGCTGTGCTACTGCCCAACTCCCTGATTTTTTTTTAAATGTATCTCTGGTATATTTCATATTCCCCAAGATGGAATGTGAAGAAAACTACAATAGCCAGTTGTGGAGTCACTACTCAGGTTCCAAAACATTCAAAACTGGAAGACAGCTCACCTGGTACGGACCTTACAGTCAAATAAATACCCCTGTGGACTGTAAACTAGCAGGTCTCTCCCTTGCCGCACATAGGGCTTGGTTCAAATCCTAACAAGCTGTCAGAACACCATGTCACAGGAGAAGCTTCAGTGCTAGTGTCCCCTTCTCTGTGTGTTCCTTTTTTGTGTCTCTATCTGGAATGAAAAGAAAAACACAGCCCAGTAACAGATCAAGCTGGCATAAGCCCCCTCTTCTCCTTCTCCTCTCTCTCTCTCTCTCTCTCTCTCTCTTTCTCTCTCTCTCTCTCTCTCTCTCACACACACACACACACACACACACTCACACACACAGAGATAAAACATTAAAATATTGAAAACATTTGCATTTTTACCTACCGCATTTTAAAAATTTCTTTATTGAGGGATTAATAGTTTACAGTTGACAGTAAAACACAATTGTTTGTACATGTATAACATTTCCCAGTTTTCCACATACAATTCAACCCCCACTAGATCCTCCTCTGCCGTCATGTTCCAGGACCTGAACCCCGCACCTTGACCCCAGAGTCTTTTACTTTAATGTAATTTACCAGACCTAATCCAAGTTCTGCTGAGTGTTTTCCCTTCTGCTCTTGTTTTTCAACTTCTTTCTATGAGTGAAATCATCCCATATTCATCCTTCTGTTTCTGACTGATCTCACTTAGCATGATTCCTTCAAGCCCCATGCAAGATGGGATGAAGAAGGTGAATTCACCATTTTTAATAGTAGAGAAGTATTCCATTGTGTATGTAGACCACAACTTACTCAGCCACTCATCTGTTGTTGGACACCTGGGTTGCTTTCAACACCTAGAACCCTTTTGAATGTGAGTCTATCATCCCACTTTTTCCCACACCAGCCCAGAAGTAAGCCCCACCTTGAAAATTTGTTATCTATCATCTCTGCTCTCTCATTTCTATTATTTTGTGCTTATGCACCTAAACCATATATACTTCTGTCTAGAGTCTTCTGAATATATACATAAACGACACATTTTTTTTTTTTCCTTCTGTGACTTGCACTTGGACTTAGCATTTGTTCTGCTTGTTCTAGAACCCGTCTTTGTGGGTACATTGACGGCAGTTCAATCTCACTGTTTGAGCTTTATTTTATTTTACATCAGTTTGACTTACGTTCATTTGTTGATAGAAACTGTTTTAGTTCTCATTAACAAAAACAACCCTGCAATGAAGGCTTTCATAATCTACAGTGCACACTAGATAGTTCCCTAAGTATTGCACAGGAGTGGAATTATTGGGTGTTAAGGCATAAACTGCTTTTGTCTTTACTCAATTGATCTTCTCATCCACAAATATGATCCATCTCTCCATTTAAGTCTAAATTTATGTCTTTGAATATTATAATTTTACCCATAAGTATCTTGCCTACATCTTACTTATTTGAGTCTTAGGTACGTGATTATTTTCTGTTGCTACATAAATGCTTGGCTGGCTGTAGGAATGTGATTAATTTTTTGTACACCAATCTTCTAAGAGTGACCATATTGATCTCACTTATAAATTCTAATATTTTTTCAGTAGAATCTTTGAAGTTTTCTTTGTAAATGATCATATCATCGGTGCCTTTTAGTCTCTGTCATTTCAATCCTTATACCTAGTTCCCTTCAAAGCTGGTTTCCTATGAAAGAATCTTGGACATGAACTCCCTTTTGTGCTATCAAGGGAGTCCATCATTCGATTTCTATACAATTTCTATGATATAGACCTTCTGTGCAGTGTACCAATGATATGGGGAGAGTTACTCTCTCTAACACAGGTTTACAAATCACCCATCTGTACTGTGCACTTACTACATTCTGAGGTTAAATAAGCAAAATAGGGGAGGGTATAGCATAACTATTATGCAAAAAGACTTCCATAATTAAGGCTCTAAAGGCACAGGCTCAATTCTTTACACCACCATAAACCAGAACTAAGCAGTGCTCTCCTCTATCAACCTATCAATCAGTCGATCAATCATTAACATAAAACAAATAAAATAGATTTATTAAAAAATATAAAAGAGTGAGACTTCCAGAGATGGGGCTTTGGAGCAGCGGCAGCTGTGTTTCTCTCCTCTCCTCTCCTGGGTCAACCAGGAATACCAAAGGAGACCACCTGGGACCGCAACAAGGCAGGACTAGAACAACTTCAGAACCCACCAAACCACTTGTGAGTGCAAATGTTTAGCCAGACTCACAAAACAAAAAAGGGAGAAGAATCAAATAAATCACATCATAAATGAAAGAGAAGATATCACAACAGACACTACAGAGTTCAGCATATCATGCTAGGTTTCTATGAAAAACTACATGCCACCAAGCTAGAGAACCTGGGAGAAATGGATGAGTTCCTAAATACCTATGATTTTGCAAAATTAAATAAAGAGGAAGTAGAAGAAGTAGATAATATGAGCAGGCCCATCTGCCCCAACTAATGAAATTGAAACAGTTATCAAAAACCTCCCCAA
This sequence comes from Erinaceus europaeus, assembly GCF_950295315.1. Lineage (NCBI taxonomy): Eukaryota > Metazoa > Chordata > Mammalia > Eulipotyphla > Erinaceidae > Erinaceus > Erinaceus europaeus. Next base: position 113,741,592 of record NC_080172.1, read on the forward strand.
AAATAAAAGTCCTGGACCAGGTGGTTTTACAAATGAATTCTACAAAACCTTCAAAGAAGAACAAATACCTCTCCTCTCCTGGGTCAACCAGGAATACCAAAGGAGACCACCTGGGACCGCAACAAGGCAGGACTAGAACAACTTCAGAACCCACCAAACCACTTGTGAGTGCAAATGTTTAGCCAGACTCACAAAACAAAAAAGGGAGAAGAATCAAATAAATCACATCATAAATGAAAGAGAAGATATCACAACAGACACTACAGAGTTCAGCATATCATGCTAGGTTTCTATGAAAAACTACATGCCACCAAGCTAGAGAACCTGGGAGAAATGGATGAGTTCCTAAATACCTATGATTTTGCAAAATTAAATAAAGAGGAAGTAGAAGAAGTAGATAATATGAGCAGGCCCATCTGCCCCAACTAATGAAATTGAAACAGTTATCAAAAACCTCCCCAAAAATAAAAGTCCTGGACCAGGTGGTTTTACAAATGAATTCTACAAAACCTTCAAAGAAGAACAAATACCTCTACTTTCAAAAGTCTTCCAAAAGATTGAAAACACTGGAATACTCCATTACAGCTTCTATGAAGCCAGCATCACTCTGATACCAAAAGCAGACAAGGACATAACCAAAAAAGAAAACTACAGACCAATATCTCTGATGAACAGAGATGCTAAAATATTAAACAAAATTCTAGCCAACCAGATACAGCAGTATATTAAAAAGATTGTTCATGATGATCAAGCGGGATTTATCCCAGGGATACAAGGTCGGTTTAATATATGTAAATCAACCCCCACTATGTCATCTATCATCAAAACTGCTTGGTACTGAAACAAGAATAGACACACTGACCAGTGGAATAGAATTGAGAGCCCAGAAGTGAGCCCCCACACCTATGGACATCTAATCTTTGACAAAGGGGCCCAGACTATTACATGGGGGAAAGATGAGTCTCTTCAACAAATGGTGTTGGAAAAAATGAGTTGAAACATGAAGAATAATGAAACTAAACCACTATATTTCACCAAATACAAAAGTAAATTCCAAGTGGATCAAGGACTTGGATGTTAACCCACAAACTATCAGATACTTAGAGGAAAATATTGGCAGTACTCTTTTCTGCATAAATTTTAAAGACATCTTCAGTGAAACCAATCCAGTTATAAAGAAAATTAAGGCAAGTATAAACCTATGGGAATACATCAAATTAAAAAGATTCTGCACAGCAAAAGAAACCACTACCCAAACCAAGAGACCCCTCACAGAATGGGAGAAGACCTTTACATGCCATACATCAGACAAGAGGCTGATAACCAAAGTAAATAAAGAGCTTGCCAAACTCAACCACATGAAAACAAATAACCCCTCCAAAAATGGGGAGAAGACATGGACAGAATATTCACCACAGAAAAGATCCAAAAGGCTAAGAAACACATGAAAAAATGCTCCAAGTCTTTTGATTGTCAGAGAAATGCAAATAAAGACAATAATGAGATACCACTTCACTCCTGTAAGAATGTTATACATCAGAAAATGTAACAGCAAAAAATGCTAGATAGGTTGTGGGGTCAAAGGAACCCTCCTGCACTGCTAGTGGGAATGCAAATTGGTCCAACCCCTGTGGAGAACAGTCTGGAGAATACTCAGAAGGCTAGAAATGGGCTTGCCCCATGATTCTGCAATTCCTCTCCTTGGGATATATCCTAAGGAACCCAACACACTCATCCAAAAAGATCTGTGTACACATATGTTCTTAGCAGCACAATTTGTAATAGCCAAAACCTGGGAGCAACCCAGGTGTCCAACAACAGATGAGTGGCTGAACAAGTTGTGGTCTATATACACAATGGAATACTACTCAGCTATTAAAAATAGTGACTTCACAGTTTTCAGCCCATCTTGGATAGAGCTTGAAGAAATCATGTAAAGTGGAATAAGTCAGAAACAGAAGGATGAATATGGGATGATCTCACTCTCAGACAGAAGTTGAAAAACAAAATAAGAATAGAAAACACAAGTAGAACCTGAACAGGAGTTGGCGTATTGCCCCAAAGTAAAAGACCCTGGGGTGGTGGGGTGAGGAGAGTACAGGTCCAAAAAGGATGACAGAGGACCTAATGAAGGTTGTATTGTTATGTTTAAAATTGAGAAATGTTATGCATGTACAAACTATTGTATTTACTGTCAAATGTAAAACATTAATCCCCAAAATAAATAAATTAATATATATATGAAGTCCAACCCATTATTTACTCTCATGGATTTATATTTTGATGGGTAACCATACCACAAGCAGGAAATAAGAATGTTGCAAAGGAATAAAGCTAAGTATAAAATAAAACAGTTTGGTTCCAGATAAACATTTGTAGCTTTTGTTTTATTCTCCTAAAAAAATTGATTAGGATATTGATGGGAATTGCATTAAATTTGTATATGCTCTGGGTAGTATATTCATTTTGATGATGTTAATTCTTCCAACCCATTAACATGGAATGTCTTTCCACTTCTTTGTGTCTTTTTCTATTTCCTTGAATAATGACTCATAATTTTTCAGTATACAAGTCTGTCATTTCTTTTGTTAAGTTACTCCTAGATATTCTATTGTTTTTGTTGCTATAGTAAAAGGATTTGACTTCCAGATTTCTTCTTCTGCTACCTTAGTGTTTGCATAGAGGAATGCCGCTGACCTTTGTATGTTAGTTTTGTAGCCTGACACATTACTATACTGCCTAGTTATTTCCAAGAGCTTCTTTTTGGATTCTTTAGAGTTTTGTTTTTTTTTTTTTTTGTATGTATACTATCATATAATCTGAAAATAGGGAGAGTTTGACTTCTCTTCCAGTCTTGTTCATAGCAACACAATTTGTAATAGCCAAAGCCTGGAAGCAACCTAAGTGTCCAACAACAGATGAGTGGCTGTGTAAGTTGTGGTCTACATACACAATGGAGTACTACTCTGCTATTAAAAATGGTGAATTCACCTTCTTCACCCCATCTTGGATGGAGCTTGAAGGAATCATGCTAAGTGAGATCAGTCAGAAATAAAAGGATGAATATGAAAATATCTCACATCGACTGAAGTTCAAAAAACGAGAGCAGAAGGGAAAACACAAAGCAGAACTTGGATTGGAGTTGGTGTATTACACCAAAGTAAGAGACTCTGGGGGTTGAGGGTTCAGTTCCTGGAACATGATGGCAGAGGAAGACCTTTTGGGAGTTGTATTATTATGTGGAAATGTTATGCATGTACAAAAATTGTGTTTTATTTTTTACTGTAAACCATTAAGCCCCCAATAAAAAATAAAATTAAAAAAAACAGTCATTACAAAAGAGACTGGACTAAGAGAAAACACTAGATAAGGGATTCAAGACATTTGACCTGAAACCTGAAGATGCAGAAGTCAGCCAAGTAGAGACCTAAGTGTAGAAGAACTAGGTAGAAATCTGCAAATACAAATGCTTGCACTGATTGTCTTTGTAATTCACAGATGCAAATCCCCAGGGTTGGGAAAATATTGACATGTTTCTGCATGACAAGCAGAATAGATATATTTCTTCATTTTCTACTGTGTTTCTTCCCAGTGTGTCAGAGACAAAGTAGATACAACTTATTCTTCTTGCTTGAAGGGATGTCTAATTTATGCTAGAGATTTTTTTTGTTGTTTTTTTTTTCTTAAAAGAATAAGTTCATTAGCAGCAATCAAAACATGAAAGCCTAAATTTCCTACATCCAATTTAGTTCTTTTTTTCCCACTGAGACAAAAAAAAAAATGTGGTGCTTAGTATATTCAATTCTGGGGGAATGGGGTGGGCTGGGCAATGGTGCACTCGGTGAAGCACACACAGCATAAGTGCAAAAGACCCGGTTTCAATCCATAGGCTCCACACCTACAGCAGGGACACTTCACAAGCAGTGAAGTAGATCTTCAGGTCTCTCTCTCTCTCTCTCTCTCTCTCTCTCTCTCTTTCCCTCTCTCTCTCTCTCTCCCTCCATTTATCTATCTTCCCCTCCTCTTTCAATTTCCCTCTCTCCTATCCAATGAAATAAAAAAAAATTTTAAAAAAGGCTGCCAGGAGCAGTGGACTTGTGGTATTGGCATCAAGCCCCAGTGAAAACTCTAGAGAGGGGGTTTACAGTCAACAATATTGATACCCCTTTCCCACATTCGGGAGCTACTCTCTTCCCTGATCCAGCTTTCTTGTCCTTTTTCCAGCCATGACATCATCTCCCCAGACAATAACTTGGGTCCACCTGCATATCAGAGGTCAGGCTCAAGAAAAAACTAGTATAGTCATGGGGCCTTTGGAATATAACTAAAATAGGCCTACTAGCTATCTTCAAAACAAAACCCCCAAATTTTCACCAGCAATATTCCAGCCTTTAGGTTCATGATTAGTCAACAATTTGTTCTGCTTTCTTTTTTATTTTAAAAAGATTTTATTTATTTATGAGAAAGACAGGAGGAGAGAGAAAGAACCAAATATCACTCTGGTACATGTGCTGCCAGGGATCAAACTCGGGACTTCATGCTTGAAAATCCAAAGCTTTATTACTGTGCCACCTCCTGGACCACTTGTTCTGCTTTCTATCTTATTTCTTTTTTCACACACCAGGTTCCAGATGCTAACATGATGCCAACCAGACTTCCCTGGGCAGAAGACCCCACAAATGTGCCCTGGAGCCCCACTTCCCCAGATCCCTGCTCCACTAGAGAAAGAGAAAGACAGGCTGGGAGTATGGGTCTACCTGCCAACACCCATGTTCAGCGGGGAAGCAATTACAGAAGCAAGATTTTCCACCTTCCGCATCCCATATGACCCTGAGAGGGATAAAGAATAGGAAAGCTATCAAGGGAGGGGATGGGATACAGAGTTCTAGTGGTGGGAACTGTGTGGAGTTGTACCCCTCTTATCCTATGGTTTTTGTCAGTGTTTCCTTTTTATAAATAAAAAAAAAAAAAAAAAAGGCCAGTATATCCAGTTATCAAAGCCCAGGGATGTGGCTTTATCCCGGAACAGTACAGTCAAGACAATGGAAGTGAAGAAAGGCTACTTTGCAGTCCCATTCCATGATGATGGTTGAAGGCAGAGATGGCTGTTGCTTATCATTGTTGAGCTGTTGTTTTCTGTGGCCAAGTAGAGAGAAGCCTGGATGGATGGATGGATGGATGGATGGATGGATGGATGGATGGATGGATGGATGGATGGATGGATGGGTGGGTGGGTGGGTGGATGGGTGGGTGGATGGATGGATGGATGGATGGATGGATGGATGGATGGATGGATGGATGGATGGATGGATGGATGGGACCGAGCAGGAGAGGATACAAGAGAGGAGGTGTTGTCTAAGCCAGCCCTGTCCTGATGGAGGGTGAATTTTTGCTTAAATGAGGAAGAGCAAAGGGCCCTTTCAGATGAAAGCATAGAGACAGGTAAGGTGGCTGGCTTGAGAGATGCTAGATGCAGGACTCTCTGTGAACCGTAACCACTTGACTCCAGCTTCTGGTTTGTAAACTAGGACAGTCCCCACATTTTGGCCTCTACACTGCAATCATTATCCTTTTCCTGCCACTCGGGGATCTACTTCCTCTAAACGTTTGTCCCTCAGCAGCATAGCTTCTGCTCCCTCACTGAGCTGATATAGTATTAATATAAAAAAAGAGGGCCCACAGGTCTCAGCTCATCAGTCCCACTATATGTTGCACCTCTTGGCGATCCATTCTGGCCCCATCAGCAAGTCAGTATTTACCAAAAGCACAGAGCACTGTCATACATGGATTCAACCTGTACTTTTAATTAGGGTGGGAGGCACTGATCCCAGGGACCATGATTTGTCCTCTTCTTTCCTTACCACAAGGAGCAACTACTGGTGTGCTGAGCTCCTTGTAAAACTTTGCTCAGCTGTCTAGAAAGGGAGGAATAAAATTAACCCCCTGCAGAGGATTTAGGGCATCTCTATTTATGCAGCCAGGCTCGGCACAAATCTGATATTCCGTAAAGATGCTAAGGTCTGTGCAGTTCTTGTGTGTGCACAGAGCCTTATACAAAGGCACTTAGTTCAGATCTGTTGGCTGGTTGGTTACAAATGACAAAGCACCGCTACAGCCACGGCATAGAGCTGCCTGCTCAGGGTGCTCATTCTTTCCTAGGTCAAGGCCTTTGATAGGTTCATAGTGGCCTGGGTTGAGATAGGAGTTAATCAGCAGAGGGAGGGTTTAGCAGAGTGGTTCTCAGGGTGGAGGTCCCTAAGCCCCTCAGCCTGGTTCCTAGGTCCTCCTCCTCCTCTTTTTTCCAGCAGAAACAGCAAATCCCTTCGAGAATGATATTTAACCACAGGGTGGGGAATTATCAAAAGAGGGCAGGGCAGGTCTAATCCACCCAGGGATTAGGGAAAAGAATTAATGGCTACTTACCATCCTGATCATACCTTCCTGCCCTGTGGGGTGCAAACACAGTCACCCTCTCCTCTCTATTCATTACAGTTAGCAAACACTCAAAGGACTCTTTTCTTCTTTTGCTTTTATTGTTGTTGTTTGTTTGTTTCATTTCTTCTTTTATTCTGGTTTTATTTTTAATGCCACCATTTTTCCGAGTGCCTCAGATCAAGATTTCTAGGACTTGGTTCAAAGCTAAGAATATGAACTATCCCTTTGTCGTTCCCTCAATGTAACTTGTCCTTTGCCGTATAAGTGGTTCAGAATGTTCTCAGCTCAGAGGCCAAACACTCAGTTTCCTTTTTTTAAAAAAAGGTTTGTTTCTTTAATTTTATGGGACAGAGAGAAATTGAAAGAGGAAAGGGACATGGAGTGGAAGAAGAGAGAGAGAGACACTTCCAAAATTGCTTTGCTGCTTCTGAAGTGCCACCGGCCACCAAAGGTGGGGAGCAGGGTGCTTGAACACAGGGCCTTGTGCATTGTAATGTATGCAATCTACTGGGTACACCACCACCTGGCCCCAAATCCAGGGTTTTGCAAAGGGAATAGATAGTGTTCCTTTGCTACCATCGTCCAGGACAGAACCTTCCTATTACAGTTGGACTGGACTGGGTGTGGGTGGGCAGAGTCTTCCTTGTACACTGCTCATTCCCACCTCTCCCCATCCCCATCTTCAGCACAGAGAGCTGGCCAGGCCTGTAGGCTTTGAACCACCTGCTGGGGCCTAGATCTGCCCTCAACCCTTCTCACTCCTGGCAACTAGCAGGTTTCCAACTGCAGAATGTGCCAGCCTGCAGCAGCAGCTTCTTGGTGTTGCCAGGGAAACTGCTCTCTGTGCTTTCTGGTGGAAATTGTGAAGACTGGTTTGTGACAGCTGAGTTGGGGTGGTGGAGGTCAGTGCGGGGGGGGGGGGGGAGATAAAAACAGTCCCCCCTGTTGTTCTAAAAGCTGCAGGGGAACCCCAGGAATAACCCCATGTAGAACTTAGCATGAACATTCCAAGGAAGCTGAACTCAAATCATCAAGGCAAGAGAAAATGAATAACAATAAAATACAAAGAAGTCTCACGAATCTCTCCTTAAGAGGCTATTTACTATCAGTCAATCAAAAGCAAACCCTTTCAAATATATATTGTTGGGACATGGATGTAAATTGCATATGGCCGGCGTCAGCCTGACAAGCATACTACAGACTTATGCAAACCCACAGGGGATTGTGGGAGTATAGGAAGTTTATTTAAGTGAGTGTCTGGTGGTAGTCGCTCTCTGCTCCTGCTCCCTCTGTTTCTGCTGCTCTGGCCTGCTCGCTCTTTCCCTGGACCCACCATGCTGCGTACCCAGGATGTGAACATGCATAGCTGAGCACTGGTACTAGTTTATGTACTCACGGCACCCAGCCATCATGACCAGCCTATCTTTGCCCCTTTGTTTATATTGCTGCCACAGATTTTTAGGTACCTAAATAACCATGATATAATCAACCTCCCACTTGTAAAACCCCCAGTTTAAAGGCCTCATGAGTTTTTTATTTTTTTAATTATTACAATTGTTTATTTTAATGCTCAGTATGAGATCACCAGATCATTTGGCCCCAAGGCTGTTTGGGGTCTATACCAAGGACCCCTGAATAAAAAATTGTCTGGTGTGAGACAATAATCCTGATGGGGCCAGGAGCCACAGGTAATTAGACCTCTCTAAAAGATACCAAGGTGTTGGGAATATACGTTATGACTATTACCTGTAAGAGACAATGAACAAAGAGGAAGGAGGTCAGGCACTGGGACATCTGGTTAAGTACACACATTACAGTGTGCAAGGACCCAGGTTCAAGCTCCTGGTCTCCACCTTCAGGGGGAAAGCTTCACAAGTGGTGTAGCAGGACTGCTAGTGTCTCTCTGTCTCTCTTTCTCTATCTCCCCTCCTCTCTCAATTTGTCTCTGTCTCTATCCAATAATAACTAAATAAAATATCAAAAACAAAGAGGAAGGTGAGTCCAGACAGGCATGATTATCAAACATCATTTTAGCATTAGCGTAGAACTTAATCAGGAGGAGGGGGAATGGATTGTAATATTGTGAGAACTTAGGGTTCTTTAAGAGTAGTTTTGCTGAAGCAGTGCTCTCTTGATATCTGATTCTGCTGCTCTTTCCCCTGGGATCCACACTCACTTGGGATCCAGTTTCTCAAGATGCAGACATGCACTTGCCTGAAAACTAATGACTAAAGACTCAGGACTCCCACCTCCTTCATCTGTTCTCCCTGTGACTTAGCTTTGATTGTTGGTGCTAAGACTTGAAAGTCAAACTGCTGGGAGTCGGGCTGTAGCGCAGCGGGTTAAGCGCAGGTGGCGCAAAGCACAAGGACCGGCATAAGGATCCCGGTTCGAACCCCGGCTCCCCACCTGCAGGGGAGTCGCTTCACAAGCGGTGAAGCAGGTCTGCAGGTGTCTATCTTTCTCTCCTCCTCTCTGTCTTCCCCTCCTCTCTCCATTTCTCTCTATCCTATCCAACAATGACAACAACAATAATAACTATAACAATAAAACAACAAGGGCAACAAAAGGGAATAAATAAATATTTTAAAAAAGATTAAAAAAAATTTTTTAAAAAAGAAAGTCAAACTGCTACAGCAGTTTCCAAGAAGCTAATAAAAGCACCATTTGTCTTTGTTTTTATATCTATTCTGAAACAGCATCCTTTTTTAAAATTTGTATTGTATTTATTATTGGAGAGAGACAGAAAAAAATTGAGAAGGAAGGGAGAAATAGAGAGACACAGAGACACCTACAAACCTGCTTCACCACTCATGATGCTTTCCCCCCAGCAGGTGGGGACCAGGGGCTTGAACTCAGGTCCTTGTGCACTGCAGTGTGTGTGCACCTAACCAGATGTGCCACTACCTGGCCCACAGTTCTTTGTTTTTTCAGTATCAGCTGTCTCTGTCCGTTGATCCCAATATAAAGACAGAAAACTGAGATTCAGGGGCACCCGAGTCTCTTTACCAAGAGAAGCTAAAAATGTACGTTTTTTTTTTAACATATACTTTCCTGACTTTCAAAATTAGATAACTGATATAAATCAAGTTCAACCCCATGCCAGTAAAAGACAACATAGCAGAGAGTCAAGGCTACTCTTGAGACTCAGTCCCTAGTTACCAATTCATAACCTTGATCTTAGAACTTTGCAAGAGAAAGAACATGGTTTCTGATTTGCAGTTGGGGCATCTTTTTCTATTTTTTATTATATTGATTGATTGACTGCATAGAGAAAGCCAGAAATCAAAAGGGAAGGGGATGATAGGGAGAGCTACACCTGCAGCATTGCTTCCCCACTCATGAAGCTTTCCTCCTGCAGGTGGGGACCAGGGACTCAAACCTGGGTCCTTGCACAGTGAACCATGTGCACTCAACCAGGTGCACCACCACCCAGCCCCCAGATAGGGAATCTTAACCTCACATGCTCATGTACTTACAAACTCATGGCAGGGATTATCTGAAATGCCCCTCCTGGAGCTAGAGTGCATCAGGAATGTTAAGCAACTGATCCGAACTAGATCCCCAACTCTCAGGCCACATCAGACATTGAGCTCACCCTGTGGAGTTATTTTTGGAGTTACCAACACCTGGTTTTCACCATTTAAAAAATTCCAGTTTAGGGGCCGGGTAGTGGTGTTGCATCTGGCTGAGTGCACAGAGACACAGGTTTGAGCCTCTGGTCTCTAAATGCAGAGGGATAGCTTCACAGATGGTGGAGCAGGGCTGCAGGTATCTCTCTGTCTCTCTCCCTGTCTATCTCCCCCTTCCCCTCAATTTCTGGCTGTCTCTACACCATAAATAAATAAAGAGAATACAAAAATTGTTTAATCCCAATTTGATCATCTAGAGTCAGTCCTAGATATATATTTTTTTAATTCCCTTGTGATTCTAATGTGCAACCAGAAATGAGAACTACTGAGAAAGCTCCTTGCTTACAAAGCAAGAACTGAAATTCTGAGAACAAGCTGTCCGATGAGTAATTAAGGAGCAAGAGTGCTAGAGTCAGACAGGACTGGCCTGGGTCCTAGCACTGCTCTCTTCCTAGCTGAGAAATTAGAGGTGATTGCTTTACCTCCCTGAGCCCCAGTAGTCCTCATCTCTGTAGCAGGTACAGTAAGAACCATTCCACTGGGTCCTTAGATAAAAGGAATGTCTATGTGGAAATGAAGTGGTGAGGAGCATGGAGCAGTGTTCTAAGAAAGGCATATTTTGTGGCCTGGGAGGTGGCACAGGATAAGCATACATTAGACTTTCAAGCATGAGGTCCTGAATTTGAGTGTCAGCATTGCATGTGCCAGAGTGATGCTCTGGTGTTCTCTCTTTTCCTCTGTCTCTCTCCCTTCTTTCCTCTTTCATAAATTAAAAAAAAATCTTGAAATGAAAGAGAGAAAGAAAAAGAGAGAGAGAGAAAGAAAGAAAGAAAGAAGAAAGAAAGAAAGAAAGAAAGAAAGAAAGAAAGAAAGAAAGAAAGAAAGAAAAGAAAGGAAGAGCAGGTTGGTGGTGGTGCACCTGGTTGAGCACACATTACAATGTGCAAGAAGCCAAATTAGAGCCCCCAGTCCCCACCTTCAGGGGGAAAGCTTTGCAAGTGGTGAAGCAGTGTTGCAAGTGTCTCTCTCCTATCACCCCCTTCCCTCTGGATTTCTGTCTGTTTCTACCCAGTAAATAAATAAAAAAAGTAAAAAAAAAAAAAAAACAGAGGGGAGAAAGAACAAAAGAAAGGATAAAAGAATGAAAGGAGGAAAGAATGAAAGAAAGGAGAAAAGAAAGAAGAAAGAGAGAGAGAGAGAGATCTTTCAGCTAGTACATAGACTCTAGCCACAAGCATACAGTGGACCAAAAATCAGTGATCCTTGGAAGAGATTGGTGGCGCTTGAATTGTGTGCCAATATCACCTGGGTGCAACACAGAATTCAACCTCCCAGCTGAGGCTCAGACAGCTTTAGGGCCCTCACCCTGGTGAATTCAGCTGCCTGTTGGTGGAATGAACCATCCTCCCTGGGGAATGTCTCAAATCTCAATCTTCAAGAAGAATCTTAGAAGCTAAATGAGTCTACATGAGTTCTTTTTGAAGGCTTCAATGGCTCAGTGCCTTTCAACACTGATACCCTCAAGCTCTTAGGCTAGATGTGATCTGAAGGAGACAAAGGCAATTTAGAAGGAAGCGTCTTAGAAGAAATATTAATCTGGTACTTGAGACATCTGGAAAGACGTGCGGAGTGGAGTCCATGTTTTCATGAGCAGATAATTCCCTAAAATTGGATTAAAACTGCTGTCTCTTGTCAAAACTGACTCATCTAGTAATTTAAAAAAAAACTTCCTGATTTTCCAAGCCTCAGCTATGATGACAGATCATTGTTAGCAGTCAATTATTTATTCCTAAAGTTACAGACCAGCTACCCTGCAGAAAACAAGGTGGTTCTTCATTGAATACATCAAAGGGAAAAGACCAGCTCTAGTCCACCTGACTCCTGCTGCAGTCACAGTTCCTGGGCTCCTCTCTTTACTTTTTTCTTAGTTGATTTAGTAATGATTAATAAGACTGTAAGATCACAGGGGCACAATTCCACACAGTTCCTACCACCAGACATCTGTGTCCCATCTCCTCCATTGGAAGCATCCCTATTTTTTATCCCTCTGGGAGTATGGACCAAAATTGGTCTTTATGGAATGCACAAGGTGGGAGGTCTGACTTCTTTAATAGCTTCTCCTCTGGACACAGATGTTGGCAGGTGGATCTATACCCTCAGCATGCTTTTATCTTTCCCTAGTGGGGCAGGGCTCTGGAGAGGGGAGATGAGGTTCTGGGACACATTGGTGATGTCATCTCCCCTGCACTCTTCTTAAAGGTGATATTTATTCCAAAGGATGAGTTGATAATAGTTCTAGTCATGAGAATTATCGTCAGACATTTCTATAAGATCACTAGGGTTATATTTCTGACAAATGCAATTTCACTGTGTCCTTGCCCCCAAGAATCAGATTCCACTTTTCTAATTAGCAACAGAGTAGAGAGTAGAGGAAAGAATCAAGCCCAAGAGCTTCACATGCAGGAGAAGCCACAGCCACAGTGTCTACACCAGAGACTTGCAGTAACATCAGTGTTGAAAAGAGTGTCAAGGGCAGGGGTAGATAGCATAATGGTTATGCAAAGAGACTCTCATGCTTGAGGCTCCAAAGTCCCAGGTTCAATCCCCTGTACCACCATAAGCCAGAGCTGAGCAGGGTTCTGGTAAAAAAAGTAAAAATAAAAGTGTCACTAGAAATCCCTGGTAACAGTCACTTGCCATTGACACACTGGTTGAGAAGGATATAGATAAGAGATCTCTCAGCTTCCTCCACTTTAATTTGATGGGAATTGTCTCCAGTATTACAGTACTACTGGACATGACTTTCCTTTGGCCATAACTGCCGGGAGAGCCTGAGGGTGCTTCTTCCCGAGCAAGTGCTCTCTGGGTTGGAGAGAACTCGACTAGAGCCAACCTAGGCTGCTGCGTGGGAGAGGGATCAGGAACTCGTGCTGGGCTAGCGTCGCAGGAGAGAGACTCTGGGACTCTCGGAGCCAGAAGGCAATTCCAAGTGTGTTTAATCAGAAGAGCAACTGTATTTATACTGGCCAAGTAGCGTGAAAACAGGATTTGACGTAGAGAGTGTGGAGCAAAAAGAGAATGTGACCCAGTGGGGATTAAACCAATGCCCTGCAGGCAGGATGGTTCTTAGGTAACAGTGGTTGTGTAAAAAGACCATAGCATTAAGTAGGGGGAAGCTGGCATACTGCCCAACACATGACATGGAGTTGATGGTAAAGATACTTTCGAAATGGGAATATCTTGTGACAATGTTGGCAATCTAAATGCTGTATAATAAAGTCAGGAATGTACTGATATGTCTTCAGTGGAAGAAAAAAGAAAGTTATTCTCAGGCATTTTGAGTTATTTAGTTCATCTTTTAAAGTCAGCTCAGATAAAAAGGCACCAGATAAGAGTACTGCTCAATTCTGCTTCCTCGCCAGCTCTAAGCGTGTCAAAATTCTGATTCACTCCTGAATATTCAGGGCTGTACACACAGAGTCAGGCACACAGGTAGGGCTCCATCAGTGTGTGTTCACTATTTGTAAAACAGACCCACACATCTGTACAAAACACTGATGTAGGCAATTGACTTGCCTCATATTTCTGAGACATTGGTGCCAGAGATTGGGGAAGTCATTTGAAATCGAAATTTAGTTGGCTTCTGAACAATGTATGTACAAAAAAAAATTACAGTGGAGACCAATTGTATGCATGACTTCCCACTTCTGTGTGTAGCAATGTTACCTTGCTAGCTTGAAATTATCTGTGCTCAGAGTATTGACACTATGGAAATTGACAAGTGCTACAAGTTACAGCTCTTACTATACGAGGACAGAGGTGATTAAATACTTCTTCTTCTAGCGTTTGCCCTTCTTCCGTAGCCAGTCAACAGCATCAGGTTGAGCCTGATGTAAAGTTTCGAGACCTCCTTTGAATCTGGAGAGGTGGCAGTCATTGACTATGTGGGTCATAGTCTGTCTGTAGCCGCAGGGGCAGTTCGGGTCGTCTCTGGCTCCCCAGTGATGGAACATAGCGGCGCACCGGCCATGGCCTGTTCGATAGCGATTGAGGAGGGCCCAATCATAACGTGCTAGGTCAAAGCCGGGTTGACGTTCGCAGGGGTCTGTGACGAGGTGTTTGTTCTTTACCTCAGGTGACTGCCAACTCTGTTTCCAAGAGTCTGGAACAGAGAAGTTCAGTGTAGGCGTAGGGGACCAGATTGGGTGACGAGACGTCAAGCGTTGGACAGGGTGGGTGAAGATATCCACGTATATTGGCAGGTCCAGTCGAGCGTAGACGTGGGAAATGAACTTAGATGATGCCGCATCCCGACGAATATCTGGCGGGGCGATGTTGCTAAGAACTGACAGCATACCACTCATTCCTGGGTATTTGAAACTTGGAACTTTTATATGGATGTTAATTTTTATATGTAAGAGATTCTTTAAAATTATTTATTTATTTACTATCAGATAGAGACAGAAATTGAGAGGGGAGGGGGAGATAGAGAGGGAGAGAGACAGAGAGACACCTGCAGACCTGCTTCACCACTCGTGAAGATTTCCCCCTGCAGATGGGGGCCAGGGGCTTGAACCTAGGTCCTTGAGTACTGTAGCATGTGTGCTCAACCAAGTGTGCCAACACCCAGCCCAGTAACATGTTTTCTCTATCAAGAGAGCCACCGTCTAGCCCCCAGATTATTTTCTTTTAATTTAGATTCTGCTTTTTAATGTTTTTATTTATTATTAGACAGAGACAAAAAGTAATTGAGTGGGGGAGACAGAGAGATAGAGAAATAGAGATACATCTGCAGCCCCTGCTTCACTGTTCCTGAAGCTTTCCCCCTGAAGATGGGCCTGGGAATTTGAACCTGCAGCCTTTCGCACTGCAATGTGTGTGCTTAACCAGGTGTGCCACTACCTGGCCCCAGATTCTGTTTATTTATTTATTTTTTTACCACAAATACTAATAGATTTTTCTTCTTTCTTTCTTTAACTTCTTTATTGGGGAATTAATGCTTTACATTTGACAGTAAATACCATAGTTTGTACATGCATAGCATTTCCCAGTTTTCCACATAATAATACAACCCCCACTAGATCCTCTGCCATCCTTTTTGGACTTGTATTCTCCCCCTCCACACAACAGTCTTTTACTTTGGTGCAATATACCAATTCCAGTTCAGCAAAAAGAAAGCATTCATTCACCATACTGCAAATAGACATCTAAGCTCCCTTTCTACCCTAAAATTGCTTTTCTTGGCTGCTCTATTCTTACTTTTTTGTTCCTGATTATTAAACATTTTTTTTATTTCTTTATTAGGAAATTAATGCTTTATATTCAACAGTAAATGCAATAATTTGTACATGCACAACATTTCCCAGTTTTCCATATAACAGTACAACCCCCACTAGGTCCTCTGTCATCCTTTCACTAATCATTTTGTCCCACTAGATCTTCTGTCATCCTTTCATTAATCATTTTGTCCTGCTTTATATCTTAACTTTCAGCTAACTTGCAGATGCTACTATGATTCCATCCTGACTTCCCTGGACAGGCAACCTTGCCAGTATGTCCCAGAACCTCACCTCTCCAGAGACCTGCCCCACTCGGGAAAAATAGAAATTGGCTGGGGCTATGGATCCACCTGTCAACATCAGTGTTCAGTGGAGAAGCAGTTAGAGAAGCCAGAACTCCCACCTTCTGCTCCCCATAAGGAATTTTGGTCCATACTCCCAGTGTGGTAGAAATGGTAGGGGAAGATAACCAAAGGGCTCTGAATTCCAATTCCATCGGGACCTGGAAAGAGAAGAGGGAAAAAGGAAAGACATTCAGAAGTAGTAATAGGTGTAGGTATGACTTAAAAAGGAAGAGAAAGTAGGACTCAAGAAAAAAAGGGGGGCAAATATATACAAATATAGACAGTTATATAAACAGAAGTCAACCCTTATCAGCAACCTTGGGAGAACTGCTGTATCTTTCAATGGAGGGACTGGGGATCCAGAACTCTGGTGGTGGGAATAGTGCAGAATTATACCCATCATTTTATAATTTTGTAAATCAATACTAAGTCATTAATAAAATCAATTTTAAAAGCAAAGGAAAATAAATAAAGAAGTAACATTCAGTAACAATGATGATGGTGGCATGGGAGGAGGATAGAGAAGGCGGGCATGGGGGTGGGAGTAAAAGGAATAATGAAGTTTGGTTCACAACGTTGAGTTAATGGGCTGCTTTGGGTCAGGAGCTCATTCTTAGGTCAATCAGTTGTGTGGGGTGGAGAGATCATGATAATTGAAATACAGAGGCCTGGTCATGGTGCAGCTGGTTGAGCATACAAGTTCCAGTGTGCAAGGACCCAAGTTGGAGTGCCTAATGCCCACCTGCAGGAGGAAAGCTTCACAAGTGATCAAGCAGTGTTACCAGTTTCCTTGTCTCCCTATCACCCTCTCCCTCTTGATTTCTCACTGTGTCTATCCAATAAATAGATAAAAATAATACAGAGAGACAGAGGGAGAGAGGATGGAAATGCAGACCTGCAATTGTAGGAAGGAACTCTCTCCTATTTAGCTAGTTTTCCTCCTGTCAATACAGAAATGAGTCCATCATGTATTCCTAGCACTAAAAGTTGCAAACTCTCATGCACACAATCTCTATTAGTTTTTTTTAAGTGATTTTCTGAAAAGGAAAGACTTAGAAAAAAACCCCAAAAGCCCAGGAGAATGATTTGTCCTCCCAAGACACAGAATTAGTTAGCATATGAGTGGTAACATCTTAATCGCTTAGTAGGTGAGCACATGGCTCCTTCAGGTACTTGGATGTTGTTTTCGCTGGACTATGTTGTTTTCCCCGGGCTGGCTTCACGGGCCGGTAACAGACGACCAGGGACTCATGGTTGATCTGTAGGCAGTATCTCTTTATTCATGCAGGACGCAGCACAATCTAAGACGAGCTAAGCTAAACTCAAGTACTCTAAAACTCACAATGCTGTCTTTATATATACTTGCCAAGTAGGGTGGAAACAGGATGTGACATAGAGAGGGTGGAGAGAAAAGTGACTGGTGAAAATCAGAGTGTGACAAGGAGGGGGCAGAGCAGTCAAGAATCCTATCACTGAACCACCAATGCCCTGGAGGGAGGGTGGTGCTTGTTAACAGTGGTTATGTAAATAGAATGCAGTGGTTATGTAAATAGAATAGTGTTAAGCAGGGGGGATTTAAACCAAATGAAACAGAAGGGGTCTCATGCATACCAACACTTGGACTGCCCTTCTTCTTGGTAGGTAAATAGGTAGAAATCTTCCAGCTAATTTGGAGCTACCCTGGTTAATAAATTCTAATTTGGAAAAGAGTCTGTTGTAAGAAATTGCCTGGGAGTCAAAGTGTCTGAGGTCAAATCCCAACTATATGAGAGAAGTGGAGGGAAGCCCATTTAAAATACTTGGAGTGTAGGAAAAAAAGTATGTTGCCTCTGACTTTTCTGGGTAACTGATACTAGTTCTCAAGCCATAAACATTTTGTAGCTTGTCTCACCTGAATACATTCAGCTAAATAGACCTCAGCAAGCTATAAAATTGGTTCTCTTCAAGGCAGTCATAGTTCTTGAGACCAATAGCCCCAAATTCTCTCTCTCTCTCTCTCTCTCTCTCCCTCTCTCCCTCTCTCCTTCTCTCCCTCTCTCCCTCTCTCTCTCTCTCCCTCCCTACTTGCCTCCAGGGTTCTCACTGGGGTTCATTGCCAACACTATGAATCCACTGCTTCTGGCAGTCATATTCCCCCACTTTTTTTTCCTTCATTTTTTCCCATTTTGTATTGGTTAGGACAGAGAGACACAGAGGAGGGAAGATTAATTAGATGATAGATAGATAGATAGACAGACGGATAGATAGACAGACACCTGCAGACCTGCTTCACCACTTGTGAAACAAACTCCACCCCCTGCAGGTGGGGAACAGGGATCCTTGTGCTTCGTGCTATGAGTGCTTAACTGGGTGTGCTATGGCCTAGGCCCCTAGCTCCAAATTCTCATTGAGATCCTAGAATCCTCTGAGTCTTTGATGATCTGTTTCCCTTGGGTTTTCAGTCTTTGTGTGAGCTGCAGATGGTCTGCAGCCTGTGTTTCTTTCCCCAGCCTTCTGGGTGATGAAGCAATGTGTGGGTAGTTTCAATTTGTTCTTGTCTGTATTTATTGAGGACCCACTAAGTGCAGGAACCATCCTGCAGGTGTTTTCTGAGCCCTTCTAGTCAATGTTTGTTAATATACACAAGCTCTAATCCTTCCCGCATGTCCATATGGCAGTGCCTTCCAGAGATTCCTGCTGAAAGCAGAAGATGCCTATTTTCATGATTGGCAACCCAAATCATGTGGAGTGTGTTTAGTTAAGACAACTCCTCTCAGAGGGGATTTGTGGAAGACAGGGCCATGGATCCTTTAAGAGGCCTTACAAGTGGTGCTCTGACATGTTTGCTAAGTGGTAGGGGTGGGGGTGCCTGAGTGAGCTGTCAAATCAGGACAAAAGCTCACCCTGGACTGCCGAATCAGGTGACAGCTGTTCCTAGAGCAAATGTGGAACCTGCCTGAGTGGAGGCAATTTCTGCTCCACAGACCAGGGCTTCTAGCTGTAGGGCATCTCCCGAGCTAGTGAGAAATTCCCTACCTTAATTTTTTAATTTTTTTATTTGTTATGAATAAGTGATTACAAGATTATAAGATGACAGTGTATACTTCCACCGCATGCCAACCACCAAAGCTCTGTGTCGCTAGCCTCCCAGCTCTCAGAGGTCACTACCAGAGTTCTCATAAGTCTTAGAGTTAGCTTGCTTATCCTTTGCTTAGATTTCTCTCCCTCTCTCTCTCTCTCTCTCTCTCTCTCTCCTTTCCATTTTTGGCAAGTTCATATAAATCAGATATCTGGATTCCAGTGAAAACATCCAGTAGTTGTTTCTCATCTCTTTACTTATTCCACTAAACATCATCACCTTGTCCCAAAGTACTTGATATCATTCATTTTGATTGCAGAGTACTATTCCATGGACTCTATATACCACAACTTCTTTTTTTTTAATTTCTTAATTGGGGAATTAATGTTTTACATTCCATAATAAGTACAATAGTTTGTACATACATAACATTTGCCGGATTTCCATATAACAATACAACCCCCACTAGGGCTTCTGTCATCCTTTTTGGACCTGTATTCTCCCCACACACACACAAAAGTCTTTTACTTTGGTGTAATGTGCCAATTCGAGTTCAGGTTCTACTTGTGTTTTCTCTTCTGAAATTGTTTTTCAACTCTTTCCTGAGAGTGAGAACATCCCATATTCATCTTTCTGCTTCTGACTTATTTCACTTAACATGATTTCTTCAAGCTCCATGCAAGATCAGCTGAAAATGGTGAAATCACCATTGTTTTTTTTTTTAGCTGAGCAGTATTCCATTGTGTATATAGACCACAACTTGCTCAGCCACTCATCTATTGTTGGACCCCTGGGTTGCTTCCAGATTTTGGCTACTACAAATTGTGCTGCTAAGAACATATATGTACACAGATCCTTTTGGCTGGGTGTGTTGGGTTCCTTAGGATATATCCCCAGGAGAGGAATTGCAGAGTCATAGGGTAGGTTCACTTCTAGCCTTCTGAGAGTTCTCCAGACTGTTCTCCACAGAGACTGGACCAACTTACATTCCCACCAGCAGTGTAGGAGGGTTTCTTTGTCCCCACACCTCTCCAGCATTTGCTGCTGCTACCTTTTCTGATGTATGACTTCCTCACAGGAGTGAAGTGGTATCTCACTGTTGTCTTTATTTGCATTTCTCAGACAATCAAAGACCTGGAGCATTTTTTCATGTGTTTCTCAGTCTTTTGGATCTCTTCTATGGTGAATATTCTGTCCATGTCTTCTCCCAGTTTTTGGATGGGGTAATTTGTTTTCATGTTGTTGAGTTTGGCAAGCTCTTTATTTATTTTGGTTATCAGCCTCTTGTCTGATGTATGGCATGTAAAGATCTTCTCCCATTCTGTGAGGGGTCTCTTGGTTTGGGTAGTGGTTTCTTTTGCTATACAGAATCTTTTTAATTTGATGTATTCCCATAATTTTATGCTTGGCTGAGTCTTTGTAATTGGATTTGTTTCATTGAAAATGTCTTTAAAATGTATGCAGAAAAGAGTTCTGCCAATATTTTCTTCTAAGCATCTGATAGTTTGTGGTCTAACATCCAAGTCCCTGACCCACTTGTATTTTATTTTTGTATATGGTGAAATACAGTGGTCCAGTTTCATTCTTCTGCATGTTTCAACCCATTTTTTCCAACACCATTTGTTGATGAGACTCATCTTTCCCCATTTAATAGTCTGGGCACCTTGATTTATGTATATTCAACCAACCTTGCATTCCTTGGATAAGCCCTACCTAGTCATGATGATCAATCTTTTTAATATACTGCTGTATCCAGTTGGCTAGAATTTTGTTAAATATTTTAGTATCTATGTTCATCAGAGATGTTGGTCTGTAGTTTTGTTTTTTGGTTGTACCCCCATATGATTTTGGTATCAGAGTGATGTTGGTTTCATAGAAGCTGTAAGGGAATATTTCTGTATCTTCAATCTTCTGGAAGACTTTTAAAAGTAGAGGTATTAGTTCTTCTTTGAAGGTTTTGTAGAATTCATTTGTAAAACCATCTGGTCAAGGACTTTTCTTTCTGGGAAGATTTTTGACAAGTGTTTCAATTTCATTAGCTGTGATTGCTCTGATAATGTTATCTAGTTTATCTTTCTTAATTTTGGAAGTTCGTAAGTATCTAAGAAATCATTCATTTCTTGCAGATTGTCTAGCTTTGTGGCATAGAGTTGTTCATAGAAGTCTCACATAATATGTTGAATTTCTGCAGTGTCTGTTTTGATATCTCCTTTTTCATTTATGATCCTATTTATTTGGTCTTCTCCCTTTTTTGTTTTGTGAGTCTGGTTAAAGGTTTGTCGATTTTGTTCACTCTTTTGAAGAACCAATATTTACTTTCATTGATCTTTTGTATGCTTTTCTTACTTTCAATGATATTTATTTCTGCCATAACTTTAGTTACTTCTGTCTTTCTGGTTGCTTTAGGGTTCCTTTGATTTTCTTCTTCTAGGTCTTCAGGCTGTTTATTTGTGCTTTTTCTTATTTCCCAATGTGTGCTTGTATGGCTATGAACTTCCCTCTCAGTACTGCCTTAGTCGTCTCCCAAATATTTTGATAGCTTGTGTCTTCATTTTCACTGAACTCTCAAACATTTTGAATTCTTCCTTTATTTCCTCTTTGACCCAGTAGATGTTAAGTAGCATCCTGTTGAGCTTCCACATTTTGGGACTATTACTAATCTTTTGTTGATTGTTAAGTGTTAGTTTAATTCCACTGTGCTCTGAGAAAATGCTTGGGATGATTACAATGTTCTTGAATTTGCTGATGCTGTCTTTGTTGCCTAACTTATGGACTATCCTTGAGAATATCCCATGTGGACTTGATTTGTTCAGTCCTTCAGTTAAAAAGAAAAAGAAAAAAGAATTCAGTACAGGTTCCCAAACATTATTAACCATAAACTTACCACCACCACCACCAACATTATTATTATGATTATGATTATGATTACTAATGAACTCCTCAATAATATGCTTCATTACCTAGTTTGAGAAAATTTCTGGCCAAGTCACAAGTCAAGGGTACTTGCTGACAGCCTGTCAGTTAGGAGGGGACTGTCAGCCCTAGTAGCTGAAACAGTTCAAAGTTAGGCAGGCTGGAAATATGTATCCACCTACCAATATCCATGTCCAGTAGAGAAGCAGTTACAGTAGTTAGATCTCCCACCTTCTGCTCCCCAAAGAGAATTTTAATTCATATGCCCATTAGGGAAGAAACAAATGGCAGTGGGAAGATAGTCAGCAGGCCCTGAACTCCAATTCCATCAAGAACCAGAAAATGAAGAGGAGAAAACAGAGGGACATTTGGATATAGTATAGGTATAGGTGTGACTTGTGACTTGGAAAGGAAGAGAAGATGGGATCATGGAAAAAAGTGGGTAAATATGTACAAGTATGGACAGATGAAGAAATAAGAGTCAACTCATATCTGCAATGTTAGGAGAACTGCTATAGCTCCCAATGGAGGGAATGGGGACACAGAACTCTGGTGGCAGGAACGGTGCAAATTTATCTTGTAGTTTTCTAAATCAATATTAAATCACTAATAAATTTATTTAAAAAGTTGGATCCTCCAGCCAGCTTTATGACTAATGAGGCAGTCCTTTTCTCAAAGGTAGGCTCAGATGCCTAGCAGGTGATAACTAGGTTCTTCCCTTGGTCTACTTTTGTTTCATTGTTTTAAGCAACTTTATTGAGGTCTGATTTACATAAAATCTCATTCCCTCATCTTAAGAGGGCAATTCAACTTGCTTAGCATATTCACAGAGCAGCAACCCTCTCCATCTGATGTCCAAACATGGTCTTTACTCCCTGCCCCCATAAGAAGTAAACTAATTCTTCCTCCTCATTCTCTCCCCCAGCCCCAGGCCACACACTAGTCTCTAGTTCTGTCTCTCTGGTTTTATCTGTTCTGAGTCTTTCCTATAGGCACCACTGCAGGGCAGCAGGTGTCCTTTTGTGTCTGCCTTCTTTCACAGAGAGCTAATGTGTTTTTTGAGGCCATTCATGCAGTAGCACGTTCTTTTGACTGCTGAAGAATTGACCTATTGTGTAGACACGCCATAATCCACCTATCTACCGCGTAAGAGACATTTGGGTTCTTCCAAAATAATGCTGGTATGGACATTACTACAACTTTTTTCTGTGTATGGATATGTTTTGATTTCTCCTTGGAAGATACCTTGTAGTGAAAGTCCTGGGTCATGAGGTAATTCTATATCCAATAGCTTGAGGAATTGCTAGACCATTTTCCAAAGGAGCTGTAGCAGCTTAGATTCCCACCAGCAATACAAGAAGGTCCGAGCTTCAGGGGATGAGCAGTGGTGTACCCAGTTAAGTGCCCATATCACTATGAACAAGGACCTGGGTTTGAGTCCCCACTCCCCACCTGCAGGGGGAATGCTTCATGAGTGGTGAAGCAGTTCTACAGATGTCTATCTTTCTCCACTCTTCTCTATCTCCCTCCCCTCACAATTTCATTATATCCTGTCAAATAAAAAATAGAAAAAAATGGGGGAAATGACTGCACCAGGAGCAGTGGATTTGTAGTGAAGTCACCAAGCCCTAGCAATAACCCTAGTGGGGAAAAAAAAGGGTTCTATGTTCTCTGTGGCCCCTGTTTTCAATGTACAACTTTCCTGGACTTTATAACTCTTAATTTTACTCCTAACTTCTGAGTCCTTGACCACCTACCTGACTTCCTCAACCCCTGTTCTCCCTCTCCCTCCACCCCCTTCCTCCTCCAAGGTTATTACTGGGGCTCAGTGCCAGCACTTATGAATCCACTGCTTTTGGTGACATTTTTCCTATTATTATTACTATTATTATTATTATTATATATAGGACAGAGAGAAATTGAGAGATGAGAGAGACAGAGATACCTACAGACCTGCTATGACACTTTTGAAGTGCCCCACTCCTACAGGTGGGGAGTGTGGGCTCGAACCCAGAACCTTGCCGGGTCCTTGTGCTTAGTACTATTATGTGCTTATTAACCCAGTGAACTTACCCAGGTGCGTCCCACCCCCTTCTTTCTGTCCTTTAGAAACTTGGGACTTTTTCCTCTCTTTTTATTAGTGATTTAATATTGATTATGAAATTATGAGCTAAGGATATAATTCCACACCATTCCCACCATCAGAGTGCTGTGTCTCCGTCCTCTCCACTGGAAACTGCAGTAATTCTCATAAGGTCACAGCATGGGTTGAATACTATTTTTATAACTATATTTATCTCTATTTGCCCATTTTTTCCTGTTGTCCTACCTTCCCTCCCTTTCTATGTCACACCTAGACCTACTGCTAATTCTTTTTCCTTTAGCTTTCTATTTATTTATTTATTTATTTATTTATTTAATAATAATCAACAAGACCATAGAAAAAGAGAAGTGCAATTCCCACTGCCAGAGTTCTGTGTCCTATCCCCTCCATTGAAAGCTTCTCTATTCTTTATCCCTCCGGGAATATGGACCCAGGATCATTATGGGATGCAGAAGGTGGAAGGTTTGGCTTCTGTAATTGCTTCTCTGCTGAACATGGGTGTTGACAGGTGGATCTATACCCCTAGCCTGTTTCTATCTTTCTCTAGTAGGGCAGGAGTATGGAGAGGTGGGGTTTCAGGACACAATGGTGAGATTGTCTGCCCATGGAAGTAAGGTTGGTGTCATGATAGCATTTGCAACTTGGTGGCTGAAAAGCAGTAAGATATAAAGAAAAACAAATTGTTTAATAATCAAGAACCTAAAGGTAAGAATAAAGCAGATGAGATTTAGGGTTTCCATTTTGGAAAAACTAGGAAGTCTGTTTCAGGTATATTCTTTTTTTTTTTTTTTTTTTTTTTTTTTTTTTTTTTTTTTTTTTTTGCCAGAGCACTGTTCAGTTATGACTTATGGTGTGGTGCAGGGGATTGAACCTGGGGCTTTGGAGCCTCAAGAATGAGAGTCACTTTGCATAACCATTATGCTATTTACCCTCTGCCCTTCAGGTATATTCTAAGGGGCCCACGACTTTACTAATTCTTGCTTGAGCTGACATCTAACATGCAGGTGGGGTAAAGGTATTGTCTGGGGAGATGCTGTCAGAGCTGGAAATAGCACCAGAAATCTGGATCAGGGAAGAGACTATCTCCCAAATATGGGGAAAGTATATTCATACTATTAACTGTAAACTCCATCAATATAATCTGAGGTCCATATTCACCACAGGAACCTGTGAGATCTCTTCATCCCTGTAGGTCTGAGCTCACATTCTGTGGTCATAGCTGGGAATATCCTAGGCTGCACTCATTCCAGGACCCATCCTCCTCAAGTGACAGAGTAGGTTGACCCAGGATCCCTTCAGAGAGTGGGGCAGTCCCTACCATTACTTCTACTCAACTTCTAATGTATCAACCAGCTTTCTAACCATTGAGCTCTTCTAGCTGGTTACCCGAACCCCAACTCTACTATCATCAATTGTTGGGTTGTGTCACGGGAGAGAGAACTCGACCGGAGCCAACTGGGCTGCTGCTTACTCAGCGACATGAGAGAGGAACCAGGAACTCGTGGCTGAGCAGAAACGCAATGCAATGCCTTTATTGATCAGAGAAAACACATCTATATCTTTTGAAATGGAAGTGGCCGGTTGGAAAAGGAAATGGGTAGGAGAGTGGGTGGAGAGAAGAAAAGAGTTCGAAGGTAGCAAACTTCCATCTAACCAATGGGGATTAAACCAATGCCCTGCAGGCAGGGCGGGTCTCAGGCAAAACAATGATTATGTAAATAGACCACAGCATTAAGCAATGCAGGGGACCTGGCATAATGACCAAAAACCAATGGCCTGTGCATGATCACAGTCCTTCCCTATACTTGTATTTCTTCCTCAGACTTTATTTTAAATAAGACCAAGTATAAACTTGCAAAAATGCACACATAAAATTCAAAACTAAGAACCTTGAGCACAATTTTTCAGAACACTATTGCCTTTTTCTTCTTCTTCTTCTTCTTCTTCTTCTTCTTCTTCTTCTTATTCTTATTCTTCTTATTCTTATTCTTATTCTTATTCCTCTCCTCCTCCTCCTTGTTTCCTTCTAATTGACTGTTGAGGAATAACACCAAGTCCAGGGTTAAAAGGTTTGGCATAATATGGTCTTCAAGCAATAATTACACCAAAGAGAAAGAAATGAGTTATTGTTGCCCATAATTGTTCACCTTCTTTAGATACTGAATCTCAGTCCTTAGCTCACCAAATTCACTCAGCAAAAATTGCTAAGTAGTCTTACACTTCTGGGTTTGATTAGGCCTGATTCAATCGCATAGATGTTTTGAGGAGGGAAGCTCTCTTGCCAAGAAGCTTGAACTCTCTATGTGAGAGCAATGGCTCCATGCACCTATGCTATGTGAACCTGGAGAGTCTTGGGGAAAACTGGTCCAGAGGCTAAAGAGAAAAGCTGAGACCAACCTCTCCCTCCCCTAACAAAAGTCCCCACCTATTGCCTTGTTTTCACTGATGCTACTTGAATTTGAAACACTCCAGAGAGAGTGGCCTGCCACTGGGATCCCATGGAGACTTATCCTGATTCAATTGGTCCACTCCTGTGATTAGGCTGGTCATTGGAGCCAAGTAAGAAGCCTAGCAGAGGAGAGGTGGGTCTTGCATGCCCTTGGCACCAGAGAACATTTACGATACATTCAATAGAGCTACTGCATCTCTAATGGACCCCAAATCCTCCCTCTGGTCCTGTGTGAAGGAGCCATGGTTCTGATTACATGGAGACCCTCTGGGGAAGCACTGTGAGGTCCCAGGGTCCAGCTAGAGCTATTGGGGATATAGTTCCCTTGCAACTTTGGGGGAAGGTACCGCTCCCATCATCCCCACTGGGTCTCTGGGACCAATCTCTTGAGTGGCAGACCAAGTCATTCTCGTCCTGTAATGAGTGGGTGGAGATCTTCTGAATTACTCAGTAGGTAACACTTTACATTCAAACCCAGCATTGCAAGTTATTTCAGTGATGGCCATGAAAGCTTTTGTGCCTCATATTTCTTGATGCAGATTAGCTCTGCACCTCACAAAGGCCGTACATTCACATGCCCAGCACCACAAGGAAGGGGGCTGCGAGGTGCTGGCACTGGGTCAGAAGCCAGTGGAAAATGAAAAAAAGGATCTGCACTCCCTGAAGCTTCCTGAGAGACAATGGCCCCAGGCTTCTGAAGGTTTTCTTTTCTACTCAGTTTCCCAGGAGTTTTCCAGACCTTTTGCCATGCCTCCTCAACCCCTAGATCTCTGGTGCTCAGAATTCAGCTCTGGAAGGAGGGATACCAAGATGCCTTGTATAGTGTCCTGGACCAGTGGCTTTGACAAAGTGATTTCCCCCCAGGGCTTTTTGAAAAGTAGAGTAAAGAAACCACTGCTTAGGACCAGGAGGCAAAGTGTGCAGAGGCTAAGAAGCCTCTGTCTGAACTTCATTTGTGGTTTTTCTGGCCTCACTGAGCAGCACTGGGCTGAGAAGAGAAACAGGAAGCTTCAAAGACGCCAGGTTTGAGCCCCTGCTCCCCACCTGCAGGGAAGACACCTCATGAGCACTGAAGCATCTTTCTTCCTATTTCCCCTCTCAATTTCTCTCTATCCTGTCAAAAACAAAGTAGGAGGGGGGAGGCAGGCGGTGGCACACCGGGTTAAGTGTACATAGTAGGAAGTGCAAGGACCAGCATAAGGATCCTGGTTCGAGCCTCTGGCTCCTTACCTGCAGGGCGATCGCTTCACAGGTAGTGAAGCATCAGGTCTGCAGGTGTCTATCTTTCTCGTCCCCTCTTTGTATTTCCCTCCTCTCTTGATTTTTCTCTGTCCTATCCAACAACAACAAAAATGGCTGCCTGGAACAGTGGATTTGTAGTGCAGGCACGGAGCCTCAGTGATAACTCTGGAGACAAAATAAATAAATAAATAAATAAACTAGAAAGAAAAAAAAAAGGCTGCTGCATCAGGCTCCAGAGATAACCCTGGTGTCAAATAACAACAACAACAATAACAATAATAGACACTGGATTAAGATTTTGTGTGGGTTTCAAGCACTTACTGCATATGTAGTACACTTATGGACATTGTTGAGTCCAAACATTAAAAAAATTAAGCTGGGTTTTGGGACCAGATGGTGGCTCACCTGTTTGAGTGCACGTTATAATGCACAAGACCTCAGGTTCAAGCCCCAGTCCTACTTGCAGGGGGAAAGCTTTGTGAATGGCAAAGCAGGGCTGCAGGTGTCTCTCTTCTTCTCTGTCTTCCCCTTCCCTCTCTATTTCTGACTGTTTCTATCCAAGAAATAAATAAAAATAATTTAAAAAATAATGAAGTTGGTCTTGCAGTAATGAACTCTTTGCCATGTGCATTACCCGGGTTTGAGCCCAGCCCCTACCCCATTGAAAGAAGCTTCAGTTCTCTTTTCCCTCCTCCCTCTTTCCCCATTCTCTCTCTCTCTACTAGGAAATAAAGAAAACATTTCCTGTTCCCTGGAAGGTTAATGTCCTACCTTTAGAAGCCCTTCAGAAGTAATGATATACCAGACAAGAAAATGTAACAGACCACTCAAGTGTTCATCAGCTCTGATGGATGGGGAGAGAGTGAAAGTCATATTTCATGCATGAGAAGCAATACTCTTCTGATTCATTAAGCTCCTCTCTCCTTGGGGTCACTTCTCTTCAGCAGTTCACAGCCTCCCACAATTTTTTTAAGTTTCCACGTAGATTTAGAGAAATCTAGATGAACAATTCTGAATAGTGCATAGTGTGCTCATCAAAAAGAAACTAAGTGGGAGTTGGGTGGTAGCGCAGTGGGTTAAATGCAAGGATCAGAGTAAGGATCCTGGTTTGAGCCCCCGGCTCTCCACCTGCAGGAAGGTCATTTCACAGGTGGTGAAGCAGGTCTGCAGGTGTCTTTCTCTTCCCCTCTCTGTCTCTCCTCCTCTCTCCATTTCTCTCTGTCCTATACAACAATGACATCAATAACAACAACAAAAATAACTACAACAATTAAAAAACAAGGGCAACAAAAGGGAATAAATAAATATTTTAAAAAAGAAGAAACTACGTAACTTTGTGAAAAGTCCAGTACATTTTTAAGAATCTACTTTAAGTTTTCCATACATGCAAAATAAAATATTTAGATGCTGAAACCAAGTCAGATGAGTCCATGTCAGAACTCCAAGTAACCACACTTCAGGTACATCACAGTGTAGTTGAGAATGCAAGTAGCATTCTCGCATTCCTGTATGTGAAGATTTTATTTTATTTAACCTGGCCACTGTGTTTCATTTTGATGGTTGTTATGTCTGTGTAGGGGGGGAATAAGATGAAAACTAGGTATCTGAAACTATAACCTGAAATAGTACCAATCTTGGTTCAGAGAACATATCTTCAGCAAAATCAGTTATAGTGTCAGTACCAGAGGCGTCTCAGAATTCTCGATCTCTGTATCTTAGTCCAATCATCCCTAGCAGTCTAGTTCAATTTTCTCTTGGAAAATATGTGTTATTATTAAAAGCAGCAGTGATTTTGTAAACTAAGTTTCTGATAGGTGATTTTAGATATGCATTTCAAACCTTTCAAGAGATTCTGAAGTTCCCTATTTGGAATAATAATAATAATAATAATAATAATAATAAGGCTGAATGGGACCCAGGAAGTGGCGCACTTGGTTAAACACACACACTACAGCATGCAAGGACCAGGGTTCAAGCCTCTGGTCTCCCACCTGCAGGGAGAAAGCTTCATGAGTGGTGAGGCAGGGCTGCAGGTGTTTCTCTGTTGGTCTCCCTTTCTATCTCCCCCTTCCCTGCCAACTTCTCTCTGGCTCTATCCAAGAATAAATTGCTTAAATTAAAAATAAAGGGTGAGTAAGCAAAGTAGGACATGTCACTATTCAGAGGACTTTAGGTATGTCTTTGTTTCCTCATTTCTAGCCCAAGGACACTTATTTGAAATCCATTTTATGATGTTTCCCAGAGCTCCATCACCAGCTGTGAAACATATAAAGTTTTCTTTCTTTCTCTCTTTCTTTCTTTTTTTTTTTTTTTTTGCCTCCAGGGTTATTGCTGGGGCTTGGTGCCTACACTATGAATCCACTGCTTCTGGAGGCTATTTTTTCCACCTTTTGTTGCCCTTGTTGTTGTTAATGTTATTGTTATTGTTGTCATTGCTGTTGTTGATGTTGGATAGGACAGAGAGAAATGGAGAGAGGAGGAGAAGACAGAGAGGGGGAGAGAAAAACAGACACCTGCAGACCTGCTTCACTGCCTGTGAAGCGACTCCCCTGCAGGTGGGGAGCAGCAGGCTAGAACCTGAATCCTTCCGCCAGTCCTTGCACTTTGCGCCACGTGTGCTTAACTCGCTATGTTGCCACCTGGCCCCCGAGAGTTCTCTTTCTTACAAACACAGCTGAAGATTTGTCTTCATTCCTTCAACTTGAAGGAATGTTGCTTAGGTACCTACAGTAGACTCAGCTGAGTGTTTAAATCGATGGTGCAGGAGGGAGGGAGGACTCATTCCTGCCCTAAGGAGCGGTCAGTCTAGCAGAGGAAACTAACAGAGACAAAAGAAGTGCTGTGGCAATGGACTTCTGAGTTGCTCCAAGAGGACAGGTCAGAAGCCCTCTCTCTCCCTCCCTCTCTCTCTCCCTCCCTCCCTCCCTCTCTCTCTCTCTTTCTCTGTCTCTGTACAGCCACAATTTATAAAAAAATAACTGACTCTCCAGTGAAGACGAGGCCAAGAAAGAGGAGAGGAATCCAGGTGGCTTAGTTCAAACAAAATGAACAGCAAGTAGAAAGCTGCTGCGGGTCTGGAGTGCTGAGTGTGCTCAACAAGCAGGGGTTAACTCGAGGTGTGCCTCTGAGGCCACACGAAAGGATTGGCTTTCTTTCTAAAGGTAGTAAAAGGACCAGGGCCGGGCGGTAGCACACCTGGTTGAGCGCACATGTCGCAATGCACAAGGACCGGGGTTTGAGTCCCCGGTCCCCACCTAATATGGGGAAAGCTTTCTGAGTGGTGAAGCAGTGTGGCAGGTGACTCTCTGTCTCTCCCTCTCTGTCACCCCTTTTCTCTCCCTCTCTTTCACCCTCTTCCCTTTTGATTTCTGGCTGTCTCTATCCAATCAATAAAAAAGATAATAAAAATGTTTTCAAAAGATAGTAAAGGATTCTTTAATGGGACAGATGAAAACACAATTTGATTAAAACAATAGTTTCTAGGGCCAGGAGACAGTTTGGTTCACCTGCTGTACTATGCACAAGGTCGTGGGTTCTAATCTCAGCAGCAGAAGAGCACTATGCACATTGCTCTACCAGTGCGATAGAACAGCGTTGCGGCGTCTCTCCTTTCTGGTTCTCTCTCCCTCTGTCTCTTGCTGAGATTGAAATTTCCTTCATCTCAGATTTCTTTAATTTCAGAGGGGGAAAAGTGTCCACCAGGAGTGGTGAGATGACACAAACACAAAGTCCTGGTAGCAAAACAAACAAGCAGCCACCACACAGAAGAGTAGCATCTGAAAACCACTGTGACAACCTGATGGACGGTCGGTGGGTAAGGGAGAGGTGGTCAGGGAACCGACAAAGGGGTAACTGAACTACGTCGATGGTGCTGGAATAAAGAAAAGGGAACAGAGAGACAAGATATCCAGAAAGTAAAAAATCTTAGATAACTGGTAATTTAACATGGAGGGTTCTTTTATTTTTATATTTATTTATTCCCTTTTGTTGCCCTTGTTGTTTTATTGTTGTAGTTATTATTGATGCCGTTATTACTGGATAGGTCAGAGAGAAATGGAGAGAGGAAGGGAAGACAGAGAGGAGAGAAAGAAAGACACCTGCAGACCTGCTTTGGCACCTGTGAAGCAACTCCTCTGCAGGTGGGGAGCTGGGGGCTCGAACCAGGATGCTTACGCCGGTCCTTGTGCTTTGCGCCACTTGTGCTTAACCCGCTGTGCTACTGCCCAGCTCCCGGAGGGTTCTTATTGTTCTTGTATGTATAATGTTTTTCAGGTCACTAAACAATACTGCTAGATAAGCATTCATTGTGTGTGTGTGTGTGTGCGTGTGTGTGCGTATGTGTGTGTATGCGTGTGTGTGTGTGTGTGTGTGTATGCGCGCGCATGCTAGCCTGCAAACTTGCAAGGTACATGACAAAAATGTCTGTTTTCTTTCTTGGCCACCTTTATGTCCTAGACATAGCATCGCACTGGTACATAAAGGAGTAAAAAAAACTCATATCTAGGGTAGATGACCTCACCAATGTGTGAACCTCCTCTCCCCAGGGCCCTGCCCCACTAGGGAAAGATGAAAGCAGGCTGGGGTATGGACTCACCTGCCAATGTCCATGCCCAGCAGAGAAGCGATTACAGGAGCCACACCTCCCACCTTCTGTACCATAAGAGAATTTTGCTCCATACTCCCAGAGGGAGAGAAATGATATGGGAAGATGACCAGAGGGCTCTGGACTCCTTTTTCACTGGAGACCAGAGAAGAGGGAAAAGGGAGGGACATCCTGAAGTTGTCATGGGTATAGGAGTGACTTGGAAAGGAAGAGAATATATACAAATAGAGACAGATAGTTTTAGAAATAATGGTTAACCTATATCCACAACCTTAGGAGAACTGCCGTAGCTACCAGTGGAAGGAATGGGGATCCAAAACTCTGGTGGCGGCAACAGTGGGGAGTTCTACACTTGTTATGTTGTAATGATGTTGTTTCTGGTGGATATGACCAGTGATGGTGGAGAGAGGAATCTATTAGAAGTCTAGCCCCATCATACCCATGTGGGAATCCCAGGATTCCCTGACTACAGCCCTGGATGATAGAGTGACCTGGTATTGACAAAAAGATACATCATTAAAGTATGCCAGTCTCTTGCCCTTATCCAGCTCTTATGGTCCTTGCTTTGTCTGACAATGTTAGGTTTACAGTGATTGAGGGAAGTGACAAAGGGAGCAGATGAGAAGGGTATCAGAATTCTTACTCAATGCTATCAAGTTATGGTGGTAGCAAGGTTAGTAGATTGACGTGGAGTTGGGAGAGAAACATGATTCCTAATGCTTCAAATTATCTGCGTGACTTCAACAACTCATTTAACCTCTCTGTGCTTTGATGAGGAAGATCATTGTATTGGACCTTATAAACTTTGGTGATAACTAAATTTGGTTATTTATCACAAACATTTGGCAGAATATCTGACCCAGAGTAAATAATTATTTTTATTTTTAGTCTTGTTTTTTTTCCTGATTTTTTTAATTGGGGAATTAATGTTTTACATTCAGCAGTAAGTACAATAGTTTGTACATGCATAACATTCCCCATATAACAATATGTTTCCCATATAACAATACAACCCCCACTAGGTCCTCTGAAACCTTCTTGGATCTGTATTCTCCCCACCCACCCACCACAGAGTCTTTTACTTTAGTGTGATACGCCAATTCCATTTAAGGTTCTACTTGTGTTTTCTTTCTGATCTTGTTTTTCAACTTCTGCCTGAGAGTGAGAGAATCCCATATTCATCCTTCTGTTTCTGACTTATTTCACTCAACATGATTTTTTCAGGGTCCATCCAAGATCGGCTGAAAACGGTGAAGTCACCATTTTTTACAGCTGAGTAGTATTCCATTATGTATATAGACCACAACTTGCTCAGCCACTCATCTGTTGTTGGACACCTTGGTTGCTTCCAGGTTTGGGCTATTACAAATTGTGCTGCCAAGAACATAAGTGTACACAGATCTTTTTGGATGGATATATTGGGTTCTTTAGGATATATCCCCAGGAGAGGAATTGCAGGATCATAGGGTAGGTCCATTTCTAGCCTTCTAAGAGTTCTCCAGACTGTTCTCCACAGAGGTTGGACCAATTTACATTCCAACCAGCAGTGTAGGAGGGTTCCTTTGACCCCACACTCTCTCCAGCATTTGCTGCTATTACCTTTTCTGATGTATGACATTCTTACAGGAGTGAAGTGATATCTCATTGCTGTCTTGATTTGCATTTCTCTGACAATCAAAGACTTGGAGCTTTTTTTCAGGCCTTTTGGATCTCTTCTGTGGTGAATATTCTGTCCAAGTCCTCCCCCCATTTTTGGATGGGGTTATTTGTTGTCTTGTTGTTGAGTTTGGCAAGCTCTTTATATATGTTGGTTATTAAACTCTTGTCTGATGTATGGCATGCAAAGATCTTCTCCCATTCAGTGAGGGGTCTCTTGGTTTGGGTAGTGGTTTCTTTTGCTGTGCAGAAGCTTTTTAATTTGATGTAGACCCATAGGTTTATACTTGTCTTAGTCTTCTTTGTGTTTCTTTATGTTTTACATTCAACAGTAAATACAATAGTTTGTACATGCATAACATTCCCCAGATTCCCATTTAACAGTACAACCCCCACTATGTCATTCATCATCTTTCATGGACCTGTATTCTCCCCACTCACCCACCCACCCCAGAGTCTTTTACTTTGGTGTAATACTCCAATTCCATTTCAGGTTCGACTTGTGTTTTCTTTTCTAATCTTGTTTTCCAACTTCGGCCTGAGAGTGAGATCATCCCATATTCATCCTTCTGTTTCTGACTTATTTCACTCAACATGATTTTTTCAAGGTCCATCCAAGATCGGCTGAAAACGGTGAAGTCACCATTTTTTACAGCTGAGTAGTATTCCATAGTGTATATAGACCACAACTTGCTCAGCCACTCATCTGTTGTTGGACACTTGGGTTGCTTCCAGGTTTTGGCTATACCAATATTTTCTTCTAAGTATCTGATAGTTTGTGGTCTAACATCCAAGTCCTTGATCCACTTGGAATTTACTTTTGTATTTGGTGAAATACAGTGGTTCAGTTTCATTCTTCTGCATGTTTCAACCCAATGTTTCCAACACCATTTGTTGAAGAGACTCTGCTTTCCCCATTTAATAGTCTGAGCCCCTTTGTCAAAGATTAGATGTCTGTAGGTGTGGGGGCTCACTTCTGGGCTCTCAATTCTATTCCACTGGTCAGTGTGTCTATTCATGTTCCATGATTAGTAATAGTCCCAAAATGTGGAAGCTCAACAGTACACTTCTTAACAACCTCTGGGTCAAAGAGGAAATCAAGGAAGAAATCAAATTTTTTTGAGAGTTCAATGAAAATGAAGACATAAGCTATCAAATTATTTGGGACACAGCTAAGGCAGTACTGAGAGGGAAGTTCATAGCTATATAAGCACACATTAGGAAACAAGAAAAAGCACAAGTAAACATCCTGATTGCACATCTTAAAGACCTAGAAGAAGAACAACAAATGAACCCTAAAGCAACCAGAAGGACAGAAATCACTAAAGTTAGGGCAGAAATCAATAACATTGAGAATAAGTAAACCATACAAAAGATCAACGAAAGTAAATGTTGGTTCTTCGAAAGAGTAAACAAAATTGACAAACCTTTAGCCAGACTCACAAAACAAAAAAGGGAGAAGACCCAAATAAATCGGATAGTAAATAAAAGAGGAGATATCACAACAGACATCACAGAAATTCAAAATATCTTGCGAGGCTTCTATGAACAACTATATGCCACCAAGCTAGAAAACCTGGAAGAAATGGATGATTTCCTAGATACCTACCAACTTCCAAAACTAAGTAAAGAGGAAGTGGATAACATGAACAGGCCCATCACAGCCAATGAAATTGAAACAGTTATCAAAAACCTCCCCAAAAATAAAAGTCCTGGACCAGATGGTTTTACAAATGAATTCTACAAAACCTTCAAAGAAAAACTAATACCTCTACTTTTAAAAGTTTTCCAGAAGATTGAAGACACTGGAATACTCCCTGCCAGCTTCTATGAAGCTAACATTACTCTGATACCAAAAGCAGACAGGGACACAACCAAAAAAGAATACTACAGACCAATATCTCTGATGAACATAGATGCTAAAATACTGAACAAAATTCTAGCCAACTGGATACAGCAGTATATTAAAAAGAATGTTCATCATGACCAAGTGGGGTTTATGCCAGGCATGCAAGGTTGGTTTAATATAAGTAAATCAATCAATGTGATCCACCACATCAACAAAAGCAAAACCAAAAACCACCTGATGATATCAATAGATGCAGAGAAAGCCTTTGACAAAATACAACATCCCTTTATGATCAAAACACTACAAAAAATGGGAATAGATGGAAAATTCCTGAAGATAGTAGAGTCTTTATATAGCAAACCTACAGCCAACATCATACTCAATGGTGAAAAACTGGAAGCATTTCCACTCAGATCAGGTACTAGACAGGGCTGCCCGCTATCACCATTACTATTCAATATAGTGTTGGAAGTTCTTGCCATAGCAATCAGGCAGGAGCAAGGAATTAAAGGCATACAGATTGGAAGAGAAGAAGTCAAACTCTCCCTATTTGCAGATGACATGATAGTATACACAGAAAAACCTAAGGAATCCAGCAAGAAGCTTTTGGAAATCATCAGGAAATATAGTAAGGTGTCAGGCTACAAAATTAACATTCAAAAGTCAGTGGCGGGAGTCGGGCTGTAGCGCAGCGGGTTAAGCGCAGGTGGCGCAAAGCACAAGGACCGGCATAAGGATCCCGGTTCGAACCCCGGCTCCCCACCTGCAGGGGAGTCGCTTCCCAGGCGGTGAAGCAGGTCTGCAGGTGTCTGTCTTTCTCTCCCCCTCTCTGTCTTCCCCTCCTCTCTCCATTTCTCTCTGTCCTATCCAACAACGATGACATCAATAACTACAACAATAAAAAAAAAAAAAGTCAGTGGCATTCCTCTATGCAAACACTAAGCTAGAAGAAATTGAAATCCAGAAATCAATTCCTTTTACTATAGCAACAAAAACAATAAAATATCTAGGAGTAAACCTAACCAAAGAAGTGAAAGACTTGTATACTGAAAATTATGAGTCACTACTCAAGGAAATTGAAAAAGACACAAAGAAGTGGAAAGATATTCCATGTTCATGGGTAGGAAGAGTTCACATCATCAAAATGAATATATTACCCAGAGCCATCTACAAATTTAATGCTATCCCCATCAAGATCCCAAGCACATTTTTTAGGAGACTAGAACAAATTCTACAAATGTTTATCTGGAACCAGAAAAGACCTAGAATTGCCAAAACAATCTTGAGAAAAAAGAACAGAACCGGAGGTATCACACTCCCAGATCTCAAATTGTATTTTAGTATTGTTTTTTAAACTTTTTTTTTTTATTGCTACCAAGGTTATTGCTGGGGCATGATGCCTGTATAATGAATCCACCTCACCTAGCAGTGGATTCCTTCTTTTCTTTTCTTTATTACATTTTTTATTAGAACAGAGAGTCATTGAGAGGGCAGGGGAAGACACAGAGAGAGACATAAAGAGAGACACCTGCAGACCTGTTTCGCTGCTTGTGAAGCTCCCCCCTTGTAGGTACAGAGAGGAAACTCCAACCTAGGTTCTTGCACATGATAATGTGTTAATTTGTATGCTTAGCTGGGTGCACCCTGCCCCACCCCCAAAGTAAACACTTATAAAGGATAGACTAGAAAGATGAGTAGATGGAGGCATAGTCGGGTGTGTGGATGGACAGGTGAACAGAGAGGTGGAGAGATGGATGGATGGATGGATGGATGGATGGATGGATGGATGGATGGATGGATGGATGGATGGGTTGATATGTGAGTTAGTGAATATTATTAAGGACTGTATATACACATGGGTGCTAATACATGGATTAAAAGCAAAAAGGAACATTCGGAAGAGGATGTATCAACCAGGTCATCCTTTTCAGACCAACATAATTCCATCTCATGGACATCAGCACAATGCACTAATTAGTTCTAAAACTTAAAACCCTCCTGGTCTTGGTTTCTCTGAACATCTTAGGGTCTGCTCCTGTTGAATACTGAAGACTCCAAGTTCTTATTTTAGGTTTCATCTTGATATCTCTCTAAATAGGAACTTTATGCTAATCTGCAGGTGTTACTTCTGAACAGGTGATTTCTAAATGGTGGCTGCTGAATTACAAAAAAAAAAAAAAAGAAGAAGAAAATATCCAAGAGCAAATAATACTTACTGAATCCCAAGTCTCCAATGGGAAGATTTCTAATTTGTCCACTCTTCCCATACTACCAGTTTCTTGTCTCTACCCCACCCAATTACTTGTACAGTGGATAGTCACAGAAGGTGTAATTAATTAAATGCATTTTTTACTAATTAGCTTAGAAACTGGTAAGTAGAACCTCCCCTGGGTAGTTTGAAGATGCAGATATTGGTGCTACTGATTAGAATGCGGCCTGAATCTGGCTGGAAATGACGGTATAATGGATGGGAAAGCTTTTGCAGCATTTCGTTTAAAGTTTGTCAAATTGTATCCTTCTGGTATTGCTAGCCCCTTTTAATCAGTAAGTACAAAATTCATCCAAGAGCATAAAATATATCTGACAATGACATATATCAAATCCCAAACTGAACGTTCAAAACAAATTGTATCGAGATTTTTGCCACCATCATTGATTTCTGTGTTTCAAGCTGGTTTCTGGGACAGCCCCATAAAAGTTAAATAGAAGCTATCTATGGGCTCATTGGATTGCAGTCATTCATTAAACCAATGGTGGCTTTGAAAAATCCAAGCATAAAGATTGCTTCCACTGACACCCCGAGCTTGGCAGTGTGCCACTAAGTCAAAGAGGGTGGCAAAACTAATCTCATTGGCACACAGGGAAGGTGAGAAGTAGCTTGGGGTGGGGGTGGGGGGTTGTTAAGGGCTAATTTCCAAGGACAAGTACTTCATCAGAAAGATCATTGCACTGGGGAGATGAGAGCCTCTGTGAAACCAACCCCTTATCAGCTCCTGTTCAGTACACACACACACACACACACACACACACACACACACACACACACACACACGGGCAGTGCAGGCAGTTGTCTCTCTCCCTCTCTATCACCTCCTTCCCTCTCCATTTCTGGCTATCACTATCCAATAAATAAATAAATAAATAAATAAATAAATAAATGTAATATTTAAAAAAAGGAAACAGAATATCAGGTTATAGCAAAAAGAAAAGCAAATTTCTTTTTTTACTTTTATTTTTTAACTTTCCCCCAATTTAGTTGCTCTTGTTTTATTGTTGTAGTTATTATTGTTGTTGTCGTTGTTTGATAGGACAGAGAGAAATGGAGAGAGGAGGGGAAGACAGAGAGGGGGAGAGGAAGATACATACCTGCAGACCTGCTTTACTGCCTGTGAACAGATACCCCTGCAGGTGGGGAGCTGGGGGCTCAAACCAGGATTCTTACACTGGTCCTTGCATTTCGCGCCATGTGTGCTTAACCCACTGTGCTGCCACCCTACCCTACCCAAACCCCCAAAAAGCAAATTTCTAGGCCAAGACTTATAAATAACCAATGTAAACTTCAGGTTCTATGTCACACCTTTAGAACAGAACTTCACCCTTGTTGTATTAGACTTTCCCAAGCACCCTTCTCATTGGCATATGTTAAGAGAAGCCCATGTTATTTAAGTCCCATTCAGCTGTGACTCATTACTGTACGTAGAGGTGCAGTGAAGAGATGAGGAAATAATTCAAATATACTGACAAGAGATTTTAGGGAAAGTAATATACAAGAAGATAAAAAACAATCAGAAGAATTTGCATAAACTCTTGTGATCGCAAAGGTCTTCTATTTGGGACCCTACTAATGAAATGTGTCCTTTTAAATTCTGGATGATTATTTAATTGAAAAGGAAAAAATTTAAATGCATCAAGTCACAGGAGCAGAGCATATTTCTGTCACTGACAGAAAAAAAAACATATTTCCTCAAGAGAAAATTGGTCCATTCATACACAAGTTATAATTTAGGATGGAAGAGTACATTTGGCTATTTGTTGGGGTTTAGTTCATCACCTTAAAATATGTTGATATCAATGTACTTTGTGGATTTATTTTTAAATAATCAGTTTTCTATTAACACCCTCATTCTATTTATAAAAAGGCTGATTTCATATCTACTAATTTGCCTGAATTATACAATGACCCTCAAAGGCAAGTGTCATCATTTTCACTTTATAGGAAATTTTAATATATACTTGCAGAGGGCAGGGACCAATATTCTGTCTATTTTTTCTTTTAATCCCAAGTCCTTAATAAATTATAAAACAAACTTCCCAAATGCCTGGCTTAAGATATAAATCCATGGGGCCAGATGGTGACCCACCCAGTAGAGTGCACACCATACAATGAGCAAAGACACAAGTTCAAGGCTGTAGTCCTGACCCATAGGGAGAAAGCTTCACTAGCAGTGGGTCAGTGCTGCAGGTATCTCCTTCTCTGTCCCTCGTCCCTGTTTCTCTCCAACTCTTATTCTTTTTTAAAAATACTTGTTTGTCTGTTTGTTCCCTTTGTTGCCCTTGTTGTCTTATTGTTGTTGTTGTTGAAGTCGCTGTCGGATAGGACAGAGAGAAATGGAGAGAGGAGGGGAAGACAGAGAGGGGGAGAGAAAGACAGACACCTGCAGACCTGCTTCACCACTTGTGTGGCGATTCCCCTGCAGGTGGGGAGCCGGGGGCTTGAACCGGGATTCTTCTGCAGGTCCTTGTGCATTGTGCCGCCTGCGCTTAACACACTGCGCTGCCACTTGACTCCCTCTGTCTCTTATTCTTTATCCAAAAAGGAAAGACAAGAAATAGGGGGAAAGGGTAGGGGAATGGCTGCCAGAAACATTTGGAATCATACAGACACCAAGCCCCTATAAGGTTGGCAAAAAATTATATATGTATATATATTCTTTAGAAGGCAGCACAGAATAGAGGGCTAGGCTTCAGCTCTGCCATCACTCCTAGAGTCTGAATGCCAGTTCCGCCACCAATCAACTATGTGATTTTTGAAATTTATTTCTTGGAACCTTATAGCCATGTTAATAATGCTGGCTTCACAAAGTTGTTATAATAATTAAATTTCAAGACCAAAAAAAAAAATGAGAAAGATGTAGGGTCCTTTGTATAATATCTGGCACATAGCAATGCTCAGACAAGGAAGTTTCCACACTCTCCTGAGCATACTCAGAAATGTGAGGGTTGGCACTGCTTATTTGGATTGTCCACTGCAGCAGAATTTGTTAGGCCCACCCTCATCATCTGATTCAAAATGAATGTGAACCGGAGGCTGGTGGATTGCTGGAGGAGGGGGCCTCAAAATTCAGGGCCTTAAAGAACAGGCAGGCAGGAATTCCTTCATCTCCTGTGAAATGTCTCTCTGCTAATCTAATGCAATGAGCCGGGATTAATAAACGGCAGGGAACCCAGTTTAAGGCTGCCTGCTGCCTTTCCTTCCAGGTCCATTCACTTTGTTATTTTTTTCTAGAACACCATACAGACCTTTTGCCCATGTCGGGGTGGGGGATCAGCTCATTTAATTTCCAAGTAAGGGATCATTAGTACTGATTGTGATTCAGAGTTACAGAAATACAACCCTCCTTTTCCGGGCTTACTGTTGAGTATATTTGCAAATTGACTGGCTGCCTCTGGGAATGCCAGATAATTCAGTTGTATCATGGTCAGCTCAGACTTCACCATTGCTTGTGAACATATCTGTAAAGCAAGTTAGTGTGTGGTCCTATATACTGAGAATTGTGTGACTGATATTAATAGATATGAATATGTTAGAGATAGATGAATAATAACTGAGTTGGATCAGTTATATTATAGCAGGTGAAAGATGAGAAGAGGAAGGTCTCCTGCTGAGTGAAACTCTACTATGCTCCAGGTTTTTAACTAAGTGCTTTAGATATGTCAAGCCTTCTCCTTCCAACTGCCCTTTGAACATTTGACTCTGCTATAGCTACTGATAACCCATGGAATGGGGAGCTATTGTTAGGCCATCAGTGGGCTCTGAATTGCCAGATTGCAGCTTAATACTTAACCTTAAGGACCTTTTAGGCCACTCCTCAGCTTTCCTTACTTACTTGACATATCAGAAGGTTTATTTTATTATTTTTTAACTGTGATTCCGGCGTCAGGTTGTGCCACACCTGGTTAAGCAAACACATTTCAGTGCACAAGGACCCAGGTTCAAGTCCCTGATCCCCAGGGCCTGCAGGGGGAAAGCTTCACAAGTGTTGAAGCATTGCTACAGGTGTCTGTCTCTCTCCCTCTCTAGCTCTCCTCTCAATTTCTCTCTGTCTCTATCCAGTAATAAATAAATTAAATAAATTAATTAAATATTTTAGAGTATGATATTTTTCAAATATTTTATTTATTTGTTGGAAAAGAGTCAGAGAACTTGAAAGGGACGGGGAAGACAGAGTGAGGAAGAGAGACCAAGAGACACCTGCAGCCCTGCTTCATCACTCACAAAACCTTCCCCCTGCAGGTGGCTTCTGGGACTTTGAGCCTGGGTCCCTGTACACTATAACGTGTGTG
This sequence comes from Erinaceus europaeus, assembly GCF_950295315.1. Lineage (NCBI taxonomy): Eukaryota > Metazoa > Chordata > Mammalia > Eulipotyphla > Erinaceidae > Erinaceus > Erinaceus europaeus. The sequence continues at coordinate 113,783,720 of NC_080172.1, forward strand.
CCACCACCTGGCCCCTGTATCAGAAGGTTTAAAATAGGACTTCCTTTAAACATTTTCTATATAAGGTCTTCAGGATATCATGCCTAAACCCTTCTCCTTCCATGCGTCCTCTGTCTACCATTTCTCCTTATTCCCCTGATCTCTAAATCTCAGAGAACTCCAGGGCTCAGTTCTTCAACTTCACCTTCCTTCATCAGCATGCATTTGTAAGGAGGCTTCATTTGGTCTGATGCCTCTGAACCACATTGACTCTGGCAACTTTCAGAGCCACAGATTGGTGTTGGGATATTGTGCAGATGTGGTAGAACATTGGCAGGGCCCACAAAACATTATATTTCCATGCAAGTTTTATTTATAGATATCCACCACGTTGCCCCCTCAGGGTATCGCCCATTCCTGCGAGAGCTGAAGCCCTAGCAACAATCGCTATGGAAGCTTTCTACCTTCCCAGAGTACCGTGTTCTCTCCACCCCCTTTCCTAGCCAATCCTGTCCCGACTTGCAGCTTCCGGAATTTCTCCCGTAAAAGCCCCTCCTGCTTCTGCCTTTCTCTCTCTTGCTCCCCTTTTCTCCTCCGCTACCTGACCCAGAGAAGGGCTGCTGCGCACAGAGGGAGGCGGCCATTTTGCTAGTTCCATGTGGCCCAAACCACTGTGCTCTCACCCAACTCTGAGGTGTCCGCGTGAATAAAGATTTGTGTTCCCACCCCACTCCAGTCTCATCTCTCTCCCCCGTGACGCAACCCAACAGATTGGCAACCCCAACTCAAATATCATGCATGCCACAGCCAAATTACTGTTTCTGTGAGGATCTCTAATATACATCTCAAAATAAGCACACACCCTCCTACCTCACCTGCTTTCCCCATGTCCCTCCCATTCAATAAATGCCTAGCCTGTTCTTCTAGCTCCTAAATACAAAGCAATCAATCCAGCTTTGACTCCTTCCTGTCTCACACGGACTACATCCAACTTATCAGTCAGTACTGTCAACACAGCATCAGAACACCTCTGTCAGGTCTCTTCTTGCACAGTTCCACTTCCCTCCACCCCTCCACCACTCTCTAAGTCACCACTGTAACTTTCTAGGCATAACAACAGTGACTTTAAGGACTTTGTGTCCTCCTGAAGTGTTTTCCATGCAGCAAACAGGGAAACATTTTATGTATTTAATGTATGATTAATAATAAGTTACAAGATTGTAAGATTACCATGCATAGCTCCCTAAAAGATTGTAAGAATGCAATGTATAGACACACACACCTACCACCAGAGTTCTGTGTCCCCAACCCTCCCAACTCTCAAAGAAAACCACCAGAGTTCTCACAAGTCTTAGAGTTTGCTTGCTTCTGTTATTTTTTTTCTTTCAGGTTATCTGAATCAGATCTCTAGATTCTACATATGAATGAATGAATGAAACCATCTGGTAGTTGCTGTCTTTCACCTCTTTACTTATTTTTCTAAGCATAATCACCTCCAGTTCCATTCATTTTTGTCCCAAAGGACATAATATTATCATTTTTGGTCACAGTGTAGTATTCTATGGAATCTATATCCCATAACTTGTTTAGCCAGTCATCTGTTGATGGGCATCTCGGCTGCTTCCACTCTTTGGCTATTGTGAAAAAATGCAGCTATGAACATAAGGGTGCATATGTCCCTTCCTTTAAATTAATGTTTTAGTGTTCTTTAGATAAATACCTAAGAGTGGTATCACTGGCAAAATGGCATCAGCCAACATAGAGTTGCATTGCTCCAGCCTCCTCTGCAAGGAGAAATAGGGGAGTGGTCAGGCGGTGGTGCCTTTGGTTGAGAGCACACAAAGACCCAGGTTCAAGACCCTGGTCCCCACCTGTAGGGGGAAAGCTTTGTGAGTGGTGAAGCAGGGCTGCAGGTGTCTCTCTGTCTTTCTCTCTCTACTCCCCCCCCCAATTTCTGGCTATCCCTATCTAATAAATAAATATAATTTAAAAATTAAAAAAGTACATAGGAGAGAAGGGGAAAATAATACACAGTGAGGAGTAGGAAAGAGAGATTGAATTGCACACCTGGAGCCCCTGGCATTCCTGAGGTCAGAACAACATGCAGTTGTGTGTGTCTATACATTGCATTCTTACAATCTTTTAGGGAGCTATGCATGGTAATCTTACAATCTTGTAACTTACTATTAATCATACATTAAATACATAAAATGTTTCCCTGTTTGCTGAATGGAAAACACTTCAGGAGGACACAAAGTCCTAGTTTTATGAACTAGTTAAGTTCTTCTTTTCTAATCTTGATTCTCTTTCACTAGCAGCTGGGAGGACAGACTTAGGCCATGTTGCTTCTTTCAACGGCGTTATGAGTCTGACTTTGCTGTGTCACAAACAGCTCAGAATTTCATCCCTTCCCTCCCCACCCCACCCCCATGCGTGGATCTGCACATTAGTGAGAATGTGGCTGCAGTTTCATTGGGTTTTCCCCATGCTGTCAGACTGTCCAAGGTTTGTCCCATGTATCTTGTTCTGAGGCCGAGACTAATGAGCCTGAGGCGTGCTCTTCACAACGATAACAGAGAGCCACTTGGGCAAATTAAGTCTTGCAGGGACATGCATATGTGCTTGTTGTATATCTGATAACAGTCCAGTGTGCAACGTAAGTACTATGGGTCAGGAAATGTACTCCATGCTCCCATAAGTGCTGGAAAAGTCAGGGCTGTATAGAGGTGCACCTGGTTAAATGCACATAGGACTTAGCACAAAGACCCCAGTTCGAACCCCAGATCCTTACCTCTGAGGGTACACCTCACAAGCAATGAAGCAGGTCTACAGGTGTCTGTCTTTCTCTCTCCTTCCCCCTCCCCCCTCTCAATTTCTCTCTGTCCCATCCAATAAAATGGAAAAATTAGCTGCCAGGAATAGTGGATTCATAGTGCCAGTACCAAACCCCAGTGAAACCCTGGAGACAAAAAAAAAAAAAAAAAAAGCCACAAGGATAAAACAACTGAACAGGATTCTACTAAGGAAAAATATAAGAGCAAAAATACACACAGTCCACCAGGAAGGGGGAGATAGCATCATGGTTATGCAAATAGACTCTCATGTCTGAGGCTCCAAAATCCCAGGATGATCCCCTGCACCATTATAAACTGGAGCTGAGCAGGGCTCTGATAGAGAAACAAGGAGGAGGAGGAGGAGAAAGAGGAGAAGAGAAGGAGCAGGGGGAAAGGAGGAGGAGAAGAAGAAGGAGGAGGAGAAGGAGGAGAAGGAGCAGAAGGAGGAAAAGGAGGAGAAGGAGGAGGAGGAGAAGAAGAAGGAGGAGGAGAAGGAGGAGAAGGAGCAGAAGGAGGAAAAGGAGGAGAAGGAGGAGGAGGAGAAGAAGGAGCAGGAGGAGGAGGAGAAGAAGGAGGAGGAGAAGAAGGAGGAGGAGGAGAAGGAGGAGAAGGAGCAGGAGGAGGAGAAGAAGGAGGAGGAGAAGGAGCAGAAGGAGGAGAAGGAGGAAAAGGAGGAGAAGGAGGAGGAGAAGAAGGAGCAGGAGGAGGAAGAGAAGAAGAAGAAGGAGGAGAAGGAGAAAGAGAAGAAGGAGGAGGAGAAGGAGAAAGAGAAGAAGGAGGAGGAGAAGGAGGAAGAGGAGGAGAAGAAGGAGCAGTAGGAGGAGAAGAAGGATGAGAAGGAGAAGGAAGAGGAGGAAAGGAAAAAAAAAAAAACAGTCCACCACCAATAGACAAGAAGGTTGAGGAACGGATATTAAATGATGGCTGAGACAGCAGCAGAACATCCCACCGATGTCAGCAACGGTGTCGCATCTTCCCTGTCCCTGAGGGAAGGGCAGCTGCTGCTGGCTGTCTTCTAGAATTAAGGCAGAATCAGCTGAAGCTCAACGCCTTCTCAGAGCCGCACACACCATCCCCAGGCTGCACCTCTGTGAGCAGAGGAGTCTCATTCTTTCTGAGAGAACAAAATTAATTTAAAATGGGAGCTGTAGCTCCCTAGGAGAGGCATAAAACAGGAGGAAAGAGACTAGGGGTAGGGGGCAGGGTAGACAGCATCATGGTGATACAAAGAGACTTTCATACCTGAGGCTCCAAAGTCCCAGGTTCAATCCCCCACACCACCATAAGCCAGAGCTGAACAATGCTCTGATAACAAAAAAATATGTACAAAAATAAAATAGACTGTAGGAACGGTTTAGTTTCTCTTTGTAAATTGTGGGATTAACCAAAGAGAATTTTTAAAATATATATTTGTTTATTAATTTCTGGAGGAATCCATTAGCAAGTCTATCATTTTCTTAATTTTATTTTATTTATTTATTTATTATTGAATAGACACAGATAGAAATTGATAGTGTGGAGGGTGATATATAGAGGGGTCAGGTGGTGGCACACCCATTTAAGCAGTTAAGCTCACATAGTATGAAGTGCAAAAACCATGTAAGGATCCCTGTTCGAGTCCCTGGCCCCCCACCTGCAGGGGCATCGATTCACAAACAGTGAAGCAGGTCTGCAGGTGTCTATCTTTCTCTACCCCCCCTCTATCCTCCTCTCCCCTCTCCATTTCTCTCTGTCCTATTTAATAAAACAGAAAAAAATGGCCACCAGGAGCAATGGGTTCATAGTGCAGGCACCAAGTCCTAGTGATAACCCTGGAGGCAAATAAATAAAAAATGAGAATAATAAAAGAGGGGAGTCGGGCAGTAGCGTGGTGGGTTAAGCACAGGTGGCGCAAAGCACAAGGACCGGCATAAGGATCCCAGTTTGAGCCCCGGCTCCCCACCTGCAGGGGAGTCGCTTCACAGGCGGTGAAGCAGGTCTGCAGGTGTCTATCTTTCTCTCCCCCTCTCTGCCTTCCCCCCCTCCATTTCTCTCTGTCCTATCCAACAACGATGACATCAATAACAACAACAATAAAAAACAATAAAGGCAACAAAAGGGAATGAATAAATATTTTTTTAAAAGAGAGAGAGACCTGCAGCTCTACTTCCCTACTTGTGAAGCTTTCCCCCCTGTAGGTGAGGGCCAGGGGCTTGAACCTGGGTCCTTGTGCACTGTAGTGTGTGTACTTAAACAGTTGTGCTACCTCCTAGTCCCCATTTTCAAGACAAACATTTGTTAAGATCAAAGAGATGCTTCCCCACACATATTTTTCACCTCATACTAACTTTGGAAGCCTTTTCACAACAGAGTGATCAGAAATTGTACTAGGTGTGTTGCTTGATGTGCCTTCAGGTGGGTGAATCAAATGGTATGCCTTAAATTGGTTCAACACATATTTACTGAGCAACTCCCACGGCCATGTGTTCACCAATCAACATATATGTAGAAGAGGGGGTCATGTGGTGGTACACTTGGTAGAACATACATGTTAACAGTGCACAAAGACCAGAGTTCAAGCCCCGACCCCCAGCTTTAAGGGGAGAACTTCACAAGTGGTGAAGTGGTTCTGCAGGCATCTCTTTCCTCTCTCTCTCTCTCTCTCTCTCACCCCTTCTCCCCTTAAAGTTCCCTCTCAGTTTCTGTTTCTATCCAAAAAAGACATAAAAATTAACAATATATACATTAAAAAGTATATATTATGTATACATCGCAGTGGTAAGCACTGTCCTTTCATATTTGGGTCACTGGAGTAGGTCAAAAGCTTTCCCACAACTTTTACTTTCTGAGTATAGAAAGAAATGTACTTAACCTATCAACTCTGAGGTCCCTTCCAGCCTAAAGTTCTAAAGTCCACAAACTGAATGATTTTTTTTTTTACATACTAACAATTAGAATCATAGACATGTACAGACAATCAAACAGACCTGTCAAGCGCTAGACATTTTGGAGCTGAACAAGGGTGTATATGTTTCTTCCCAGGGGTGGAGCCAAGAAATCCTAGAGCAGATGACCTGTGATGACATCCATGGTCATTCTACCTATCTCCCTGGATAAAATGTCCCCTGGTCACCCTCAGTTCAAGTGTGTGCATATAAATTTTATCTTGGTTATCCTTTGTGCTTCAATAATACAAATGTTAGATTTCAGTGAAAGGAAGGAACGCAGAATAGTAGTCAAAGGGGGGCCGGGTGGTGGTGCACCTGGTCAAGCGCCTATGTTACAATGCACAAGGATCTGGGTTCTAGCCCCCAATCCACACCTGCAGAGGGAAAGCTTTACAAGGGGAGAAGTAGGGCTAGGCATATCTCTCTGTCTCTCTCCTTCTCTATCATCCCCTTCCCTCTCGATTTCTGGCTATGTTATCCGATAAACAAATAAAGATAATTTTAAAAATCTTTAAAAAGAGAGAGAATAGTAGTCAGGTAGATCCTGCTGACCCTCCACTGACACTGACCTGAGTCTGAGTCCCACCCCTGCCCCAGGTAGCTTCATGGCCTTGAATGGGTGGTTTTTGCCTCCCTGAACCTCGGTTTTATCATCTGTAAAGTGGGGAGTGGTTATAGTGGTTTCTTCCTCATATGACTGTAAGTTATGAGCTGAACTTGTGATGTGAGAATCCTCTAGATTCACTACAAGTATCCTATCCCCGCTTCCAACTTGTGAGGCAAGCATTATCAAGTCAAAGTGGACTGTGAGTCTGCCAACTCTAATCCCTCCTCAGATAGTTTGGAAAGCTCCAAAAAAGGAAAGGGTTTGCACCATGGTTAATGTCAGGCTGCGCCACAGAGAAGAGAGAGAGGGGATCCGGAGCAAAGAGGGAACACAAAGCTTTATTTGTGCTGGCACCTCAGAGTTGGGTGAGAGAGAAGCAGGTTTGGCCACATGGAGGTAGCAAAAATGGCCGCCTCAGGCAGCAACCTTCCCTGCGTCTAATCACCCGAGTGAAGAGCCGGCAAGAGAGAGAGAGGTACAGAAGAAGAGCTTTTATGGGAGTAGCTCTTGCAAGAATGGGAAGGGGGAGGAGTAACCATAGCACTCCAGGGTAGGATAATAACTCTCGTGAGAATGTGAAGGGGGAGGAGTAACCAAAGCACTTCAGCTTTGGTGGGAGAAATAGACAATGCCCTGAGGGCACAACATGGCGCTTGGAGAATGTCCCAACTCTAGTGGGAACTAGCAGTAGCCTGAGGGGACAACATGGCCGATGTGACTGCATCTGCACAGTTTCCCAGCAGGTTAACATTTAATGAAAATGACTTAGCTCCTTTGACATAGATCAGTTACCTTGAACTAGAATGACAACAGTGATCATCAAGACCCTAGAAAACTAGGAAGAAGATCACCATAGACAGTCTCTGAATTAAGCCAGTAAAAAATCCAACTGGAGGTGGTGTGAGTTTTGAAAGCTTCCTTCTGAGTTTTTCAAAAGGAGTTAATACACAGACAGCTAAGATTTCACTCTCTGGGTCAAGCAAGACTTCGCTTGCCTGGAGGAAGTGGCATTATCTTTGCTGATGTGCACAGTCTGCTCATGGGACCTTGGGCCAGTCCCTCTTTTAGGAGACACTGAACTTCACATTGTGGTTTTGGTGCTTCCTAATGAATGATGGAGAAGTGAGAGCCTAGATCTGTCTTCTTTTGCTTCCCCAGATGTGCCCAGAGTATGATGGTTCAACACTCTATCCCAAAGCTATTAGGCCCCCAGTTAAGTGACATTCTGCGTCATGACTCCCTTGTGGGGGGAGAGAGAGGCTCACTGTCTTGAAGATGAAGAAGTTTATTTATTTTTTCACTTATTTATTTATTGCCACCAGGACTCTCACTGGGGCAGAGGGTAGCGGGTGGGGGCTCAGTGCCTGCACTACAAACCCCTCATCTACAGCAGCCATATTTTCTCTTCCTTCCTTTCTCCCTTTCTTTCTTTCTTCCTTTCTTTCTTATTCCTTCCTTCCCTCCTTTCTTTTTGATGGAACAGAGAAAAATTGAAAGGCAGGGAAGGATAGGTAAGGAGAGAGAGAGAGAGAGAGAGAGAGAGAGAGACCTGGAGACCTGCTTCACCACTTGTGAAGCTTCCCCCACTACAGGTGGCACAGAGGCTGTAACCTAGATCCTTGTGCACAGTGACACCAGACAGGTCCCTGTCTGGTCCTGAAGCTCTTTCTTTTCTCCAGACAGTCTCACTTCTTTGAAAGAAGATAGCTGTATCTTGCCCTGGATTAATGGTTCCTGTGATTGGGGCAGAAAAGTTAGGAAAGGAACCATGTGCAGGACAGAGGCTCCAAGTTGTGGGTATTGGTGCAATACAACAGAGAATGCTACTGGAAGGGAAGAGTGACTGACCCCTTTTCCTAGGGGCTTGGCCCTTCATCTGCACCTATCCCTTTTCATACCAATCCTTCTATGTCTTTATTTTTTCAAACGAAAACATATTAATAGCTAGCCGTTCTGGGCCGAGGTGTCATAATAGGGTTTGATGCCTGCGAATATTGAGCAAAAGCTCTATAACTTAACAATACTCTGAGCAACTCTAATCCCTCTCAACACACACACACACACACACACACACACACACACACACACACACACCTAACAACATGACCTTGTGGTTCCAACTATTGAGCTGAATTGCAAACTGGTTCATATCTGCCCAGCATAAAAGAAGTCACTAACTAAAGAAACAATCGATTAAGATAAATATAGCAATACAAAAAACAATACAAAAATAATCGATTAAGATAAATATAGCAACTTCACAATTTAGCGGTCAGGATCACGGTTATCCCAGTGATAACACTGATTGGATAAAATAGTTCTCTCCTAAATAGAGATACAACCAACTGCACAGGAATGCTAGGTCGTGGCACACCTGGTTGAGCACAGGCATTACAGTGCTCAAGGAGCCAGGTTTCAGCCCCTGGTTTCCACCTGCAGGGGGAAAGCTTCACAAGTAGTGAAGTAGGGCTGCAGGTGTCTCTCTTCCTCTCTCCCTCTCTATCTCCTCCTCCCCTCTCAATTTTTCTCAGTCCCTACCCAACAATAATTAAATATATTTAAAAAATATTATACCATTTTTCTGCAGCCTCTCTCCTCTGGAAAGCATATGAAACACATTTTATATGTTGAAGATCATAAGAATTACATGACCAGTGAGAAAAGATTAAGTTATCCATTTAGGGAAGATCCATAAAGTATTTCAAGCCACAGGGGGACCATTGCATGAAACCAAAAGAACTAATTTACCAAATGGGTCCCCAGGGCTGGGAGACCTAGTGCATGTGCACAGAGGAGAGTCTCCCATTCTGCCTCCCTGCCAGATGAATGCCTTTTGTAGAGAACAAAGGTAGAAAGGGACAAAGAAGGTCCCTTAGGGCATTGGACCACAGGGGGATGGGACTTCAGTCATAGGTCAGAGGCAGAACCAGGCAGGAAGGAAATGGTGAGGCTTGAGGCTCCACACACCTGGGCTGGAACCTAGCTCCACTGTTTGTGAGCTGGTGTGAGTACGAGCAGAGTCTCAGGTTTGTGCTCCTTTGTTGAAAGGGGGTGATAACACTGATAGTTTAGCTCACTGCCCTAAGGGAGTGAGCATAGTGGTTTACATACTAACTGTCCAAAGAATGGGAATTGTCAGTGCTGTCATCATCATCATCATCGTCATCACCATCAGCAACTCCACTATCTGCGTCCACATCATGAATAGCACTAGGCCTGGTGATGGTGCAGCTGGTCTGCCGGGAGAGCCTGAGGGTACTTCTTCCCGAGCTAGTGCTCTCTGGCTTGGAGAGAACTCAACTGGAGCCGATCTAGGCTGCTGCGTGTGAGAGGGATCAGGAACTCGTGCCGCACTAACTTCCGCAGGAGATACACTGTGGAACTCTCAGAGCCGGAAAGCAATTTCCAAGTGTCTTTAATCAGAAGAGCAGCTGTTTTTATACTCTCCAAGTAGGGTGGAAACAGGATGTGATATAGAGAGGGTGGAGAGAAAAGTGACTGGTGAAAATCAGAGTGTGACAAGGAGGGGGTGGAACAGGCGAGAATCCTATCACTGAACCACCAATGCCCTGGAGGGAGTGCTTTATGTAAATGTAAAAGTGATTTATGTAAATAGACCAAAGCTTTGAATGGGATCAGTAAATCCCTATATAGGCATATGGTTAAGCAGAAGCCAGGGGGAGGTGGCATACTACCCAACACTGGTTGAGTGCACATGTTCCAGAGTACAAAGACCTAGGTTCAAGCCCCTTATGCCCACCTGCAGGGGGAGAATTTTGCAAGCAATGAAGCAGAGCTGCAGGTGTCTTTCTGTCTCTCTGCCTGTCACCGACTCCCCTCTTGGTTTCTGGCAGTTTTTATTCAATAAATAAATATAATTGGGGGTTGGGCTGTGGCACACCAGGTTAAGCGCACACAGTATGAGGTGTGAGGACTCACACAAAGATCCGGGTTTGAGACCTCCACTCCCCACCTGCAGCAGGAAGTTTCTCCAGTGGTGAGGGAGGTCTGCAGGTTTCTCGTTCTCTCTTCCTCTCTGTCTTTCCCTTCACTTTCAATTTCTCTCTGCCCTGTTCAATAAAAATATAGAAAAAATGGACACCAGGAGCAGTGGATCCATAGTGTCAGCACCAAGCCCCAGCGATAACCCTGGAGAAAAAAAAAAAGTTTAAGTCACATCATTAATAGCATGTACTTAGCCCTCTTCCCCCACCTCTACCCCCCAGGCCCTGAAACTGCCAGATGCTTCACATGCACTAGTAATTCTGTGTCTAGAAAGTATGATCCTGGGAGTTGGGCAGTAGCGCTGTAGGTTAAGTGCAGGTGGCGCAAAGCGCAAGGACTCCAGTGTAAGGATCCCTGTTCAAGCCCCCGGCTCCCCACCTGCAGAGGAGTCACATTACAAGTGGTGAAGCAAGTCTGCAGGTGTCTGTCTTTCTCTCCCCCCTCTGTCTTCCCCTCCTCTCTCCATTTCTCTCTGTACTATCCAACAATGATGACGTCAATAAAAACAATAATTACAACAATAAAAAAAGAAAAAAAAAGAAAGTATGATCCCATTCTACCAGTGAGAAAGCTGAGGGTCAAGGAAGTTTATAACTTCTGAGACAGTATAGAATAACTGGTAAGCATGGAGGCCAGGGTGCTGAACCCTTAGCCTATAGGACCCCATGGTGTTTTTCATATTGGTTGGTTGGTGTTGTGGGGTTTTCCCTTTGGTTAGTTTGTTTCCTACTGGTTGGTATTCCTATTGTTGGATCCTATTGGTATGCATGTTTTTTCTGTTGTTGGAGAAAAGTGTGATTGTTGATGTAAGTACTGTCTCCCTCCACTCCATAGAGAGAGGATTTCTCTGAGATGAGGAATTAGAACTCAAGACTGAATAACTGGTAGGCTTGGCTCTTTTCTCTTTAGCCCTTAGGCTGTTCTGGGTTACAGGGAAATAAAAATAGCAACTGACTTACAGAAGAATAGCCAGGAAAGGACTGGGGTGGTGGTGGCTGGTGAGGTATGTGGGGTGAGAGCCAGTGTTTTTTGTTTGTTTGTTTGTTTTTTTGGAGGGGGGTTGTAATGATTCTATCCAGTTGGCATGTTCATTTTAATCATTTCACTTGACCGTTGTTATTTGTCAACTGTCACTCACACAGCAGTTACAACATATCAGAAGACCAAGCAACATCCAAGGAGGAAAGATAAATTCACTTGTTAAGAGATACTGTGGGGAACCAGACAGTGGTGCACCCAGTTAAGCACACATAGTATGAAGCATAATGACCTGCACAAGGATCTGGGTTCAAGCCCCTGCTCCCCAACTACAGTGGAGGACAGGACACTTCACAAATGGTGAAGCAGGTCTGCAGATGTCTGTCTTTCTCTCTTCCTCTCTATCTCCCCCCCTCTCAATTTCTCTCTGTCCTATCCAATAAAATGGGAAAAATAAATGGCCATAAGGAGCAGTGGATTCATAGTGCCAGCACTGATCCCTAGCCATAACCATAGAGGCAAAAAAAAAGAAAGAAAAAAGAAAGAAAGAAAGAAAGAAAGAAAGAAAGAAAGAAAGAAAGAAAGAAAGAGAGGAAGGAAGGGAGAGCAGGAGGGAGGATATAAGGAAAGAAGAAAAGAAATGGACACTAAGTATATATGCTTATATGTTTTAGCCTATGGCTAGTATCTATATTTAATACTTATCTATTTTACAGAAAGGCACTTGGAATTATTAGTGGTTACTACAGGGCTATTTGCAAATGAGAAACATGCATAAATGACTGAGTGATTAAATACACACAAGAGCTGTACCTGACCAGCTTCCTGACCTTTAGCTGGGAGATTACTTGGGAAGTCAAGAGAAGAAGGAATGCCATTCTTTTTTTTTTGAAAAAAAATATGATCTATTTATTATTACTACTATTACTTATTGAATAGAGAGAGCCAGAAATCTAGAGGAAGAGAGAGAAGAGAGAGTCACCTGCAACACTGCTTTGCCACTCACAAGGTGGGGACCTGGGGCTGGAACCCAAATCCTTGCACATTGTAACATGTTTGCTTAAGTAGGTGTACCACCACCTGGCCCCTGAGAATGTCATTCGTTACAGTCATAACTGTGCTGTGTCCCCACTGGTGTGTTGATCTGTGTCAGTGATATACGTGTGCACTGTGTGTACACATAATATCTCCGTGCTGCGTGCATGCATATAGGTATCTATATGTATGCTATGCAGAGCTGTGTACCTTATGTATACAGTGTACATGTTTGCTCTGTAGAGAGCACATATATCCAGGACACATATGCCTACACATTTATTCCCATCTTACATTTAATAATTTTATTCGTGGTAGAATAATAACTAACAAGATTGTAAGATCACAGGAGTACAATTCCATAGAGTCCTGTGCCCCATCCCCTCCATTGGAAGCTTCCCTATTCTCTATCCCTCTGGGAGTATGGACTAAAAATTTTTATGGGGTGCAGAAGATGGGAGGGTCTGGCCCCTCTATAATTGCTTCTCTGCTGGACATGGGTGTTGGCAAGTGGATCCATACCCCCAGCTTGTTTCTATCTTCCCCTAGTGGGACAAGGGTCTGGGGAGGGGAAGTTTCAAGGCACATTGGTGAGGTTATCTGCCCAGAGAGGTCAGGATGGAATTATGATAGCATCTGCAACTTGATGGCTGAAAAGTGGTAAGATAGAAATCAGGACAAATTGTTTAATAAATCCCAAAGTAGGAATAGAGCAGATTAAACTAGGGCTCTTTGTCTGAGAAGAATCTAGGAAGTCTATCTTAGGTATGTTCCAAAGGGCCCATGACTTTAGTAATTTTTGCCTGAACCTAATAGCTAACATGCAGGTGGACTAAAATATATAGTCTTGGAAGATGTTATCAGAGTTAAGCTGAATCAGGGCAGAGTGTAGCTCCCAGAGATGAGGAAAATAAATATGTACCATTGACTGTTTACCCCATCGATCTGACCCAGGACCCATATCTACTTGTACTTAGTACAGAAGTTCATTCCCATCTTCAAGCCTTTGACTCTTTCCTTAAATCCCACAGCCTATTGGTGTTTGTTTGGGTTTGTTTATTTATTTAATGAGAAGAAGAAGGAGAAAAATAAAGGTGCGGGGGGGGGGGGGTCAGAGCACTGTCCTGATATCTGTGTTTCCTCACATGGTTCAGACCTGGTTCTCAGACTTCTGAGTCCTATTCTCTCCATGCTGGGCCAGCTCCCCAGCTGTGTTTTAAACTCCTTCTCCTATTATTCCTTTCTACCGCTAGTTCCTAACTGCTTATGAGTGATGGTGGCAGAGGAAGCATTGCTGGACAGACATCCGAGCTGAACTGTTGGGGTTCACTGCCTGTGCCCCCTCTTTGGCTGGGGTCCCCTTCTGGTGGTCTCACCCAGAGCTGCAAGAGCTGGTTGCCTCTGTCTGAGAGATGCTTCCCCCTTTTCCCCAGAGCGCATGTTAAAACCCACTCAGCCAAAGTAAACCATGTAAATGTACAAAAGATACATCTCTAGAGTGGCTGGGATTCGCCTGTGACAATCTGAATACATAAAGCATCCATCTGCGGAGGGGGAGGGGGGCTCTCCGGGGAATGGGGGGAGAGGGGAGGAACTGGTGGACTGACAGCATTCACAAGGAAAAGAGCAGGGAGTGTCACAGCCCTGCTCCCAAGGCTCAGAAGGCCCCTCATTTTGTGTTCCACACATGTGCTGGCGCTTTCTTAGAACCTGCAGTAGGTGTACCAGGCAGAGGAGTGCATCTTAAACTCCACAAAGCACCAGATGCTGCTGGAAAGCACCAGATGCTTCTAGAAAGCTTCCTGCAAATGCATCCAGCAGGTGCCTCCCCAGAAATTCTGGTTCCTGGAAAGGAACTTGGGGTCCACTACATTTTATCAAGAACCTTACAGGGGATTCATATCCAAGCCTTTTATTTTCACAATGGAAAACACTGGAAACAGTTTGAAGGTTAAGGATGTGTTTTGCAGGGGCTAGTAAGAGACTCTGTTTGTAAGAACTGACCTTTAAAGTTGACCTGCAAGAGGCAGGACCAGTCTTCTTCTTCTACTTCTCCTCCTCCTCCTCCTCCTCCTCCTTCCCCTTCTTCTTCTTCTTCTTCTTCTTCTTCTTCTTCTTCTTCTTCTTCTTCTTCTTCTTCTTCTTCTTCTTCTTCTTCTTCTCCTCCTCCTTCTCCTCCTCCCCCTCCTCCTCCTCCTTCTCCTTTTTTTTTTTTTGCCTCTAGTGTCATCACTAGGACTTGCCGTTAACACTACAAATCCATTGCTCTTGGTGGTCATTTCCCCCTTTTTATTTAACAGGACAGAGAAAAACTGAGAGAGGAGGGGGAGACAGAGAGGAAGAGAGACAGAGAGATACCTGCAGACCTGCTTCACCACTCATGAAGCTTTCCCCCTCAAGTGGGGAGCAGGAGCTCGAACCCAGATCCTTGGCGGATCCTTGTCTTTTGTGGTGGCAAAAGACATTCTTTATCTCCCGTGGGCATCCACACACTAAAGAAGCATCCTGGCTTATCAGGGCCCTTCCCCTTATGTCCAGGAGTCTGTTACATACTGACTTGCCTTTCAGACCTCCCAGTGCCTAGCCTGTTGCATGTATGAATTTAATCTTGCAGGGGACTGTTCCTGAGAGCTGCCTTCAAGTTTCTGAGCTGGGTTGAAACCAAGCACTCAATGAACTGGAGAGAAAACTAGGTAACTCAGAGGGATGCCATCTCTTGACCTCAGTTGACTGACTTAACACAATGATAAGAGACTAAGAGGCCTGTGCCCCCCACCCCCTATGGACCTCTTAACTCCACTTTTGTAATCTTTATACAAACTGTAATAGCGGCCCAGTGATGGTGCACCTGGTTGAAAGCACACAATGTGACAATGTGCAAGGGCCCAGGTTCAAGCCCCAGGCCCCCACTTGCAGGGGAAAAGCTTTGTAAGTGGTGGAGCAGTGTTGCAAGTGTTTCTCTGTCTCTCTCCTTCTCTATCGCCTCCTTCTCTCTCTCTCAATTTCTGCCTGTCTCTATCTAATAAATAAATCAAGATTTAAAAAAAACCTCTTTTTAATTCCAGTGTGTTGACCTGCCAAGTGCAGATAACAGGGACACCACACCCTGTGCCCAAAGGAATTTTTGCAAAGATAAAATAAGAAGAGAACTGTGCGCGTATTTTTGAATAGTAAGATATGACTACAGTCATCAGGGGAGACTGGAAATAAGAAGCTTCTCAGTGAGAGAAGCAGGTATCAGAATGGCTGTGAAGTTATGTGTGGTGAGAGCCCATACATATACTAGAGAAGCCTTGTTGTGGGAGCTAAGAAGTTCTGGACACAAACCCTGCCTCTATAAGGCCCACTGGTGGCTGTCTTAGTCAAAGAATTGTGTTGCGTAGCTTAGAAATCACCGGATCAGCTCAAGGAAGGTGAATTTATTTCTCTCCTATTCCAGGGAGACACATCAAGACCAAGCAGAGTAAGCAGGATTGCCTGGGGCAGGGAGGGGCTGAGTGCCGGGAGGAGTTCCTTTCAGTGAATCAAATCCAGGGACACTTAGGACTGCCGCATCCATCTGGATGGCAAGTTAGCAAACAGCAGTAACAATAATGATCAAGCAAAGCAACGGTCCATGGCAAGACATCCTGAGAAAGGAGAAATGTTAAAATCTGAGGACAGAAAAGGAAGCAAGCAGGAGCAGAGAGAGTCAGGGAGGTTGTGTCAGGTAGAGAAAAAGGTCCTGAGATGCCACAGTCAAGTGACAGGCTGGCAGTGGATCAGAAGAACCTATAGCCCAGGACCAAGGACTTGCTTTCCATGTCTAGAGCTTTTGAGGTGCTTGCTACAAGCACCAGTAACGTGGTTAGAACTTGACTGACCTTAGTAGGAGGCACATCAATGGGATAGTGGGCTGTTTGCTTTCTTTCTGATTTTTTTTAAGATTTATTATTTATTATTTATTGGATAGAGATGACCAAAAATTGAGAGGAAGGGGGAACTAGAGAGGGAGAGGGACAGATAGACACCTGCAACACCGCTTCACCACTCACATAGCTTTCCCACTGAAAATGGGTCTTTTAAATTTTTGTATTAGTGATTTCATAATAATTAACAAGATTGTAAGATATCAGGGGTATAATTCCATATAGTTCCCACCACCAGACTTCCCTGTCCCACCTTTTCCATTACAAAATTCCCTACTTTCTATCCCTCTGGGAGTATGGACCAAAGATCTTTATGAGGTGCAGAAGGTGGAAGGTCTGGCTTCTGTAATTGATTCTTCACAGGACATGTGATCCATACTCCCAGCCCATCTCTGTCTTTCCCTAGTGGGGCAGGGATCAGGGGAGGTGAGATTCCAGGACACATTGGTGAAGTTTTCTGAATGGGCCATTTTCTAACATCTGGTTTTAACTCCTCCCTTCCAAATCTTCTACCCATATGTCTGTTAGTTCCTTTCCTGTATCTGGATGTCTGCTGCTCCAGCAGAAGACAGAAGCTTACTAGAGTAAATGGCCCCAAAGTTACCTTTATTGGGTTGTGGTTTGGGGCAGACATGTATACCAGGATTTCAGGACAGTCCCATGATTTCAGGACAATCATCTCATAAAAACTGCAGCAAAGGTGGGCGCGAGGAATAACATCATTGCAAGACTGGCCAGCTCCTCATGGGGCGTGAGCGCTTCCACACTACGATCATCATCTCTGGCATTATGCTATTCCACTGCAGAATACTGTGCCCCAGTATGGTTCCGTAGCCCCCATGTCCACTTGGTCGATTCCAAATTATATTCCTCCATGAGGATAATTTCTGGAACCATCCATTCCACTCCGGTTCCATGGCTGCCAGTTCTTAGCAACATCGCCCCGCCAGATATTCGTCGGGATGCGGCATCATCTAAGTTCATTTCCCACGTCTACGCTCGACCGGACCTGCCAATGTACGCGGATATCTTCGCCCACCCTGTCCAACGCTTGACGTCTTGTCACCCAATCTGGTCCCCTATGCCTACACTGAACTTCTCTGTTCCAGTCTCTTGGAAACAGAGCTGGCAGTCAGCTGAGGTAAAGAACAAACACCTCATCACAGACCCCTGCAAGCGTCAACCCGGCTTTGACCTAGCACGTTATGATTGGGCCCTCCTCAATCGCTGTCGAACAGGCCATGGCCGATGCGACGCTATGTTCCATCGCTGGGGAGCCAGAGACGACCCGAACTGCCCCTGCGGCTCCAGACAGACTATGACCCATATAGTCAACGACTGCCACCTCTCCAGATTCAAAGGAGGTCTTGAAACTTTACATCAGGCTCAACCTGATGCTGTTGCTGGCTACAGAAGAAGGGCAAATGCTAGAAGAAGAAGAAGGACAGTCCCAGTGTATATCACTAGCCCTGACTTAAATATTCATAGCATCCTTTTTCTCAGAAGTGTCCCAGTTTGGATATTAACTTATAACAGCAGTGTTTATGGGAGGAGAGAAGTGTACCTGGCATCACTATCAGCAACACATTCAAATCTTGGCCTTGATTCTTATTAGGAATATCCTGAATAGGAATATCCTTTGAGCTAGTATGGTTTACAAGACTTTCCAAAATGCCCTGAGAAACTTTCACCTATACCAAACATGCATGGAACAGTCTGTTTATTCTTCACAGAAAGACCAGACACAGCAAATACTGAAAGAATCTGGTAACTGCTACAGGACCAATGTACTACTACTTCCTGAGTCTTGAATGTGGTTTGACTGATCTGGAGGGCAGCTGGTAACAGTAGGGAAATGGGAATATGACCCCAAGAGTGAATTCATTTTCGGGAATGGTTTTGATGCAGCTTACAGGAGTCTGAGAAATGGGCTAATTTAGAAACATACAGAAGAAGAGAATCCAGAACACTCTAGAGTACTTCCTAGTTCTCACAGCTATGAACTCTGGAGTGGTGGGCGTGAGAGGAGGGAGGGAGGGAGGGAGAGAGAGAGAGAGAGAGTAATGAATGATAGAGAGTTTCAATGTTCCTTCCCCAGCGGTATACCTGTGTCTCCCAAGAAAGGAGTTTTAAATGTCAGTCATTCATCCTCTCTAGACAGAATGGTGGACTTGCAGTTAGGGAAGCCAGAAAGGACAGAGATTCTGACCATTTTGCTACCAGAGATCACCGAGGGAAGAGTCGTGGTGAAAGTTGAGGGGAAGAAAAATAAACTAGCAATAGTTTGGTTTAAGTCAAATAAATTCCTGAGGTTAATTGATCTCAGACTTCCTGAGATCAGACCCTTTTGCATGCTAGTGAGCATAAGAACACACAAATGGGGGAAAGCTCACTTAATTTCATGTTAAAAACTAAAACACACAAAAAAATTCACACAAGTCTCTCACACAAAAAAAATTCTTTAAACTCCTGGGAGACATCCCAAGAGTTACTAGAATGGATCCTTGAAACTTCAATGACTGTAGGGGGGGAGAGAGAGAGAAGAGAGAACCCAGAAGTCTGTGTTTGCTTTCTTTTCCTTTTGCTGTATATATTGTTGTTTTGTTTTGAGTTGATTTTAAGATTCTGGTGTGTGGGAATCATCTCACTGAAGAGGAAAATGAGTAACACTTGGTCAGTTTGTTGACTGTACAAACACACTCACACATATTCATTTACAGAAAGCTTCTGATGGGTTAGATGGCAAGAATGTTAAGATGAAGAGCAATAAACACATGGGAAAAAAAAAAAAACTGACCAGCCTCCTTCCCCAGAAGCTCACTGTGAAGTGGGAGCAAAACATATAACCAGACAAATGAATATTCCATTTGATGAGCATGGCAACAGAGGTGTGAGTGTACACAAACTCGTTCTCTCTCTCTCTCTCTCTCTTTCTCTTTCTCTTTCCCTGCCAAACAGAGCTGCTATAAACTGTTGGGCTTTGTCAGAAGACTCTCCTTTTCTGCCCCCTTCCCCCACCACCATGCTTTCAGTATTTGCACAGATGTTGACTTTATTTTTTTAATTGAGGTAAAGTCCACATAACATTAAAAAAAAAAAAAACCAACCATTTGGGGCCAGGTGGTGGCACACCTGCTTGAGAACACATACTACTATGCACAAGGACCTGGGTTCAACACCCGCCCCAGACTCCACCTGCAGGGAGAAAGTTTTTCAAGGGGTGAAACAATGTTGCAGGTCTCTCTCTCTCACCTCTTTCCCTCTTGATTTCTGACTGTCTACATTCAATAGATAAATAAATGATTTTTTAAAAGCAAGCATTGTGAAGTGAACAACATCAGTGTTTAGTATATTCATAATTCATATTCATAACCTCTATCTAGTCCCAAAACATTAGCATCACACCAAAATCAAGTCCAGTAGCAATAAGCTATTATATCCCATTCCTCTTGCTACCCTACCCTGGGGAAATATAAATCTGTTTTCTGAGTCAATGGATTTACCTATTCTGGGTAGCCTGTATTATTGGAATAATTTACATGGAATAATTTACATTAAATTTCTATACATAGCTTTTAATTAGGGGCCACACCTAAATAGTGCTTTTTTTTTTTTTCAGGTTTATCCATGTTGTAGCCTGTGTCAGTAATTCAGTACTTTCCATGACTGAATAATATAGCAGTGTATAGCTATACATTAATTCATTAATTTGTAGGAGCCATTTCCACCCTATGGGTATAGTGAATAATGCTTCTACCAACATTTGTGTATGATTTTCTCAATATCTGTTTTCAAGATCTTGGTGCACTATTTTTAACTCTTTGAGGAGCAAGCAAACTGTTTTTTTTTTTAATATTTTAATGATAGAGAGAAAGAGGGAGAGAAAGACATGCAGAGAAAAATCAGAGCATTTCACAGCTCTGGCTAATGATAGTGCTGGCTTGAACCTGAGACTTAGAGCCTCTGGCATGAGAGTCTTTTACAGAACCATTATGCTGTCTCCCCAGCCCACTAAGCTGTTTTTCAGGAATGGTTGAAAATGTCCTAACATTTTATCCCCCTTTTGAAGAACCAGAAAGTGCTGTACTTTTGATTCCCTACCCCTACCCCAAACTAAAGGACTTCACAAGTGATTCTGAGTTTACAAAGACACCAAAACAGTTCTAAGTGTCCTGTTTGGTCCTTGATCCATCAGAACTGGTGCTGAATCTAAGGTCAAGTTTAGCTAAGTAGAAAGAACAGAAGGAAAACTGATTCCTACTGCCCTGCTTCCTTAGAAAAGCTTTTTAGGGGTCACGGGAGCTGGAGGGCGGAGACAGAGTGTTCCATGTTAAAAGAGAAAAAGGCAATCTTTCATTCTAAGCACAAGGTCACTCATTTGAAATCAGGTGATTTGCTCAATTATCTTCCAAGGGCCTATGTGTCCTCATCTCAGAAGTGGGAGTAGTGGTGAATACTCCAAAGAAATAAGAATGCATACTTTGCACATAGTAGGCTTGCAGTAAACGCTGTTGGATCTGAAGGCACACAGCCTGAGTCTCTGCAGGATATGCCCTTGGCTTCTGCAGTAGGCTCTGAGCCAGATTCCAGAGGTTGACAGAGCAGGAATGGTGGTGCATTGGTGTCCTGGGGTTACAGTGGCTGTTTTAAATTGTCCTATTTGCATGGAATGAAGCTTGCTATGGTAACAAGGTCTGGTGGCTGGAATCCAGGGCCCCAGTGGGGGGAAAAAAATGAAAGAGGAGCTCCATGGGCTTTATCAACTTTGTGGTTCTCCTGGAATTGGGGCGGGGGTGGGGTGGGGTGGTGGTGGTCGCTGGGGATGGGCTGAACCAACTGAGGCAGCAAAGCCTGCCTGCTCATTCCTACTCCCAGGAGAATTAGAAAGGGAGAAATTCACTGATGCATTTTTTTTCAGTCTTCTCTTCCTATTCTCATAGCCCCATATCCCTAAGTATTTGGCCTGGCTTAGGACCTAGATAAGGACACTTTCTCTACCAGTGTGTATGCCATCCATCCCATTCAGGCCCTAGGGAGGTCAGAGAAGAGGCCCACCCTAGGAAAGGGCAGAGCACTTCTTACTGGGGGGGGGCTGGGTGGGGGTGGGGGATAGAGCAGGTTGGGTGTTTTGGGAATGGACTATCTGAGGGAGCAGTTGAGTTCCCCCTCTGTATCTGAATTTCCAGAAGCCCCCCAAAGCCAAGAACTCCACTCCCCAGCTGCAGCAAGCTCCCCTCTTTCCCTGGGGCTTCCCTTGGGGGTTTCCTTTGACAAACTGCTCTCTTTCAAGCCCCCACCCCCTCTCTGGCCCTAGTTCACCAGGGCGGGGGAGATGGGGGTGCTGACCAAGGAGGAGACAGAGGGGGCAGCCTCGGCTGGCCCCTGCCCCCCTAGCCACTTGCCAGGACAAGGTACCCGGGTGCAGCCGCCAGCATCCCCCTCTATTCCCCTGGTGTGTGTGTGTGTGTGTCCGAAGTGGGGGAGCGCGATAGGGCGCAGGGGGCGACCCCGCCCCAGCCTCCTGGCTCCAGCCCCCTCTGGAGCGCGCGGCAAATGGTAGGCTCCATTGAAGAGCGTGGGGAGGCGCGGGGTGTCCTTCTCGAGCCGGGGTCTCTGCGATCGCTGGTGCTCCTCCTCCTCCCTCCCCCTCCCATCCTCCTCCCCCCCGCCTCCTACCGCCACGGCTCGGGCTGGAGGCGCCGCTGTCAGTGCTGCTGCACCCGAGGAGTCTGGGGGTCGGGGCGCAGGGGAGCCTGGCTGCAGAGGGGAGGCAGCTAGGGGAAAGGGGGGTTCACAACAGGTAGAGCCGAGCCGGGGAAGGAGGAGGCCCCCCGGCTGCACCCCGTTGCCACCACCACCCAGAGCATCATGCAGCTCTTTGTCACCTCTGTCGCCCCCAGGCCAAAATCCTGAGCATGATGGAAGACAATAAGCAGCTGGCGCTCCGCATCGATGGGGCGGTCCAGTCGGCCAGCCAGGAGGTGACCAACCTGCGAGCCGAACTCACAGCCACCAACCGGAGGCTGGCGGAACTGAGCGGCGGCCCGGGCCCAGGAGCAGTGGCGGCGGCGGCGGCGGCTGCGGCGGAGAACATGGAGACCCAGCAGCTCGGCGCGCAAGGTAGGAGCCGGGAGCCCTGGAGCCCAGGAGCCCCGGAGCCCGGCGCGCGGAGCCCGGAGCGCTGAGCCAGGAGCCGGAGCTGGGGAGGCGCGCAGGCGGCCAGGCAGGCAGGCAGCACCCTGCTCCTGCTATAGGGGATCGAGTGGTGGGGTGGGGGCGCCGAGTCGCTTTGCATCCTGGCGAGTAACCCCTTGCATGCAACCCTCCAGGAATTGCAGGCTGCAATCAGGAAGGTAAACCCGGCTCCCTGTGCACCGGTTCACATGGTTACACCAGGTCCCTTCCGGATGCAGGAAGTACCCTTTCCGATGCTCCACAGGGCTGCCCCCAGCACCACCACCTTGGGCTCCTTGGACAAACTTTTTCATACCTGGGCCTTTGCCTCCTCCGCCTCTTCCAGGGATGAATGGCTTATAAGCCCCCATGCCCACCCCTACCCTCCTAGGGGCCAAATCTTGGTGTTTTTTTTTGGGGGGGCGGGGGATGATTCTGCCCCCACCCCACTCACACCCACCTCCACTTTTCCCAGAGCTTCAGGCTTTGCTCTGTGCTTGGGAAGGGGGGGGGGTGTCAAGGATTGGACTGGTTTGCACTTTCTATAGATGCTGACTCCCCTTCTCGGTCGCATCTGGACTTTATTTTCTCCTCGTTTGAGATGGCATTGGAATATGTCCATGCAACAGTAGACGGGACCGCTCAGCAGGGAGTTTAAAATTTCAGCAGCTACAGAGCACTTTGGCATGGAGGGTGGGTTGTATCTTGGACCTCAAAGGCTTCTGGTGAAATAAAGGCTTAGGTGGTGGGTTGCAGGGTGCCTCTTTTTGAAAGGACTCTTTACTGTTTGAGAGAGGGAGGGGGAACCACTGTTCTCTGTTGTAATTACAGTGATGACATTCTAAGGCAACCCTGCAGGGGTGCAAGGTGCGAAAAGACCCCCCCCCCCGCCAAAAAAGAGAGGGAATCACTGTTTAATTTCTGTGAATTGAAAAGTGAAATAATACATTTGCTTTGGGGGTATTTCTTGATTTCCTTTTTTGTTTGCTCTACCTGGAGTTTGAAGTGTGTGTGTGTGTGTGTGGGGGGGGGGGTTCCTAAAGGGGTATTTGTCACTTGAAGTGCTAGGTACCAATTGTCCTGGCTCTGGGGTGGTTGTGATGTCAAGAGCTTCTCCTAAGTGTTGAGAGTCTACCTTTCAAACTGCTGTTTCCTCCTTCCCTTCCTGGGGAAGATGTGTTAGTGTGTGAAATGTTAAACCTGAATGTTAGTGTATGTTGACTTTCAACTCAGATTGAATCTTTGTACTTCAGGAGTCCATCCAAGTCTTAGGGGTGGGAGTAAGAACTTGGTCCCCATGAGACAATGGCGACAAAGTGTTGTGAGCCTGCTGTGTGTTTTATTCAAGATGGGCACGTGGTTTATTCTGACACAGGTAACTCGATGTGTTGTTGTGTAGTGCGGAAAACACTCTCCTCTTGTGCCTTGGCGCAAAAAAAAAAAAAAAAATGGAGAAGGTAGACTAGACTACATGGGAGGGGGTGTCTCTCTACTTTTTATAAGCAGGGAATCATCCAACATGAAAGAAATAGCTAAGAACTGACGTTTTGCTAAGAATTGAAAGCCAGGGTAAAGAGGACCAAACAGTTCTGGTTTATTTCCCAGCGCCTGCCCTTTTCTCAGCCAAGGAAAAGTTAAGTGGCTTTTATCTGAGTCCTGGATCTAGTTGCAGACTGAGCATACTAAGGAGGTCAGTCAAAGACCTACACGTTCAACTGAAAATTGAGATACTTAAGTCCCTTTTTTTCTCTCTCTCTCTCACTCTTTTCCCATTGCCCTCTTACCCCCCCTCCCCCATCTCTCATGCACAAGGCTGTAGAATGGGAATGACTTTGGTTTTCTTAATAGCACATACACACATGCCAACTCTCTTGTACTCTTAGTGGCATGCCTGCCCATGTCAGTAACTGTCTGTGGGTGGTTTGGTGAAGGGTGGTCTTGATTTTTCCTCTGTGTACTCTTGACATTTTTCAAACCCTCTACTAAAGGGGCATTTAGGAATTTTTTTTTAATCAGAATGTCTATGAAATGTCTAAGGTTATAATTCAGCTTAATTGTTGGCTAGCCCTCTAAAACGATGTGAATTAAAATTTGTTAAACTGATGAGATGGTTGAAGAGAAAACAGCCTCCTTATAAAAATCCAGAGGGGCATCATATATCATGTACTTAATTACGCCAAGTTTACCTCTACCCAGTCCTTTTTTTTTTTTTTTACATTACTTAACCTCTGTGAGCTTTTGTTTTGTTGTATTTTTCTCATGGCCATGCCAATCTGCTGCTAGAACAGAAACCCTCTGCAGAGGTGGTCTGATAGTTTCTTCTGCTGGTGCACTTGAGTTACCTAAAGGGAAAGTGTGGGTTTCTCTCAAGTTTGTGTCACAGCGTGGCTGGTCGGTGGGGTCCTTCAAGCTCCCTTCTCCAGGACAATGAAGAAGCTGCTCAGCTACTGGGGGAGGAGGGAGGGGGGCTTCTGATCGCTCTTTTGAATTAGTTTTGTGTTTTAATTTCATCTGTCATGGTGTGAATTGACGGCACCGAAACCTAAGAGTATTTAGTTATTTAGCTATTGATTTATCACATTTCAAATCAAGACTTTGAATGAAGTAAGCATCTTTCAAAATGCAACTATGTGCACCACCTTTTAACTCAAGAGCATTATGCACATACTAAATGCATGCTAATGGACGTTTAATAATATTAGCACAACTGGTTAAGGGCCAGAGTCACCTTTTGCTCTCCCTGCGTTGAAACTGTGAGATTCATTTCAGATTTTTTTTTTTCAAAAAATGTAAATGAATTAACAAGCTCACCAGCCATCCACCACTGGGTGTTCTGTTCCAGGGCTGGCATCTGACATTAGGTAAGCTGATGAAGAGGAATGAAGGGAAGATGGTTTTTCCCAGAGGGTTAATGCAGTGTGTCATTTCAACAAAATATTAACTTGGTTGGTACCCTCTGTGAGCTGGCATGGTTGCTTTGTAACAGAGTCTAGAAAGTGAACTGCTGAAAATCTGGGCTTTTGACACTTTGCAGGATCTTCTTTCAGAAACTGTGTTGAAAGAACACTTGGCAGTCAGCCCATCTCCTCTCTCCCTGCTTCAAGCGAGTTGGATAATCCCTAATGAGGATGCTGGTATGCAGGACAGAGGGCATCCATGCCGGGTGGCCCATTTCACAGCTCCTGAACTGCCTTTTGGGAGGGGGGTGAGGTCAAAACCGCCTTTGACAGGTGGACAGAAGGAGGCTTGTGAAGAACAGAGCCAAGCGTTTGTTCCAATTCATTTTGTTGTTGGTAGCCAGAGAACGGATTTGTTTAAACTAACATTTCTAAGCTGTTTTCCTCAGCATAACATCTCTGGGAAAATGTGTTTAAAATGCTTGGTGTTCTTTGAGGGGAAAATATAGCAGTTTGTTTCTCTGAAAATGTTTTATCTGATGAATGACTAATATTAGATTCAATGGATTGCTTTGCTATGCATAGAATAAGACAATTAAGCTCCAATGTACCCAATTCAAATAGGTGTTAACTGTATGTAACGTCACATACTTATGCCCAGTAGGATGTACACCCGCTGCCACTACTGTGTGTGTGTGTCAATGAAATAATTGGACTATTTGCCTAAGCCAGTGGAAGCACTGATAGTATCTTTCTTTGGTGGTGAGACCTTACTGTTCACTGTGTTTGCTACAGTGGGGCTGGGGAAAGGGTAATTGTTGTACAGCTTCATAAATTTCCTTAAGGTAAGGCCTGTCAGTCCTCACCATCACCTCTTGTTAAAATAAGCTATTACGGTGCTGGTGCGGTGGCTCACCTAGTTGAGCACACGTTACAGTGCACAAGGACCCAGGTTCGAGTCCCCGGCCCCCATCTGCAGGGCAAAAGCTTTGCAAGTGGTGAAGCAGGTGTTGCAGGTGTCTCTCTCCTTCTCTCTCTCCCCTACCCTCTCAATTTCTGACTGTCTCTATCTGATAAATAAAGATAATAAAAAATGTTTTTTCTTTAAAAAAAAAAAGCTATTACTTCTGGTCTGACTGTTCTTATCTAACATTACTACAACCATGTGATTATGTCACTGGAAATACTTGGGGGGTATATAAATCACCTTTAATATGAATGTGTGGGTTGTTACTAGAGGCACTATACCCTATTCCTTTGCAAAATAAGCCCCGTCTTTTGGTATCCCCTCTGTAATTCATTCTACTCTTTTCTCAAGTAGACTTCTTCTTCTTCTTTTTTTTTTTTTAAGAAAATCTTCAGGTCCACAGAGAATATCTAACACAAGGTGGTAGGATCTCATCAGCCTTTGCTTAACTTGCCCCTTAAAGGGCAAAACTCATCAACAAGTAAGCTTGTTTGAATTCTTCTTCCAGCCTTACTAATAGCTGGAACTTCTTTGCCTTGGATGGCAGATGTGGCTAGATAGCACATCTTCCTCTAAACTGCCATGGGTGGTGGCAGAGAGCTTACTTACAGACCAGTGTGGTCCTTACAGCATGGTTATGAAACAAGTTATTGATTGGTTACTGTCTTTCCATTGTCTTTGGGGAAAAAAAAGCTTCTGCTGCTGGTGAATTTCATGTTTTCAGTATTTCATGATTAACGGAGGTTTTTCAAACTTTTCTTTTTTGTGTATATATTTATTTTTAATTATTCAATGAGAGAGAGAGAGAGAGAGAGGCAGGCAAAGATCAAAGCATTGCTCAGTCATATGCAGTACTAGGGGTTACCACTGGAAGCCTCATATGTGTCAGCCCTGCACTGCACCTACCACATCACCTCCCTGCCCACAAAACTCTGATACTAAGCAGAAGTTTCAGCTATTCTCATTTGTATAATGGCAGCCGACCCACATGTCAGTGGAAATCAGGGCAGGTTGTCCCCATTCCTTTGTCCTCTTGTTGCCCACCCCCACCCGCTAGCCCCCCCAAACTGCTAGCACTTTTTAGGAATCCTGTAGGCTGTAAGCTGTGACTTCCTGGCTGCCAGGGAGCTTGTAGCAGATGGGCTTGGCAGGTGGGTGGTGATGTTTGGAACTCTGCCCCCTCTCAGCACATGGAAGGTCAAGCTCAGGGTGCTGGCTAGGTGTCCCTGTGCTTTGTTCTTTACATTTATTCTAAAGCAGAGTGAAGTCACCGTGGATCCTTCTGACGTCTTCCACTTTTCTAGGACTGGTTTATGTGAGTGCTAGCACTTGGCTTCTTACACCCAGCCATCCATCAAGCAAGAGTAGAATATTCATTCTGCCTGCTGAAGCCAGGGAATGGGTTTTTAAGTGATCTTGTAAATGAAAATCAGTCTGTATTATTTGGGCTGGATATTAGGGTGAGTAACACATGGGTGACAAGGGGTACCGCCAACCACAGTCATTACAAGTCTTAAGTGTGGGCCAAGTAAGTCGTAGCTAAATTATTTAGAAAAAGGAGAGCCAGGCGGTGGCATACCCAGTTCAGCACACATTGTACTAGGTGCAAGGACGTGCACGAGGATCTGGGTTTGAGCCCCTGGCTTCCCACCTGCAACAGGAACATCTTTTTTTTTTTGGCTCCAGGGTTATCACTAGGACTTGGTGCCTGTGCTACAAATCCATTGCTCCTGGTGGCCGTTTATTCTATTTTATTGGATAGGACAGAGAGAAATTGAAAGAGAAGGGGGAGATAGAGAAAGAGAGAGAAAGATAGACACCTACAGACCTGCTTTTTTTTTTTTTTTTTTTTGCTTATGATGCTTCCCCCCTGCAGGTAGGGAACCAGAGGCTCGAACCGAGATTTTTTTCATGGTCCTTTATGCTTCATGCTCTGTGTGCTTCACTGGATGCACCACTGCCTGGCCCACCAGTGGTAACACTTTACAAGCGGCAAAGCAGGCCTGCAGGTGTATATCTTTCTCTTCCCCTCTCTATCTCACCACTCCCTCAATTTCTCTCTGTCCTATTCAGTGCAATAAATAAATAAATAAATAAAATAAAATAATTTGGGAAAAGGTATGAGAAGATAGCTTCTCTAAGTCCTGAGTCACCCATCTAGAGGGGCAGAATATGCCAGCAAAGCAGGTAAGAGTATCACTGACCCACATCACCATAGGCTCTTCTCCACAGTGGAGAAAACTGGTGGAAGGCCAAAGGGAGAAGACCCTTCTTCCTCTCTGTGGGGTTGCTACAGACCAGAACTTTCAGGATGACATGATACAACCTCAGACTGAAGCCCTGGGGTCCAGGTTACACTCTGTAGGCATCCTCCCCTTCCCCGTTTGGAATCTTGAACTGCCAGAAACATGAAAGAAGCCAAATATAGTTTTATGGAGTTTGGCAAGAACAACTGTTTAAACAGGGGGCTTTTGTGTGGAGGTCAGTCCTGGGTTCTAAGTTTGCTTTGGTGTCTTTGTTGACTTGACCTCGTGAGACCTCGGGGTCAGACTTCTGAGACATTTCTGGTGCCCTCACTCTCTGATGAACCAAGAGGCGAGAATGACAGCTCAGGAGAGGCTTGCAACCAGCTGTCCAGTGTGCCAAGTGCCCCCAGCCCAGCCCCAGGTCTCCGTGCTTCTCATGTGTGATGTGTAGGCAGGCTAGGAGCATGGGGAGTAGACTGTGTGGTCAGTTTGCATCCCTGATCTCTTCCGTCTGAACAAACCACTACATCACCTTTGTGGGTGAGGTACTTGAAGGTCTTCCACTGCTAAGCTGGTCTCAGCTCTGCAGACTATTTGGATGGGTGTGAATCAGTTAGAGCAACACACCTCTGGAGGACAGTGCAGCCAGAGCCAATATTTCCCTCACCTTTGGCCCTGCCTTAGGTGCTCAGAACTCACCTCTGAGGTGCATCACGTGACCCCAGGCATTCTGGAACTATACTAATTGTGTTGTTATTTTCTCGTTCTCCTCCTTCTCCTCCTCCTCCTCCTCCTCCTCCTCCTCCTCCTCCTCCTCCTCCTCCTCCTCCTTCTCCTTTTTACAATGCACGGGGCCCTGGGCTCTGGGTCACTTTATGGGAGCACCATGGATAGTAGAATGGGGTTTTATGTCTCTCCTCTCCTCTCCTCTCCTCTTCTTTTTTCTCCTCTCTTCTCTCATCTTCTCTTCTTTGTTTCTTTCACTTTCTGCCTCTTTCCTTCTCCCTCTCCCCCTCCTCACTACCAGGACATAAAGCAAGAAAATCAGAATGGGGAGGCCATTTGGTGGTATCATACAGAGAGAAAGAGAGAGAGAGAGAGATTTTCATACTCCCAGAGGGGTAAATGTTAGGGGAAGGTGACCACTGGGCTCTGAACTCCAATTTTATCAGGACCTGAAGAGAGAAGAGAAAAATAAGAGAAGGAAGAATTTGGAAGCAGTAGGTGTGACTTAGAAAGGAAGAGAAGGCAGAACCATAGAATACATGGCTAAATATATAAAAATATACAGGGAGTTAGGTGGTAGCACAGTGGGTTAAATGCACATGGTGCCAAGCACAAGGACTGGCACAAGGATCCCAGTTTGAGCCCCAGGCTCCCCACCTGCAGGGGAGTCGCTTCACAGGCGGTGAAGCAGGTCTGCAGGTGTCTGTCTGTCTCTCCCCCTCTCTGTCTTCCCCTTCCCTCTCCATTTCTCTCTGTCCTATCCAACAATGGTAACATCAATAACAACAACAACAACAACAACAACAATAAGAAAACAACAAGGGCAACAAAAGGGGGGGAAGAGAAATGATTTAACAAAATAAATAAAATTAAAAGTTCTTGAAAATTTAAAAATAAATAAATAAGCATATAGATAGATAATTATAGAATAGTCAACCCATATCTGTGATCTTGGCCAAACTACTGTAGCTTCCAGTGGAGGAAATGGGAAAGCAGAAGTCTGGTGGTGGGAACAATGTGGAATTATTACCCTGATGTCTTATAATTTTGTAAGTCAATATTAAATCACTAATAAAAATTTAAAATGAAGAAAGAAAATAAGACCAGAGAGAGAGAAAGGGTAATAAAGACAGACATCTGGTGTTGTAATGTAGCAATGGAACAAGTATTTAACATGAATCATTGAATCCTGAGCCCACCTGGTTTGGGTTACACTCATTTTTGAAAAGAGAAAACTGGGACTTTGGGAGGTGACGTGGCTCACCTGCCATGATACAGAAATGACTGCAGAGAAGCAATCATGACCTTAGCAAGCTCTGACGATCTTTATTTGGAATCAAGAAGTGTTATAATTGCTTTTTAAAGATATTGATACATTTAATTCATACATTCACTTCTCAGATCGACTTATAAGGCAGGTATCATTCTTACATCCATTTTGCACAGGAAAAGACTTAGGCACAAAAATAATAGCATGCTACTGACTAAAGGTCACAGTAGTCACTAAGTGACCCATCTGTCTCCAGAGCTCATGCTCCCAAGCATTTTGGCTGAGGACCACTCAGCAGACATGCGATGGATCAAGGAGTCCACGTGTACAAGGTGTCTCTGTTGTTGGCCCCACAAATGTTGTCTCCTAAGTCAGTACCATCCTTTGGTTCCTTGTGTTAGTAAGGTTTCTCCTTTTGTTGTTGTTTGCTATTCTCTAGATTGATGGTAGCTCCCACACATGAGGAAAATACATAGATACAATGCACTGTTTATCTCATCGAACTGACCTCCTGCCCATAACCCATAACTATTCAAAGTTAGCACAGGAGCCTATGTGACCTCTGAGTCCCTGTCAGTCTGAGCTCTTAGTGTCCACGGTCACAGCTGGTAACATTCTCAGCTGTACTTATTATCACGGACTTATTTTCCTTGTGAGTCCCAGAGTGGCAGCTTTGTGCAATCATAATTTTGTCTGTTTTCTGCTCTATTCACACCACCTAGAACTGAGAACAAGTTCTCAATAAGTACTTGCTGAATTAACAAGTGGACGAATCTAGAGTTACTAAATGATATAGTGTGTGGGATTTGAATTGAATATCATGTCTTGCTTGGTTTACACAGAGACCAGTGAAGATCACTGACTTAAGGATCAGTGATTTTAACTGTGTTTGTCCAATGTTTTAAGCCCTCTCATTGTACTACCTTCACTAATCCTTTAACTTTCTTCTAAAATAAGCACAGTGTTTGCCACTTTATTTTTAATTTAATTTTTAAAAATATATATCTATTATTAGAAACAGGGAGAAATTGAAAAGAGAGAGAGGTAGAGAAGGAAAGAAACAGAGAGACACCTGCAGCCCTGCTTTACCACTTGTGAAGCTTTCCTCCTGTGGGAAGGGACCAGGAGCTTGAACCCAGGCCCTTAAGCACTGTAATGTGTACACTTAACCAGTATTCCACTGCTCAGCCCCCTTACTCCTTTACAGATAAGCAGAATTGAGATGAATTCTGTGACTTGTCCCGGATCTTTGAGTTAGTGAGTGACATAGCCAAGCTATTGAATACAAACACAAGTAAAGTGACTTCAGAGATGGCCTGCTGCCCGAACTCAAAACCACTGAGCTCTTCATAGTTATTCCCCATCCCTGCCTAAGAAATTATTTCTGTTCTCCAGCTGGCACTGTGGCACTTACAGTTGGGATTGACATGTCAGATGCTAGGTCATTCCTCATAAATCCTCAGAACTATACTTTGTCATTGCTGGAGAACCTGCAGCCAGGATAGCCTGGTGTCTGGTCAGAGAGAGGGTAAGGGGGCAGCTTAGTGGCTGAACCACATTCAGATGTGAAAATCTCTATTCTTTTGGTTTCATTTTGGGCTTTGGTTAGAGAGAGTGATAGAAAAGACTACTTTCCTTTCCAGAAAAAAATAAACAAAAAAACATTGAACCCTGAAGCTCCTTAGCAGGGGGTGAGGTATGAAGTGCAGGGGGCTTGCATTACTCTTTAAAAAAAGGAATATTTCAAAATCAAAATTGGGGAGCTGGAGAACTCTAGAGGTCACCTAGGAGTATAGTAGTAGCAATAGTCCTTGACTAGAATGCCTCTTCTCATTTTTCCTAGACACTGTGCAATGTGTTTGATGAACATTTTCCTCATCTTTGTATTCATATCACAGTAGACTATATAATATAATTTCTTTTTTTTTTTCTTTTTTCTTTTTCATTGCCACCAGAGTTATCTCTGGGCCTCAGTATCTGCAGAACAAATCCATAACTCCCAGCCACCATTTTTCCTTTTTTTTTTAATCTCTTGCTTTTTTTTTTAAATCTTATAAGACAGAGAGCAGTTGAGAGGGGAGGGGGAAGATAGAGAAGTAGGGAGATAGAGAGACACCTGCAGACCTGCTTTACTGTTCATAAAACTCCCCTCCCCCATGGAGGTAGGGAGTAGGAGGGCTCAAACCCGGGTCATTGTGCACAGTAACATGTGGGTTCACTATCACTAGGTGGGTCCTTGTAATATCATTTCCATTCTACAGATGAAGAAACTGAGGTGTGGTGGGATGGGTGGTTGTGCAGCTAGTTGAGCATACATATTACAATTTGCAAGTACCTGAGTTCATGCCTCTGGCCCCCACCTGCAGGAGGACAGGTTTGCAGGTGTCTCTCTGTCTCCCTGTTCTTCTTGATTTCTGGCTGTCCCTATCTAGTAAATAAATAAAGACAATAAACAAATTTAAAAAAAAATAAAGAAATTGATGCTTGAAAAAGTTAGATTGGTTTTCTAAGTGCTGGAAAATCACCATCTGATGAATAAAAGAACACGGCTTTGGGATGTATGTTTAGCTAACCCTGGAGCCTGCCACTTCAAAAGTGGTAAGAATGTCAGGATGTCATAGCCAGTCAGACAGACACACAGGCTGGTTAGGATAGTTTTGGCTTTCTGCTTATAGGTCTTCCCTCCTATTCTTTCTTTTTTTTGCCTTTGATGCCTTCTTCTTCTCCTCCTTCTCCTTCCCGTCCCCCTTCTCCTTCTCCTCCTCATTATTATTATTTTTTTCTTATGCCCCACCCAATACTGCTCAGCTCTGGCTTCGTGGCCATGCTAGGGTTTAAACCTGGCCCCTTTTATGCCTCAGGCATGGAAGTCTACTCCCGCCCTTGATGTCTCTGTCTCTCTTTCTCTCTTTCCTTCTTTTCCTTGTCTTCATCTGTCTTGAGAGTTTGGGTCCGTAGGTCCAGAGATCACAGATTTAATAAGATATGAACTTAGTTATCTCAGAGCTCACACACACAATCTAGTAGGTGTGACTGACATGGAAACATAATTACATTCTATAATAAAGGTCTAGACAGGTGTAGTGGAAAAACAGACAACCAAGTGACAAACACAGACACTTTCAAGATGTGCATGATGGTGACAATATGTAATAACAGTGTGCTGCAAATATACATTAATTTTTTATGAACGGTTAAAAGTGGCCTTGTAAGATTATTAAAAAGTACACCTTTTTGGAAAGATTGGGAAGGGACAGACAGTACAGACAATAACTGCTGGCTTTCCACACCCTGAGAAAGGACATTTTTCTGGAGAAAGGAGATAGGGATGAGACAGAATTTAGCTCTTAAGTAACTTTCTTTTTCTAACAAAAACAAGAGAACAAAAAAAAGATATGAATTTCACTGTGAGTATAGCCCTTTCTCTAAGTTGAGTTTAAAAAGAGATCTTGGGGGTGGGGGTGGTAGCACAGCAGGTTAAATGCACATGGCTCAAAGAGCAAGGACCAGCTTAAGGATACAGGGTTGACCCTCTAGTTCCCCACCTGCAGGGGAGTCGCTTCACAAGCGGTGAAGCAGGTCTGCAGGTGTCTATCTTTCTTTCCCCCTCTCTGCTTTCCCCTCCTCTCTTGATTTCTTATGGTCCTATCCAATAACAACAGCAATAACAATAACAATAACAACAACAAGGACAAGAAAAAGGGGGGGAAGTAGCCTCCAGGAGCAGTGGATTTGTAGTGCAGGCACTGAACCCCAGCTATAACCCTGGAGGCAAAGAGAAAGAAAGAAAGGAAGGAAGGAAGGAAGGAAGGAAGGAAGGAAGGAAGGAAGGAAGGAAGGAAAGAAGGAAGGAAAGAAAGGGAGAAAGGGAAAGAAAGAAAGAAAGAAAGAAAGAAAGAAAGAAAGAAAGAAAGAAAGAAAGAAAAAGACAGTTGTGGCATCCTAAGTATTATCTCTGTGGATCCTACCTTCTGGTCCATGTGATTGAATTGCGGTTGACAGAGCAATCTCTTTCTCAAATAATTAAATAGAGGAACAGATTTAAGCTGATTTGCCCAAGATTGTTGAACTTGTCATGAAATCAAATTGTCCACTCTCTTTCTCACTGCAGAATGAGACCTGGCTGCAGGAAAGTTGAAGAGATAGGCACTGAACTCGTGACTGAGTATAGTCTCACCTTGCCTTAAGGACTCCCTCTGGCATATGGGAAGCCCTGTCTTGTAAAGGCTGCATTGTGACACCGTGCACCCCAGGATTTTACTCTCATTAATCTGAGCCTCCATGTCCTATATCCACCTATGGTGGAGGGAAAGCCCAGTTTAAGAAGCTTAATATCATCTGTGGGGCCAGGCAGCGGCGACATACCTGGTTAAAAGCACACATCACAATGTGTAAGAACCCAGGTTCAACCCCCTTATCCCCACCTGCAGGGGGAAAAGCTTCATGGGTGGTGCAGCAGTGCTGCAAGTGTCTCTCTGTTTCTCTGCCTCTATCTTTCTCTGTCTTTATCTAACAGATAAAATTTTAAAAAAATTTAAAGTCTTGAAAAGAAAGAGAGAGAAGGCAGGGGTAGATAGCCTGATGGTTATGCAAAAGGTCTCTTATTCCTAAGGTTCCTAAGTCCCAGGTTCAATCCCCTGTACCACCATAAGCCAGAGCTGAGCAGTGCTCAGATTAAAACAAAAAGGAAGAAATTTTAATACCGTTCTCTCTCTAAATTATTCCCTCATCTCAGTGGGGATGTACAATCATTTGACTCTCTTTCTTCCATCTTATTATTGCCTGACGACAGTCTCTCCTCTTCTTGCTTCTTTCCTGACAAGTTCCTAGGGCTCTGTAAGCCAGAGCAGGCTGATAGCAGGGAAATCTCCTTGGTATTTCAGTGAGATGAATCTGGGATTGACGGGTCTGTGGAGAATCTGTTTGCACCCCACACCACACCACTGTCATTCCTGAGGGTGGGTGACACATCTGTCTGGAGACCTGTGATGGGTAGTTCTTCCCTCTGAGTGTTGAGTGCAGGACTTGACCTCCACAGTTACTCTGCATAATTTCTCTCCATTATTTCTTCAGGAAGACTGTTTTTAAAAAATTTTTTATTTATAAAAAGGAAACGCTGACAAAAACCATAGGGTAAGAGGGGATACAACTCCACACAATTCCCACCACCAGAACTCCGTATGCCATCCCCTCCCCTGATAGCTTTCCTATTCTTTATCCCTCTGGGATTATGGACCCAGGTTCATTATAGGATGCAGAAGGTGGAAGGTCTGTAATTGCTTCCCTGCTGAACATGGGCACTGGCAGGTCAATCTATACTCCCAGCCTGTCTCTCTCTTTCCCTAGTGGGGCAGAGTTTTGGGGAATCGGGGCTCCAGGACACCTTGGTGGGGAGACTGTTTTTTTCTGCCTGCAGGGTTATTGCTGGGGCTCCATACCCACATTACAAACCCACTGCTCCTGGAGGCTATTTCTCCCATTTTGTTTCCCTTGTTATTGTGGTTGTTGCCATTGTTGCCATTGCTATTGTTGTTTGGATAGGACAGAAAGGAGGAGAGAAAGACAGAGAGGAGGGGAAGACAGAAAGGAGGGGAGAAAGATAGACATCTGCAGACCTGCTTCACCACTTGTGAAGTGACTCCCCTGCAGGTGGGGGTTGGGGGTCTGGAACCTGGATCCTTGCTCCAGTCCCTGCACTTTGCGCCATGTGCACTTAACCCACTGCACTACCACCGGGCCCCCAGGGAGACTCTATTAAACCTTTCGAATCTCTTCTATCAAGGTCTTTGGGTTCATGTGTAAGAAAATAATGCTGATTTAAATTCTCCTAAACCTCCTTATATACCTTCCTGGTTATATAGAAACAGATCTGCATTTCTGCTGTAACTACTTGAATGGTCAAGGATCTCCTGCTGTTTCAGGGCTTTTATGTTCTTTGTTTGCTTTTTTTTTTTTGCCTCCAGGGTTATCACTGTGGCTGCCCGTGTTATGAACCCACTGCTCCTGGAGGCCATTTCCCCCCATTTGATTCAATAGAACAGAGAGAAACTGAGAGAGGAGGGGGAGAGAGAAAGAAAGATATGTGCAGACCTGCTTCACCACTTGTGAGGTACGTCCCCCCCCTGCAAGTGGGGAGTGTGGGGCTTGAACCACAGATCTTTGCACATGTCCTAGCACCTAGTACTATGTACGCTTAACTGGGGTACCACTGCCTGCACTCCCCCCTTTTCAGGTTCTAACCGAGGCCTCGTTCTGAGGTCAGTGAAATTTTATCCACAGACCAGAGGCCTAAGGTGTGGCCTTTAAAAGCTCAGGGAAAGTCAGAATAGGCTCTTTTGGTGTTCACCTTAGAGGACTGGAGGAGGGCTGGGGTGGGGGTGGTGGGGATGGTGGCTAACTGGAGAGTACTACAGTTTAGATAAGGTTAAGTCACTTCTAAGCAGCTCATTTAATAGCTGGAAATCTGACCTCTGCTTTAATTTCAGTGCAAAGGAGAACATTCACTTCTGGACTTTGAGAACCTTGGCCAATAACATAACAATAATACATATTTATTGTTGTCCACAGTTTGGGGCTTTGTTCAGAATAGATTCTAGATGAATACGCAATACTTTCAAAGATTAAAATGTTCTAGAATTTTTTATTTATATTAGCAAGAAACATTTCAGATTCCCCCTCCACCTCCGTTTTCAATAGAAATTATTGTTGCATTTGTAGAATACTTTTTGATTCTGTTTGGAGTTCACTTTGACACCATCTATTACCCCCCCTTTTCTTTAGGGGGGTAGGTTAATGATTTACAGTGGACAGTAACATTCAGTAGCTTGTACACGTGTAACAATTCTCAGTTTTCCACATAACATTTCATTCCCCAGTAGGTCCTCCTCTGCCTTCATGTTCCAGGACCTGAGCACTCCCTCCCCAAACCCCCAGTCTTTTTTTTTTTTTTCACTTTGGTGCAATACACCAACTCCAGTCTAAGTTCTGCTCTGTGTTTCCCCTTCTGTCATTAGTTTTCAACTTCTGATTCTGAATGGGATGATCCCATATTCACCCTTCTCTTTCTGGCTTCTCTCACTTCACAGGATTCCCTCAAGTTGATGGAGTGTTTCAAGGCAGGGCTTCTTACCTAGGCACCATTGAATTAGCGTGTTGAAAAATTGCAGTGGGGACCATCTTGTATAGTAAGAGGTCTATCAGCATGCCTGGTTTTCACTTACTAGATGTTTGTGGCACCTCTAAAATAAAAGTCCTTAGACATTGCTGACTCCTTTTATCCAAGAGAAGAGTCACCCCTGGGATGGGAACCACCAGTTTAGTGGACTAACACAGGCCTGCCTGGTACAAAGCCTGACAGACTTGGAGATTTAATATATAGAGAACTGTTGATTATTAGTGCTGTGTTTTGTTACTGAGCTCTGAATTCTCCCACCTTTGAGTGGACTTCTCTTGATTTTCCCAATCAATGTCTGTGTGCCAAAGGCCAAATTTGGTATTTTTGTTCTGATCCCCAGAGCTCTCTCTGGATACTTCTGTGTTGCTTTGAAGTTTGCTTCTGGGAAGAGCCAGCCTTCACAGGAGGTCCTGCTGAATCCACTTTTCAGCCCTTTTTGTTTTGGTTTGGTTTTTTGCCTCCAGGGTTGTTGCTGGGGCTCAGTGCCAGCAATCCACTGCTCCTGGAGGCTGCTTTTCCCCCTTTTGTTGCCTTTATTGTTTTATCATTGTTGTGGTTATTATTATTGTTGTTATTGATATCATTGTTGTTGGATAGCACAGAGAGAAATGGAGAGAGGAGGGGAAGACAGAGGGGGAGAGAAAGATAAGACACCTGCAGACCTGCTTCACCGCCTGTGAAGTGACTCCCCTGAAGGTGAGGGGCCCCCTTGCAAACTGGGATTCTTACTTTGTGCTTCACGCCATGTGTGCTTAATCCTCTGCACTACTGCCTGATCCCCAACTTTTCGGCCTTTGAACACTCAGGGTGCCCTAGAATTGCATCTGAAGTTAATATCAGAATCCATAAGTTGTTTCTATGAGAAATCATCCAGATGTCTGCAACATGAATAGACAGGATGGGTTAAGGACCTAAAAATTTAACTCAGGAAAAGTTATGAGACTGAAGAATAGGCAGTACTCAAAAGAAACAGAAGGGGCTGAGAAAGGGAGAGAGACAGAGAGACACCTGCTGCCCTGCTTCACCACAGACAAAGCTTTCCCCTTGCAGGTGGAGACTGGGGAATCAAACCTGGGTCCTTGTGCATTGTAACACTGATTAATGCCTTGGGGAATTATAATGGCTGCCCAGGCCTTTGTGTCTTCTGCTGTTTAAAAAGTAAAACATTAAAAATTTGTTATTAGTGATTTAGTAATGATTAACAAGACTATAAAGTAATAGGGGCACAATTCCATATAGTTCCCAGTTCTAGAGTTCCCTGTCCCATCCCCTTTGTTGAAAACTTTTCTATTCTTTATCCCTCAGGGAGTATGGACCAAAATGCTTTATGGGGTGCAGAAGGTACGGCTTCTATTATTGTTTCTGTGCTAGACATGGGTGTTGGCAGGTGGACCCAGATGAGTAAACTATACAAATACCATTGACTGTTCACCCTATTGAGCTGCAGTTGCACAGGATCCAGTGTGACCTCTGAGTCCCTGTCAATCTGAGCTCACAGTCCATGTCCCAGCTGGGAACTTTCTAGGCTGCACTCATGTCAGGACCCGTCTTCCTCGAGTGGCAGAGTATGTTGACCCAGCCTCCCTTCAGAGAGTGGGGCTATCCCTACTATTGCTGTTCTATAATGAGGGCCAGGTCCTGGAGAGACCCACAAGAGGGCTTCTGATGCTGTTCCTAATAGAACTGACCAATGATATGGAGAGAAGAACCTAAAGTTATTTGAATGAGAAATACGAAGAGAAAGATAAGAAAGACAAGAACACTGTTCAGCTATGACGTAGGGTAGTGCTGGGGATTAAATTTATGACTTCAGTGCCTCAGGCATGAAACTCTTTTTGTACAGTCACTGTGCTACCCTACTCCACTACCTGAGTCTTCTGCTGATTTTAAGACATTCCATTCTTTCATCTTTCATCTCTCCTCTTTCCTCACCATTACACCATCACATTCACCTAGGACTTGCACCCTAGACTTTAAGAACCTCCCTTCTCCCTCTTCTCTAAAAATGTTTACATGAACTTCCTGGAACAGTTATTAGAAAGTGCCAGTTATAGTGAGAATTACGGAATGGGCTTTACACTAGATTCCGGCCGATAGGCTTTACTGGCCAGCTGCCACTGCTAACTAGCGTCACCCTGCCCCATCTCCAGCTTACTCCTAAACCCCTCAAGCGTGTCATCCATCATATCATTTTCTCATTTATGCCAGTGCTCGATAATGGCCTAATCTCTCCAGAAGCATCCAGATTTATTAGGAAAGATAGCATTTACCAAATCATTTCCCTTTCCACTGCAAACACCGTCAACTGGTGTGCAGGCCCTTACGATCCAGCCTTCTCATAATAGTGGCTTTATTACCTACAATTAAAATCAACTGAAAGGCCTATGGATGGGGTTTTCATTTCATAGATTCCGTGTGGGGCGGACGTGTGGCTGGAGAAGCTTCTCAGTCTTAGGAGTGAATCTTGGAGAGGGAGGAGGCCAGTCTGGATGTGGTCAGCACACATGTCCGAGTGACCATCTGCCAGACATACTGGCAGAACAGCCCCTGCCCTGGGTTTAGAAGTGTGAAAGAGGAAAACGTGCTGGAAACCAAGTGTGAACCGGATCAGAGAAAATCTTCTGTTCCTGGTGTTCTGCATATCAGTTGGCCTTGGAAGAAGATGGAAAATGGAGCTGCCACAGTATTTCAGCTGTCAGCAGGGCCAGCCCAGAGTGGTGCTGACAGTCGAGGGGAGGAAAGAACCTCCTGCCTTCTGCTGTAAGGTCTTGATTCAAACAAATGAAGATTCTGGCCATTAAGCATTCGTAGCATAGGACAAAGCCTCTCCCTGGTGTTTGCTGTCTGGATCATCTCCTCTCCTCTTCCTACTTTTCAGCTGTCTGAGGTGAACGTGTTTGCTTGGTTCCATCGTAAGGATGATTCTAGTCCCAGCACCCCAGAGTGGTTGTAAGGCCACAGAGAAGGTTGTGTGTGAAGTGCTGGGCACAGTGCCTAGAGCTTGCCAAGCTCTCGTTCAATGCTTTAATTGGTAAAGGTGTGTGAGGCTTTGGTGTCCCAGCAGACAGCAGGCATAGTGACTGTCTGAACTCCTCCTTTTGTTTATTCATGTCATCTGCATTCATCAGCCAGTGTTTTCTGGTTGAGGAGGCATGGTGATGGGCCTTAGAGAAATCAGAACAAATACGCTGCTTGTTTCTGGCTGGAGTGGCAGCTCACCTGGGAGACCACATATACTATCATGTGTGAGGACCTAGGTTCAAGCCCACATTCCCACCTGCAGGGGAGGTGGGGGTAGGGGGGTCTTATGAGCAGTGGAGCAGGGCTGCAGGTGTCTCTCCTTCTTTCTCTATCCTTCCCCGTCTCTAACTTTCTATCACAAAGAAAAAAAGA
Organism: Erinaceus europaeus; assembly: GCF_950295315.1. Lineage (NCBI taxonomy): Eukaryota > Metazoa > Chordata > Mammalia > Eulipotyphla > Erinaceidae > Erinaceus > Erinaceus europaeus. The sequence goes on from NC_080172.1 coordinate 113,824,840, forward strand.
AGAAATATCCCACCAGGAATGTGGAACGTCAGAAGACTGAATTCTAGTCCTGACTGTGCAGTTGAGTTCCACCCTCTGCTATATAGCATTTGGCTCTGAGTGCATGACCAAAGATAGGGGTGTCATTCCCTCCTCCTTCCCCCAAAGCTTGTTAGAGGTATCCTAGATGTCCACAAGCTAGGGGCTTTCAGTGGGTCCTAATGAGGATCTCAGGGAAGGTGTTTCTGAGGGCTGTTAGCTTCTGAATTTCCATGCCTTCTGACCTTTACCAGTATCACTAACTCAACCAGTAATGCCTTCAAGATTATCTTTTTTAAAAAAAAAATTTTGTTATCTTTTTTATTTTATTTATTTGTTATTGGATAGAGACAGAGAGAAATTGAGAGAGAAGAGGGAGATAGAGAGGAAGAGAGACAGAGAGATGCTTGCAGACCTGCCTCACCACCTATGTAGTGACTCCCCTGCATGTGGGGATCCGGGGGCTCCAACTGGGATCCTTATGCCGGTCCTTGCAGTTTGCACCACATGCGGTGCTTAACCTGCTGCACTACCACCAGACTCCCTGTTATCTTTATTTTTATTGAATAGAGATAGCCAGAAATTGAGAGGGGATGGGGTGATTAAGAGGGAGAGAAACAAGAGAGATACCTGCAGCACTGCTTCACCACTTGTGAAGCTTTCCCTCTGCAGGTGGGGACCAAGGACTCGAACCCAGGTCCTTGCGCACTCTTAACATGTGTGCTCAACCAGGTGTGCCACCACCCAGTCCCAAGAATATCTTTTTAAACGTTGCTAAGCTGAGGGGAATATTACCTTTCCTGGCTTAAGTGGAGCCAATGTAAGCTTATGAACTTGGCAAAAGACACGTGTAGGAGAGACACTTAAAATGTGGGGTGGAGAGGCCAGGTGATGGCATACCTGGTTGGGTGCACCTGTTACAGTGTGCACGAATCTGGGTTTGTCCAGTCCCCACCTGCAGGGGGAAATCTTTGGGAGTGGTGAAGCAGTGCTGCAGGCATCTCTCTTTTTATAAATTTATTATTATCTCTATTTATTAACTTTAATTTTTTATTATATTTATTTATTGGATAAAGACAGCCAGAAATTGAGGGGAAGGCAGAGATAGAGAGAGGGAGAGACAGAGAGACACCTGCAGCACTGTTTCACCATCTGTGAAGCTTCCCCCCTACAGGTGGGGGCTGGAGGCTTGAACTTGGATCCTTGTGCATTGTAATATGTGCACTCAACCCTGTGCGCCACCACCCAGGCCCCTATTATCTCTATTTATTTGTTGGGTAGAGACAGCCAGAAATCAAGGGGAGGAGGGAGATATGGAGGAAGAGAGACAGAGAAACTTGCATACCTGCTTCACCACTGAAAAAGCATTTCCCCCTGCAGATGAGGGCTGGGGGCTGGAACCTGGGTCTTTGCGCATTGCAACATGCTACAAGTGTCCATCTCTCCTCCGCTGTATCTCCCCCTTCCTTCCCTCTCAACTTCTGACTGTCTTTATCAAATAAAAAATACAATAAAATAATAATAATTAAACAAACAAGTAAAAACATGGAGTGGAGAGACGGTGGTGGAGCCAGAGAGAAAGTACTCCGTGACCTAGGAAATTCTAGAACATCTGTTCTACATTCCAGGGACATTCATTCAACTTGGATTTTGTGGATGGAGAAACCCAAGGTCCTAGAGAACTTTATAGCAGTGGATCCACCAGACAGGTGACATTGGTGTCCTGGCCCAGTGTCCCTACCCCGTGTCCCCATGCCCTGAGCACACTACTGCCCATGTGCACAGGTTTTGGCTGCAGAACCCTCTTTGCATCACAGATACCTCCCCCACCTTTTTTTGTGCCCTCAAGGAACTTCCATTTGGAACTAGGTAAATTGGAAACAGAAGATCCTATGTGGGGTTTGTGGTTTGGTCAGGTTTTTCCAGCAAGCCCAGAAAAGAATGATTAAAAAAATAAATAAAAGCACCAGTCAGATGCTCAAATTAAAACACTAAATTTTCTTGGAGCGCGTGTGCTCCGGGCAATGTAAATAAAGGTGAGAGCTGGGCCCCTGTGCCCATAAATCAGTCACAGCCAATGGTTTGCTCTCCCGGCTGGCTTGGGCATTTCAGCCGCTCACCCACACCTCTTGGCATTTCCAGAGACACAAGGGGGAGGATTCCATTTGTCATCTTGATTGTCCTCCTTTGGGCTTCTGGGAGCAGCTATCTCAGAGCTGCCTTTTGCATGAAATATTAAGCTCAGGAATAGAACCAGGGAATTTCAGTGTGGGCAGGACCCACTTGGGAAGGCTGTTTTTTCTATCCTCGTGTCCTAATTTGCATTTACTTTGCTCCTGACGCTTTGTAATATAGTGGTGGGTGTCCATCGGATCACTATTAAGTCTTCTGCCAGCTCCTGGGTGGGGGGGGGAGTGGGGGAAAGGGCTGTCTGGGCTACCTCTTGTGAGTTCAGGGGATACCTCCATTCTTCAGTTGTCCTGTTCGTGAAGTCATGAGCCAGCTGTGGATATTAAAACTTGCAACTTTGTTCCTACTCATTCCCCTGAAGACTCTGCAAGCCAATAGCCTTGGCTGTACAATTACATTTCTTTTTTTTTTCCCCTTTTGTTGCCCTTGTTGTAGCTTCCTTGTGGTTATTATTATTGCCCTTGTTGACATAATTCGTAGTTGGATAGGACAGAGAGAAATGGAGAGAGGAGGGGAAGACAGAGAAGGGGAGAGAAAGATAGACACCTGCAGACCTGCTTCACCGCCTGTGAAGGGACTCCCCTGCAGGTGGGGAGCTGGGGGCTCGAACCGGGATCATTACTCCGGTCCCTGCGCTTTGCGCCACATGCGCTTAACCCACTGCGCCACCGCCCGACCCCCTCAATTACATTTCTTTACCTTGACTCAGAATCCTCCATCCAACCTGGAGACCCATGTCCTCTTGTTCAATCACATAACAGGTGCTTTTTCATGAGGTTGATCATAGTTCATACTTTCTAGGGTTTTTAATTAATTAATTAATTTGCCTCCAGGGTTTTCACTGGGGCTCAGTGCCAACACTACAAATCTACTGCTTCTAGCGGCCATTTTCCCCCCATTGTTGTTGTTGTTGCTGCTGTTATTATTATTGCTTTTGGATAGGACAGAGAGAAATCAAGAGAGGAGGGGAAGACAGAGTGGGGGAGAAAAAGACAGACACCTGCAGACCTGCTTCACCATTTGCGAAGCGACTTCCTTGCAGGTGGGAACCGGGGGCTCAAACCCGGACCTTTGTGCTGGTCCTTGCACTTTGTACTATGTGTGTTTAACCCAGTGTGCCACTGCCCTGCCCCCAGGTTTTTAAAAAGATGAAATTCGGAGGGTAGGTGGTGGTGCACCTGGTTGAGCGCACATATTACAATGCAAAAGGATCCAGGTTTGAGCCCCCGGTTCCCACCTGCAGGGGGAAAGCTTTGTGAGCAGTGAAGTAGGGCTGCAGGTGTCTCTCTTTATCTCTCCCTTTCTACCCTCTTGATTTCTGGCTGTCTCTATTCCAGTAAATAAAGATAATAAAAAATGAAATAAACAAAAGATTGAATTGGTTCATAGAAACCACCATGCTAGCTGTATGACATATCTACACAGAAGCTTGGATGATGTTACCTGTGAGGATTGAACACTATGGTACAAAAGCTCCCCTAGAAGACATCCTCTGCCAACAAGTGACTCATTGTGGGAATGGCCACCAGCTCATTTGAGCAGAATTTCAGTTGGAATTTTGATCTTTTAAATCAAAACCCCGGAGTGTCTGAAAGCTTCATCTTCTCATTTCTTTCTGGGTTTGATCTACGGTGCTTTCCATTTGGACTTGGCAGAATGAACTCCCAGAGGACCCAACTGCTATCTGAGCTCACCTTAAATATGCCCAACCAAAGTCTTATCTCCGACAGCTCAGAATGCATCATCGTTCCTGCGAGAGGGAGCCCTGCTGACTCACTCACAGACCCTCTTAATTTCTACATGATCCCCCCCCCCATTATTTATAGGTTGCCTGCTGATAATTCCAGCTCACGTTGTGAAGCCAAAGAAAGGCCTTGAGTGCTGAGAGGAGATCATGGAGTCCACTGGCCTTCACTTCACTTTCTCTTTGGGGAGGGTGGTGGGGCAGTTCTTGATCCTCTGCATAAGGAGCCAGAGACGACCCGAACTGCCCCTGCGGCTACAGACAGACTATGACCCACATAGTCAACGACTGCCACCTCTCCAGATTCAAAGGAGGTCTCGAAACTTTACATCAGGCTCAACCTGACGCTGTTGACTGGCTACGGAAGAAGGGCAAACGCTAGAAGAAGGTGGATGGCTCACATCTGTGGAAACATATTGGGACATTGTCCCACCTTGTTCCTAGTGGTGAGTGAAGATCAATATGGGTGGGGTGGCGTGACAGGTTCAGCACACATAGTACTAAGTGCAAGGATCCTTGCAAGGATCCCAGTTTGAGCCGCCTGGCTCCCCGCCTGCAGGAGAAACACTTCACAGTTCGTGAAGCAGGTCTGCAAGTCTCTCTCTTTCTCTCCCCCTTTCTATCTTCCCTCTTTCAATTTCTCTCTGTGCTATCCAATAAAATGGGGAAAATGGCCTTCAGGAGCAGTGGGTTTGTAGTGCTGGTACCAACCCCCAGCAATAACTCTGGAGGCAATTAAAAAAAAAAAAAAGGATCGGGAGTCCGGTGGTAGCCCAGTGGGTTGAAGCGCAGGTGGCACAAAGCGCAAGAACTGGCTTAAGGATCCCAGTTCGAGCCCCTGGCTCCCCACCTGCAGGGGGGTCACTCACAAGCAGTGTAGCAGGACTGCAGATGTCTGTCTTTCTCTCCCCCTCTCTGTCTTCTCCTCTCCCCATTTCTCTCTGCCCTATCCAACAGCGATGACATCAATAACAACAACAATAATAACTAAAACAACAAGGGCAACAAAAGGGAAAATAAATTTAAAAAATTATATAAAAAAGGATCAGTATGAAGGGGCACTCATAACCCCCTTCTGCCTTCAAATGGTTGCATGACCAGATAAAACACTTTCATGTTTTCCCATGATAATGAGAGGAACAGAGTGGATGGCATCATGGCTTGACTTAACACTTACTCTTTGAGCTTGTGCTCTATGAGAGGTCTTTGCAGCTCCTTGCCCTACTGGGACAGGGGAGGGTCACGGGGCCAAAGAGGGCAGCAATGACACCAAGGTTTACTAATTTTAGAAGAGACGGGTCTCAGGGGGTAGAGTGGGAGGGTAGGTAGCATAATAGTTATGCAAAAGAGATGGGTCTCAGGGGGTAGAGTGGGAGGGTAGGTAGCATAATAGTTATGCAAAGAGACTTTCATGCCTGAGGCTCCAAAGTCCCCAGTTCAGTCCCCTGTACCATCATAAACCAGAGCTCTGGTTTAAAAAGGAAAAAAAAAAAGATACCTAAATGTGGTATATTTATCTGTGTTTTTTTCCTCTTTCCAAATAATAATATTAGCCCAGTGTTTACAAAATATGTAGCTGAGGCTCAAAATGGTAAACTAATTTGACCATGCTCACACAGCTGGGAGAGTTGAGATCTGAACTCTCAGAAATACCAGTGTTATGGAAAATATATTCGCGCAACAGCTCGAAGTGTTACAGCTTAAGGATGTTACAGCTCCAGGTATAGCAGATCCAAAGAACGAGTTTGAGGCCAAACCCGTGTAGAGGGCAGGGAGAGAGACTTTATTACACAGGCGGAATCTTGTGGACTCCTGTGACACTAGGTTACTCGCCTAATTTAGAAAGCTGCTTATATACCTTTCAAGCCGCGCACAAGTGCGTTGATTGGTTACAGGGTGGTTTGGGGAAAGATACATTTTGATTGGTTACAAGGTACACCAATCTGGTGAGACAAAGAATGAGGTGGATTGGCCACATTCCATACCCAATCTGGACTACCAAGAAAAAAGCATATAATTTAGTTAGCCAAAAGATTCAGCCCAATTGGTCACATTTCTAGTCTCTATCACCCCCTTCCCTCTCGATTTCTGACTGTCTCTATCCAATAAATAAAATAAAAACAATAAAAAATTAAAGAAAGAAATTTAAAATAAAAAATAATAATAAAAGGTATTGCACTGGAAAGGACTTGCCCCAGGAGGAAGGACAGCATGGCTCTTGACTTGTAAGGGAACAGACAGTGTTGGGTTTGAGCTCCAGGACTGGGTGTGAGTGGAGAAGTGGTCATAGTTGAGATAAAGCCAGAAAGTGGAAATGGAAAAAACAGATTTGGAAGATTGTTGTAAATGAAAATGAGAATTCTGGATTCTATCCCAGGACAACAAATGGCCATTGGATCTGTTTTCTTTTCTTTTAAGCTTGAGTCCAATACACCTAATTCTGTATTTGACTGAGTATACAGTTCAGTGGCATTAAGTACAATCATTGAGTTCCTCAACCATTACCACTATCCAGCTACAGAACTTTTAAAACACTTCCAATAGAAGCTTTTCACCCATGAGCAGCTACAGACTCCCAGTCCACCCAGTCTTCCTCTCCTCCCCAATCCCCCAGCTTGAGGCAACTTCTAGTATGCTTTCTCTCTCACTGGATTGATGATTGTTTTTTTTGCCTCCAGTGTTATCATGGGGCTTGGTGCCTGCACTACAAGTCTATTGCTCCTGGCAGCCAGTTTTTGCATTTTTGTTGTTGCTGTCATTGTTGTTAGATCGGACAGAGAGAAATGGAGAGAGGAGGGGAAAACAGAGAGGGCGAGAAAAAGGCACCTGCAGACCTGCTTCACCGCTTGTGAAGTGACCCTCCTGCAGGTGGGGAGCTGGGGGCTTGAACCTGGGATCCTTGTGCTTTATAACATGTGCACTACTGCCCATCCCCCTTAACCTTTTTATATAAATAGAATCACACAATATGAGATCTTTTGTCAGGCTTACTTCACTTAACATAATATCTTCAAGGTCCACTTATGTTGTGCCATGTTATTAGAATTGCACTATTTTTCATGGATGAGTAATAATCCACTATCTGCATCTGTCATATTTTTATCACCTGGGTTTTAGCATATGTTTCTCATTTGATGGACTTGTGAGTTGTTTCTACCTCTTAACTATTATAAATAGCATCCCTGACTTTAAGTTAAATTTTGGCCCCAGCCCAGTTCCTCAGATCAATGTACTTACTATCTATAACCTTGACCCTGTTAAATGTCAGTTTGGATCCCAGTGAGAGCTATCTGTCAATACATGTTTATATGTGTATGTGTACTATCTATAGAAGTTCACCATCTGCTTCTCCCTGAATTATATATGTGTGTGCTTGGAGGGGAAATTAGATGACTCTGAAATTGCTTGAATCTTTGAAAATTCTATTTAAAAATCAGAGTGGATGTTTTCTCAGGCATAAAATGAAGCTGATAAGGACACCCACTTCTGAGAGCATCAAGCTTATTAAGCATGTTCATTTCTGGAAGGCAGAGAAAACATTGCCAGTAGATCCAAAGCACCGAGTGGATGTTGGTGGTGATTATTACTGTCATTATCGCCATTGTGGCTATTGGCACGGTGTCCATGACACCCCGTGTTCTTTGGACAGAGGGTGTGAAGCTCGGATAGATTTCCTGGGTCTCAGCCAGCCCCCGAGGGAGCCCTGTCGGATAGGCTTCGGACACATTCGAAAGCTTTGCCCTTCTCTGTACCTGTTTGTTCTGAAGTTTGTAGCAAGATCCTGCTGCAGGCAGCACTGTGACTGCTGGTGGAACAGGCCCATGGTTTAGACCGGGTGCTTGGAATCTACTACTGACAGTCCCAGAGGGCAGTATGAGTCCAGGCGCCAGAGTGCGTGGCCTGGGATGGCCTTCACACCACTGTTTGCTTACTATGTGCTCGGGCAAATCGTTTAGTACCCCTTGGCCATGGTTTTCCATCTGTTGAGTGGTGCAGTAGGTCACGAGTGAGACTGTTCAGGGGAAGCAGGTTCTCACTCTCTTCCTTTTCACATCAGGAAGAAATCCTGCTGGAAAAGCTTCCAGGTGCTGACACAGCAGGTTCCCCGGTCTAGTGGGGGTTACGGCATTCAGGCGAGGCCAGTCGTGGTGGGCTCCCCAGCACCAGCTCCAGATCCATTACAGTAGTCGCTGTAGAACCAATGGACTCCCTGAACCAGGTCAGGTGATCTTTATTTGCAGAGAGAGAGAGAGAGAGATCCATGCTCATGAGAACCACAGTGACCCCAGCTCTTCCCTGCACCTTAACCTGCTCCTAAAAAGATGATGGAAGCAAACAGGAGTGTGCACACACACCCCCCACACACATATACATTTAGAATAGAGACAAAGAAGAGTTGAACGGGAAGCGGGGAGAGATGGGGGGGCAAGGAGAGAGAGAATAGGGAGAGGGAGAGAGAGGAGAAGAGGGAGAGAGGGAAAGAGGCGGAGGGACAAGGAGAAGGAAGAGGGAGAGGAGAAGAGGGAGAGAGGAGAAGAGGGAGAGAGAGGAGAAAAGGGAGAGAGAGGAGAAAAGGGAGAGGGAAGGGAGGGGAGAGAGAGGGAGAGAGGAGAAGAGAGGGAGTGAGGAGGAGAGGGAGAGAGGAAGAGAGAGGGAGTGAGAGAGAAGAGGGGGAGTGAGGAGGAGAGGGAGAGAGGAGGAGAAGGAGAGGGAGAGAGAGGAGGAGAGAAAGGAGGAGAGGGAGAGAGGAGGAGGGGAAGAGAGGAGGAGAGAAAGGGAGAGAGGGGAGAAGAGGATGGGGGAGGAGAGGGAGAAAGAGAAGAGGGAGAGAGAAGTAGAGGGAGAGAAGAGGAAAGGGAGAGAGAGGAGGAGAGAAAGGAGGAGAGGGAGAGAGAAGGAGAGGGAGAGGAGGAGAGGGGTAGGGAGGAGGAAATAGAGAAGAGGGAGAGAGAAGAGGAAGAGAGAAGAGGGAGAGGGGGGAGGAGAGAGGGAGAGAGAGAGGAGGAGAGGGAGAGGGGGGAGGAGAGAGGGAGAGAGAGGAGGAGAGGGAGAGGGAGGAGGAGAGAGGGAGAGAGAGAGAGGAGAGGGAGAGGGGGGAGGAGAGAGGGAGAGAGAGGAGGAGAGGGAGAGGGAGGAGGAGAGAGAGGAGGAGAGGGAGAGGGAGGAGGAGAGAGGGAGAGAGAGAGAGGAGAGGGAGAGGGAGGAGGAGAGAGGGAGAGAGAGGAGGAGAGAGGGAGAGAGAGGAGGAGAGGGAGAGGGAGGAGGAGAGAGGGAGAGAGAGGAGGAGAGGGAGAGGGAGGAGGAGAGAGGGAGAGAGAGGAGGAGAGGGAAAGGGAGGAGGAGAGAGGGAGAGAGAGAGAGGAGAGGGAGAGGGAGGAGGAGAGAGGGAGAGAGAGGAGGAGAGGGAGAGAGAGGAGGAGAGGGAGAGGGAGGAGGAGAGAGGGAGAGAGAGGAGGAGAGGGAGAGGGGGGAGGAGAGAGGGAGAGAGAGAGAGGAGAGGGAGAGGGGGGAGGAGAGAGGGAGAGAGAGGAGGAGAGGGAGAGGGAGGAGGAGAGAGGGAGAGAGAGGAGGAGAGGGAGAGGGGGAGGAGAGAGTGAGAGAGAGGAGGAGAGGGAAAGGGAGGAGGAGAGAGGGAGAGAGAGGAGGAGAGGGAGAGGGGGAGGAGAGAGTGAGAGAGAGGAGGAGAGGGAGAGGGAGGAGGAGAGAGGGAGAGAGAGGAGGAGAGGGAGAGGGAGGAGGAGAGAGGGAGAGAGAGGAGGAGAGGGAGAGGGAGGAGAGAGCAGCCTGACCTGTAGCACTCTTTGACTGCTCTTGAAGCCTGCCCCCTGCAGGTGGGAACTGAGAGGCCTGTGATATGTGCGCTCAACCGGGTACACCACTGCCTACTCCCTCCTCTTTTTTCTTTCTTTTAAGCAGAGAAAACATAGGCATAAACTGCAATTTGGAAAGGGAATTTTGAAGAAAACTTTTAACATTCTATAGGAGTTCAAAGGAGAGAAAATATCTCAGGTTTGAACAGGCTATGGAAATTTGATTTGGGACCTTTTTTTAAAAAAAAATTACTTATCATCTTTATTTATTGGATAGAGACAGCCAGAAATCAAGAGGGAAGGGGGTAATAGAGAGGGTGAGAGACAGAGAGACACCTGCAGCCTTGCTTCACCACTCGTAAAGCTAGCCCCCTGCAGGTGGGGACCAGAGGCTCGAACCCGGGTCCTTGCGCATTGTAATACATGCGTTCAACCAGGTGAGCCATCAGCCAGCCAATTTGGGACCTTTTGAAGAAGTAATGCCAACTCTGCTTTTTCCAGAGCTTAAGATCTTCCAAGAACTGTGTTAAGCACCTTTAGTTGTCTTCTTCTAGCGTTTGCCCTTCTTCCGTAGCCAGTCAACAGCGTCAGGTTGAAAGCTGTCAGGAACTGCTTGTTGCTGGCTTTGAAAGTGACTGGGATCCATGTGGATTCAGTCGGCTTAGGAAGGATCCTCAGTTTCCCCAATGAATGGGTACTCACGGGATGCACCATGAGAAGGTCGATCCAATGCATCCCACCTTTAGTTGTGATGGTATTTGACTCTGTACCAATAAAGCAGGGTCTTTTGTTAGGACAGATTACATTTTTAAACCTTCTCAGTGATCCTATGAGACACTGATGCAGCACAACCTCGGTTTCTCACACTCTAGCAAAGCCTTGCCCAAGGTCACCACCGGGCAGATAAGTGGGCGAGGGGAGGAGAGCACTGTCTTCCCTAGAGTCCTTGCTGGTGGGGCCATGGGAAGCAGGAAGCCAACCGGAATTAGAGGTGGGTGACCCCTGCCAATGGGAAGGTGTTTTCCTGGAGAAAAGCCACCCTCGATTTTTCTTCTGTGGGGAATCAATCCACTTGTTTCCCTGTGAGTTCAAGCACTGCCCATCAGCATGCAGGCCCTGTAGGGTGGAGGGCAGCAGAGACCAGCTGGAGACCCACTCTGGAAACTCAATTTTGGAGTCAAAGTGCCATGAGTCCTTGTTCCAACTCGACCTTGTGTGCATGACCTTGAGCAAAGAAGGTAATCTCTAAAGGTAATAATAATAATTTTAAAAGGAGCTGGGTGCTGGTGCCCCTGGTTGAGCGCACATGTTTCAACACACAAAGGTCCAGGTTTGAGCCACCAGTCTCCCACCTGCAGAAGAAACGCTTTGCGAGTCGTGAAGCAGGGCTGCAGGTGTCTCTCTGCCTCTCTCCATTTCTGTCACCTCCTTTCCCTCTCGATGTCTGGCTTCCTCTATTAAATAAATAAGTAAAGATAATTTTTAAAAAATCGACACTGCCAATGCCCATGTTCAGCGGAGAAGCAATTACAGAAGCCAGACCTTCCACCTTCTGCACCCCATAATGACCCTGGGTCCATACTCCCAGAGGGATAGAGAATAGGAAAGCTATCAGGGGAGGGGAGGGGATACAGAGTTCTGGGGGTGGGCATTGTATGGAAATGTACCCCTCTTATCCTCTATTTCCATTTTATAAATAAGTCACTATTTCCATTTTATAAATAAATAAAAAAATTTTTTTAAAGAATCTAAAAAAAAAGCAGATCATCTCAGGGCCAGATTGTGGGGCACCTGGTAGAATATACATGTTACCATGTGCAAAGGACCGCAAGTTCAAGCCCCCAGTCCCCACTGACAGAGGGACAACTTCATTAGCAGTGCACTTTGCTTCAGGGGGTCTCTCTTTGTCTCTATCTCTCTATTCCCTCCTCAACCACCCTGAATTCCTCTCTGTCCTTATTGAATAAATGAATAAATAAATAAATAATAAAAATCAAGCCCAGGCACCTCATCCTGCCAAGCCTTGGCTTGATCATTCCCTGTGTAATGGGATTGACAGTGGCGCTTATGTCTTAGGGTTCCTGTGAGGAACTCTCTCAGCAGGGCTCTGTGAACATATAACAGCTCAGTGCATGTGGCCTTCACCCTCCTCCTCCTCCTCTCCATCATCATCATCATCATCATCATCATCATCATCATCATCATCATGGAAATGCCAGTTTAGCGGCATGGACAGGTTTCCCTCATGTCTGCTTGTCTTAGATGCCACAGATGCCAGTCAGTATGTCTGTATGGGAACTTCCTTAGGGGCCTGGAGGAAGCCCCCAGAACACAGGGTCAGCTCTAGGCCTGTGGGAACTTTCCTGGAGTTTCTATGTCCCTGGGCTGCTGCCAAGGGACAGCAGACTGTCCCTTGGACAGACTGGAGACTGAGCCTGTATCTTCTGTGTGCTGGTTCACCAGGACCTGGGCCAGGGCCACCCAAGTCATTGATCATCATCTTGGTGGTGGTGGTTTGTTGTTGTTGTTGTTATTTAAGAATGGATGCTGCATTTCAGATGCATTGCCTGTTGCTTTGGAAGGCAGCAAGTAGCTTTGGTTCACATGTTCAGCTCAAGCAGTGCTGTGACTGTCAATTTCTGTTGCAGGGGGCCGGGCGGTAGTGTACCAGGCTAAGCACACATAGTACAAAGCGCAAGGACCTGCACAGGGATCCTGGTTGGAGCCCTTGGCTCCCCACCTGCAAGAAGGTTTGTTTTGCAAGTGCTGAAGCAGAGCTGCAGCTGTCCATCTTTCTCTCTCCCTATCTATTTTACGATCCCCTCTCAATTTTTTTCTGTCCTTTCCAATAAAATGGAAAAAAAAAAAAATGACTGCTAAGAACAGTGGATTCATAATGCTGGCACCAAAAGAAAGACACAAACAAAGAAAAGAATTCTGTTGTGCTTTCAACCTCTGTTTTCCAAGACAGTGGGATTTATTAATATATTTCTGGAAACTTCTCCTGCAAGCAACCCTTCAGGACCACACTGGCTCCCTTTTGAAAAATTAACAGTTTGACCTGGGTGGTAGCGTTCTTGGTTGAATGCACCTGTTGCCTTGTGTCCAGGTTCAAGTCCTGGGTCTCTCTACTTGGGGAGGAAGTGTTGGGGGGGAGTTTCAGAAAGGATGAGACAGTGCTTTAGGTCTCCCTTTCTCTCTCTCCCTCTCCCCCAACCTCTCAATTTATTTATCTCTGTTCTGTCAAATATAAGATAAATCAAATTAACATAGCAAAGGATACCAGGTGTTGGCGCATCTGGTTAAACACACACTGCAGTTCACAAGGACCCAGGTTAAAGTCCTCAGTTCCTACCTGCAAGAGGAATCTTCACGAGCAGTGAAGTAGAGTGGTAGGTGTCTCTCTGTCTCTCTCCCTCTCTGTCTCATCCTCCCGCCTCAATATATCTCTGTCTCTATCCAATAATAAATAAAACAAAATAAAATAAAATAAATTTTAAAAGATAAAACAAAGCAACCCAATTAATTCTTTTGGAATACACACACACACACACACAGACACAGACACACACACACACATATATATATATATATATATATATATTTCATTGACATTATTTTACCAGACATTTTTACAGTGTCATTTTTTTTTAATTTCTTTATTGGGGAATTAATTTTTTACATTCCACAGTAAATACAATAGTTTGTACAGGCATAACATTTCTCAGTTTCCCATATAACAATACAACCCCCGCTAGGTCCTCTGTCATCCTTCTTGGACCTGTATTCTCTCCCCACCCACTCACCTACCCCAGAGTCTTTTACTTTGGTGCAATACGCCAACTCCAGTCCTGGTTCTGCTTTGTGTTTTTCCTTCTGTTTTTGTTTTTCAACTCCTGTCTATGACTAGGGTCATCCCATATTCTTCCTTCTCTTCCTGGCTAATATCACTTCATAGGATTCCTTCAAGCTCCATCCAAGATGAGGTGAAGTAGGAGAATTCAGGATTTTTAGTAGCTGAGTAGTATTCCACAACTTTCTCAACCACTCTCGTTAGTTGTTGGACACCTGCGTTGCTTCCAGGTTTTGGCTATTACAAATTATGCTGCTATGAACATGGTTATACACAGATCTTTTTGGATGAATGTGTTTGGTTCTTTGGAATATATCCCCAGGAGAGGAATTGCAGGGTTATAGGGTAGGTCCATTTCTAGCCTTCTGAGAGTTCTCCAGACTGCTCTCCACAGGAGTTGGACCCATTGACATTCCCACCAGCAGTGCAGGAGGGTTCCTTTGTCCCCACAACCTCTCCAGCATTTGTTGCTGCTAGCTTTTCTAATGATGACATTCTCACAGGAGTGAAGTGGTATCTCATTGTTGTCTTTATTTGCATTTCTCTGGCAAGCAATGATGTGGAGCATTTCTTCATGTTTGTTGGCCTTTTGAATCTCTTCTTTGGTGAAAATTCTGTTCACTTCCTCTTCCCATTTTTGGATGGGATCATTTGTTTTCCTGTTGATGAATTTGGTGAGCTCTTTATATATTTGGCTATTAATCTCTTGTTTGATGTATGGCATGTAAAAATCTTTTCCCATTCTATGAGGAGTCTCTTTGGGTGGTGGTTTCTTTTGCTGTACAGAAGTTTGTTTTTTCTTTTCTTTTCTTTTTTTTCTCCAGGGTTATCTGGATGATTCAGTGCCTGCACTATGAATCCACTGCTCCTGGAGGCCATTTTTTTCCATTTTGTTGCCCTTGTTGTTACTGTTCTTGCTGTTGTAGTTGTTGGGTAGGACAGAGAGAAATCAAGAGAGGAGGGGAATGCAGAGAGAGGGAAAGAAAGATAGGTACCTGCAGATCTGCTTCACTGCTTGTGAAGCAACCCCCCTGCATGTTGGGAGTCAGAAGCTTGAACCAGGATGCTTGTGCTGATCCTTGCACTTTGTGCCATGTACGTTTAACCTGCTGTGCTACCACCCACCCACCCCCAGAAGCTTTGTAGTTTGATGTAGTCCCAGTGGTTTATTTATATTTTAATTTTCTTTGTAGTTGGATTGGTATCGTTGAATTTGCCCTTACAATTTAGATGAACAAGAGTTCTGCCAATATTTTCCTCTAAACATTTTATGGTTTCTGGTCTAACATTCAAATCCTGGCTTGATCCATTTGGGATTTCCTTTTGTGTTTGGTGAAAGATAATGGTTCAGTTTCACTCTTCTGCAGGTATCAAGCTAAGCCTGCATCCTTCTCTCCCCTCCCCCCCCCCCCCCCCCCCGCAAGCATCATCTCCCCATAGGGCACTGGGCTAACCCTCACCACCTTACCCCATTCTGCTTTCTTTACACCTGTGTGCCCCGGAACAACCTGCAGAAGGGGGAATCACAGGCCCAGGCTGCCCTTCTTCCAGCTCCCAACAAGCTGGGGCTTATGGTTGACTCTGCTTGCTCTGGGGAACCAGACAGAAGAGGAGAGAATCTTAGACACAGAAATTCTCAAGGACCTCTCCCCAAGCTTAAGCAGTCCATACTTCCTTCTGAAGCCAAACTTGAAGCTTAGGAGAACAGGGACCAGAGGCTCCTAACCTCGACCACAGAGACAGTTCTGTGCTTCAGCAGTTACGTTACCTCCCTGCACCCACCAAAGGGAGATTTCCTACAGAAAACACCAGGCGTGCCTTTTCCTTTACGTTGTGAACTTCTTGAGGTCAGCCACACTTCTGGTTCTGTTGAAGCGCACTGGACTTTTAATAAAGGATGATTGATCCAAAGTTGGAGGAGGGAAAGCCCTCTAAGGCTCCATCTGAGAAGGAGGAGACTCTGGTGATGTATTTTCACTGGCTTAATCACTGGCCTTCATGGGACATTAAAAAAAAAGAAGAAGAACCACAATAGACAGTGATAAATGCTACTGCTTAGTAAAATAGAGCCCCTTTGAGATGTCCTGAATTTTGTTAAAATATTAATTCATACCTGTCAAAGGCAACTCTTCCCCTTTTGGCATTAGCTGCAACAAAATTTCAGTCATGCATTTAACTCTCCATACTGAGTCATCTGGTAGTGAACGTGTTCAAAGCATTTTCTTTGGATTCTTGGTGGGAAAGCACACCGGTGCAGAAGAACAATGTGGAGAGTCCTTACAGAAATAAAAATGGAAATGCCTGTGACCCGGAAATATCAGGCCTCGGCATCTATGCAAGGGGCGTGAAAAAGCTGACTGGAAAGGACATGTGTACCTCTGTGCTCATGGTTGCACCACCTGCAAGAACCAAAATATGCCTAAGTAACCAACAGCAGATGACTGGACAGGAGAGTGATGGGAGATGTATTCAGTGGATCACTAGTCTGCAATTAAAAACAAAAAAGATGAGATACTACTATTGTGACAAAATGGATGGGACTGGAAGTAATTATCCTATGTGAACTGAGAGGTAAAAGACAACTACCGGATGGTTTGACACTTATGTGAAATATGCGTAACTAAAGTAAATAAACTAGAAAGTGATAACCACTTTCCGGTGGTGGTGCACCTAGTTGAGCACACATGTTATAATGCGAAAGGACCTGGGTTCAAGCCTCTGGTCCCCACCTGCAGGGAGAAAGCTTCACAAGTGGTGAAGCAGGGCTGCAGGTGTTTCTCTTTCTCTCTCCCTCTCTATCTCTCCCTCCTTTCTCAATTTCTCTCTGTCCTGTCCAATAAAAAGGGAAAGATGGCCACCAGGAGCAGTGGAATCATAGTGCAGGCACTGAGCCCCAGTGATAAGCCTGGAGTCAAAACAAAAACAAACAAAAAAAGAAAGTGATAACCAAATTGTCTCTTGGGCTATATGAGAATTATGGTGGCTTTCAGGACCGGGGGGATGGGGGAGCCATACAAAACTTGGTCATTTTCACATACACCATGAATGAGTGTGATAGGTGTGAAGTCATATCACTGAAATCTTGTATTTTCATAAATGAGTGTTAAATCACTCATAGTAAAAAATAATACTGTCTTTGGAATCTGACACACTTGGTTCAAATTCTGATGCAATAACTTAAATACTTAAATGACTTTAGGATATCTACTCAGCTTCATTGGATATCAGATCTCTTTCCCGTTTTTGTTAGGAATATACAAGAGTCCTGAGGACTGAGCAAAATCTCCATGGACTGTGGCTTGGCGGATCATGCCCCTTTGTCAGGGAGGGACTTGGTAGAGAGTTCATTCATTTGTTCGATATTTATTGAGTCCTTTCTTTGGGCTGGCTACAACCTGGTCACTGTTGGCTTAGAGTTCATTCTCTTGATGGAGACTTACACTTGGATGCTAGTCCACACTGCTAAGCTCAGTCTTTCACACACATCTTTTCTTTTTTAAATTTCTTTAATGGGGGATTAATGTTTTACATTCAAAAGTAAATACAACAGTTTATACATGCATAACATTTCTGTCTTCTACATAACAATATAACCCCCTGTAGGTCCTCTGTCATCTTTTTTGGACCTGTACTCTCCCAGCTACTCACCCAAGAGTGTTTTACTTTGGTTCAGTACACCAACTCCAGTTCAGGTTCTACTTGTGTTTTCTCTTCTGATCTTGCTTTTCAACTTCTGCCTGAGAGTGAGATCATCCCATATTCATCCTTCTGTTTCTGACTTCTTCACTTAACATGATTTCTTTAGGCTCCATCCAAGATGGGCTGAAAATGATGAAGTCACTGTTTTTAATAACTAGGTAGTATTCCATTGTCACACACATTTTTTTCAGAGCAAAAGACAGTCTCATTCCCTTGCCTTCCTTGGCATTCTCCAGAACATCACCTGAACAAACAGAAATACCATTGCCTTTTGAGATGAGGTGATGTCTGATTGTTTCAGTGTAAAGTAGTTGCTCCAGGGACCAGCACATAGGCATTCACACTATTTGTAAGAGCCTAGCATGAGCCCAGCCTGAGTCATATGTTGGTTGGAAGGTTGTATTCATAGACATCCTTGTCTTTTTTTTTTTCAAATTTGATTTATTATTGGGTAGAGACAGAGAGAAATTGAGAGGGTAGAGGAGATAGGGAGAGAGACAGAGACACCCGCAACCCTGCTTCACTGCTAGTAAAGCTTCCCCCCTGCAGGTGGGGACCAAGAGCTTGAACCTAGGTCTTTGCGCACTATAGTGTGTGAACTTAACCAGGTACACCATCGCCTGGCCCCATTCTTGTCTTTAGTACCCAGGCTCTGAGTAGTCAATCATGTTTTCCTAGGCATTCTCTGCTTCCCCTTCAGGAATGTTTTCTGCCTATATGTTGGATTTCTTTAAGCTTCTGCGCACATTTTAGAGCATAATACCACTTATTAGGCCAACACAGTAAGGCCGTGGAAAGTTCCAGTTTCTAAATAGACTAGACTTACCCCTGATGAGCAGAGGAGCCTCTCTCACGCATCCTAACTCTGTACCATCTGAGGATAATGCTCTGATTGTAATTACACTTGGCCAAGAAATCTCACTGTTTTCCACCGGTGGAGAAATGAACTGTTGAAAAGGAGAGGCCCAAACCAATCACTTAGAGAAGTGAAAGAGATAGCCTAGAAAATCCCCCAAAGAGGTTTGACTTATAATTAGCAGCTAAAAGATTCTCAGTAATAGGATATTTCATCAATCGTGGTTAAAGAAGAAAAAAAAAAAAAAAGAAAAGAAAGAAGCAAAGAAAACTTGAAGATTATTTTGACAAGAGAGAGTTTTGAATGAAGTTGTGGGAGTTAAAAAGCGTCCCTTCCTTGAAAATGTAATTATGCGAAATTTCAATTACCAACCTCCCTTTCCAAATTCTTTCCATTTGGCAAGCAATTAGTAGACATGAAACAGGGTGGGCAGTTTTGTACAGAGTACAGTGAGGTTTATTCTCAGGAACAGAGGCTCTGGGTGTCATTTTACTGTTTCCAGCTTCCTTGGAAAGGAGAGAATGTCAGGTTGGAGGAGTCATTTACTCTGATGAAAAGAGATCAGACATTTGAGCCTTTCCTGCCTGGAACACTCATATTCCTACCTGAACATCTATTGGTATTTTCTGGTGTGTTTTTTGTTGTTGTTGTTTTGGTTTGGTTTGGTTTGGTTTTTTTCCTGACAGGGGACTTTAGCAACTTGGAAATAAATTTGATATGTCGTAAATTTAGACCCAGATGCTATTCACCTCTAAAGCACAGACCTGACCAAAAGAATTGGCAGAGCACGTAGGAATTCTTTTCCCCTTCATCAGACCTGGTGGATAATGAAGACAGAAGATCAGGCCAATCTGACTGAGCCCTGCTGAGTTCCTTTGAGAGCCATTAGGGGCCTTTCATTCTGCCTGGTTCAGCTGGTGCTGCAGGCTTGACTAGTGCTGCCTTAATGACTTCTGGCTGTCAGTCAAAGGGCCCTATTATTTAAACCCATCAGAATTGAGATTCTGACACCTCAGCAAGGATGGGAATGTAAGCTTGCAGCCATGAGCAGTGCTGCTCATGATGCCAACAGCTTTGCTTTAGGAGAACACTTGACTTTGCGCATCAGCGGGGAGGCACATTCTTGATGAAACATTCTCACAGTAGAACGTTTTGCTGTGGAGAGTGCCCGGTTGTCAGATAAGAAAGTAGAGGTCCAGGGGGCCGGGCAGTGACACACAGATCACTGTGCACAAGGATCTGGGTTTGAGCCCCTTTTCCCCAGTTGCAGGGGGAATGCTTCATAACTGAAGCAGGTCGGCATGTGTCTCTCTTTCTCCACCTCTCTCTATCTCTTCTTCCCTCTCTCTTTCTCTCTGTCCAGTCAAATAAAGATAGAAAGACAAAATAATGACCACTTAAAACTATGGATCTGTAGTGCAGGCACTGAGCCCTAGTGGTAACTCTGGTAGAAAATCAAAGGAAGGAAGGAAGGAAGGAAGGAAGGAAGGAAGGAAGGAAGGAAGGAAGGAAGGAAGGGAGGAAGGGAGCCCCACCTGCAAGGGGAAAGCTCTGTGTGTAGTGAAGCAGGTCTGCAGGTTTCTCTCTGTCTTTCTCCCTCTGTATTTCCCCTCCTCCTCTCAATTTCTGGTTGTCTCTAGCCAATAAATAAATAAAGATAATTTTAAAAGAAGGGAGGGAGGGAGGGAGGGAGGGAGGGAGGGAAAGTAGAGGTCCAGATATTCAAGTGATTTGCCGAGGAACAACAGGAAATCTTGGGACCGAACATGGCTCTGCTCTATACAGAGATATCAGCCTGGCCAGGAGTATCAGCATCATCTCTCTCCTCAGACACCCCTGTAACAGCTGTACCTGGTCATTCATATGACCTCTTTGTCCAAGCTCCAGATCCAGCAAGTCCTGTAAGATGCAAGCGTTTCTGTGAAACTGAAATCCTTTTCTGAGAACCTTACTTCAAGCATAGAGGTTATGGGAACTATAGTTTTTTGTTTTTTTGTTTTTTTGTTTTTTTTTAACTAGAGCACATCTCAGCTCTGATTTATGGTGTTCCTGAGAATTGAACTCAAACCCTCTGTTGCCTCAGTCATGAGGCTGTTGCACCACCTATGGTGCTAGCTCCCTGGCCTGGAAATTGCACATGAAATCACACGTCATGATCATTTGCTGGTTGATTTAAGCAAGAGGTTAAGTTCCTGTGCTATTTCAAAATATGTGACCAGACTTCTAAATAATAAAAAGAAAACTCAGAGCAATTCTAATAGTCACCACTCATTTGTATTCATTTTCTTTTTTAAAAAATACATTTTATTTAGTTATTATTAGATAGAGACAGAGATAAATTGAGAGGGGGTAGAGAGATAGAGAAGGAGAGAGAGAGAGAGACACTGGCAGTCCTGCTACACCACTCATGAACTTTCCCCCTGCAGGTGGAGACCAGGGGCTTGAACCTGAGTCCTTGTGCACTATAGTCGTGAGCACTTAACCCAGCACACCACCACCTGGCCCCTGTATTCATTTATTTTCCAGCCCACTTATTCCAGCTCAGAGTCACAGTTGACTGGAATCTTTCCTGGTAACTCAGGGCAGGAGGGAGAGCTCAAGCCTGGACAGGACACGCTTGCATTGCATACACACAAGGACACTCACTCAGCTGGGTAATTCACATGTGCCTCTAAGCCGAGTGTGCCCCCCTTTGGGATGTGAGGTCAAGCCCAGTGCAAGCCCACACAGATGTGAGAAGAGCAAGCTCCACCCAGATGGTGGTCGTGGTCTAGAGTCTTTTTATTTTACTCTCAATGTTTTAATGAACTGATATTGAACACAAGATATTATAACAATATACTCTTATTTGAGGACTGACTGTTGGTAACTGGTGTCTGGACACAGCCTGCTGTCTTGTTGTGATATTACTGGCATTCTCCCTCTTCTCTCTCTCTCTCTCTCTCTCTCTCTCCCTCCCCCTCTCTCCCACTCCCTTTTAAAAATTTTTTTGTCATCATTATCACTTTGGCTCAGTACCTGCATGATAAATCCACCACTCCTGGTGACTATTATTATTATTTTGTAGACAGAGAAATTGAGAAGTAAGAGGGAGATAGAGAGGGAGAGAGACTGAGATACCTCTAGCCCCTGCTGCACTACTCGTGAAGTTTCCTCCTGCAGGTGGGGACCAGGGAGCTTGAACCTGGGTCCTTTTACATGATAACATGTACGCTCTCATGCAATGATTCATTTATTGATTTTATGAGAGAGACCAGAGCACAGCTCTGCACATACATCTACATACCACAGAGAGTATGCACCATACAGAATGACCCACTATATAAGATCAATTGTGGGTCTGGGTGGTGGCACACCTGCTTGAACACACGTGTTACAGTGTGTAAGGACCTGGGTTCTCGAGCCCCTAGTTCCCACCTGCAGGGGTAAAGCTTTGTGAGTGGTGAAACAGGGTTGCAGGTGTCTCTCTGTCTCTCTCCCTCTCTACCTCCTCCTTCCCTCTTGATTTCTGGCAGTCTCTATACTATAAATAGAGATAATAATTTTTAAATATATAATGAAGCTTAAAATATTTTTTTTCCCTCCAGGGTGATTGCTGGGCTCGGTGCCTGCACCATGAATCCACCGCTCCTGGAGGCCATTTTCCCCCCTTTGTGTTGCCCTAGTTGTTGCAGCCTCGTTGCGGTTATTATTGCCATTGTTGACGTTGCTTTGTTGTTGGATAGGACAGAGAGAAATGGAGAGAGGAGGGGAAGACAGAGAGAGAGGGGAGAGAAAGTCGCTTCACCGCCCGTGAAGCGACTCCCCTGCAGGTGGGGAGCCGGGGGCTCGAACCGGGATCCTTACGCCGGTCCCTGCGCTTTGCACTAAAATAATTTTTGGTAACAATGCAGATATAACAGGGCCAGGGGCCAGGTGATGGCGAAGCTGGTTGAGCGCATGTGCTACAATGTGCAAAGACCCAAGTTCAAGCCCCAGTCCCCACCTGCCAGAGGGAAAACTTTGCTAGTGGTAAAACCAGTGCTGCAGGGGTCTCTCTGTCTCTTTCCAGCTTGATCATCCCCCTGATTTCTGGCTGTCTCTATCTAAAAAATAAATAAAGTCAATATGATACATTAAAAAAGAGAACTAACCGGAGGAATTGATGGCCCGTGAAGGTGTGCTGAGAGGTTTGTTTTGGCCAGCCCTCAGCGTGAGCCCTGTCAAAGGGTAACTCTTCAGTTCAGCTGTTGGGCAGTGTTCAGGGTGCATCCAGGCTTGGGGATGGGCGATGGGGAGAGGCAAAGCCTGCTTAGGGCACAGGAGCTGTTATTTGAGCACCTGGACCCTGCTCAGCTTTGGGACTCTGCGTCGGTACAGATGTTGTGACTGACAGCTGATGACAGAGGAAGATGGGTCTGAGGCTCCCTCTCCCTCCTCTGTCTGGACTCCTCTCCTTCCTGGGAAACAGGCAGCCTCCATCCACTCAGGAGCAACCTGCGTCGTCTCTCAGGTTCTATTCTCCTCTGGAATTGGAGTGCTCTTAACCTGGTGCTACAGGACAGGCATACAGGGCACCGGCCGGCTTCTCGGGCTTCAGGGGCTGTTCTGCGTGCTGCCTGTGGGGATGGATTCTGTGGGTCCATCTGAAAGGATGACCTTTTGTCAGTGGAGTAATTTTAGTTTTAGTTGGCACCCAAGACAAAGAAGTCTTTCAACACACACCCGGAGCATATAGGCAGCCAGGACCCCTTTTTTTTTTTTTCAATGAGATTGCAGGAAATTTGCCAAGTCGTTTGGGGCCTGTAAATTAGGCCTTGTTTAAAAATTTAGATAAAGCCCAATGTGTGAGAGAGAAATGCTTTCATAACATTAAATGTGAATTACACTGAAAACCCTTTTCAAGTTAAATGGAACCGTTCTCTGGAAGCACAGAGACATGAAATGTTTCAAATGTCAAAAGAGTTTTCACTGATTGTCCCAAGTGAAACCAAGGCATTTTTATGTGGTGTAATAGTTCAGATGCACATGTAAATGGAATTTATTTGGAGAGTGCCAGGTCTGTTTCGGAATCTATTTTCACAAATCTGCCTGATTTTATTTCATCTCTGCAGTAACCCTACAAAGACTGGGTCCCACAGTCCTTGATTTGGAGACAAGAAAACAATTCCTGTCTCAGAGGAACCCTTCTGTTATAAGTCTGGGACAAAAGT
Organism: Erinaceus europaeus; assembly: GCF_950295315.1. NCBI lineage: Eukaryota > Metazoa > Chordata > Mammalia > Eulipotyphla > Erinaceidae > Erinaceus > Erinaceus europaeus. The sequence goes on from NC_080172.1 coordinate 113,848,202, forward strand.
GCAAGTCTAAAGGGGTCTTGTGGATTCTTAATACAAGGTGTTGGGACAGGCTTCTATTTACTCATTAGTGCCCAACATTGTAAAAAGCTTTCTCTCCCTTTCTCTGAGAGCTTTTTTTGTTTATTTATTGATGTTTTAATTACAGAGGATTTTTTTTTTTTGCCACCAGAGTTATTGCTGTTCCTACAGGACAGTTCTGTCCCCCAATAGCCTGTTTTCTTTCGTTCTTTTTATTATAGAGTACAGGCCACTCAGGGTTCCCCGCCCCGCTGGCCACAAGGGATGAGGGTCAAAGAGTCTCCCCAGGGAGTCCCAGGGTAACTCTGTGTGTCCGGGGCCATGTGCACAGAGAGAATCTCAGACTCATTCAACTCCAGGAGCAGCCTCAGAAAGGTAGGCAACCTGTTTTTGAAAGGGAAGGTGAGCAGATATACCCCTAACTTGGGGCGGGGGTAGTTTGAGGTAACCATTAACCCAACCACAGAGCAACACAATGTATAGTCACATTTTGACCAGCAGACTGTTTGATCATAGGTGAAAGCTTACCATACAAGGTTTGGTCACAAGCTTTACAATGTACATTTTTCCGAAGGTAGATTGCTGGTACTTTAGGGCAGCAGGGCGGGAAGGAAGTAGCTGGGCAATCAGAATGTTTTCTTGCAGATTTAAGACTAACTGCACGCAGCAATCCATGGCTTTTAATTAAAGAAGGAAAGTGGGGAGGTGGCATGTGTAGAAAGGTGCCCGTGTCCAGTCATCATAAATTCTGGAGACTTCTCTAGCTTGGTGGCTGGGAGTTCGACCAGTTAATGCCCATGTTCAGCGGGGAAGCAATTACAGAAGCCAGACCTTCTACCTTCTGCATCCCATAATGACCCTGGGTCCATACTCCCAGAGGGAGTTACCATACAAGTAACCATACAAGGCTTGATCATGAGCTTCACAATGCATACTTCTCTGAGAGTAAATTACAGGCTCTTCAGGGCAGGGGGCAAGGGAGCAGCTGAGTAACAGGACGTTTGCAGTGGTTTTCAAGTTTGGCCATACATAATGTGTCCGGCTAGCTTCGCAAGTGGAGACAGACGACCGGGGACTCATGGCTGGGTTGTACGCAGTATCTCTTTATTTATGAAGAATGCAACGAAATCTGAACTAAAACTAATATACTTGCCAAGTAGGGTGTAAACAGGATGTGATGTAGAGAGAGTGGAGAGAAAAGTGACTGGTGAAAATTAGGGTGTGACAAGGAGAGGGGGTGGAGCAGGTGAGAATTCTACCACAGAACCACCAATGCCCTGGAGGGAGGGTGGTGCTTAGTTAGTGATTTACGTAAATAGACCGCAGCTTTGAGTGGGATCAAACCAATGCCATACAGGCATGCCATGCTCAGTTAAGCAGGATTAGAGACAGAAGCCGGGGGAAGCTGGCATACTGCCCAACAATAATGTACAGTAATTAGTGGCCTTTGTTTTAAGGGGGGAGGAGGGGCATGTGCAGAAAGGTAGCCCCTGTCCAGGGGCCCATCCCTCATTAGTTCATGAGGTCGGGGTACCTGCCATTGTCTTGACCCAGAGTGGGGAAAGCTTGGGGTCTACCCACTCAGATTCTCATGGAAACAATGGCCTGGATTTATCTGACAGTGGGCCTACTTACCAACAAAGTTCAAGGATTTTCATGCTTGGAAAATTTTCAAGGCAAGCTGGGGAGACAGCATAAAGGTTATGCAAACTACTTTCATCCTGTGGCCCCAGGTTCAATCCCCATCACAACCTTAAGCCAGATCTGAGCAGTGCTTTGATGTCTCTCTCTCTCTTTCTCTCTGTACCTCTGTCATTAAAATAAAATATATTTAAAAAGAGAAAAATGGATGGGGTAGATAGCATAATGGTTATGCAAAGAGACTCTCATGCCTGAGGCTCCAAAGTCCCAGTTCAATCCCCTGCACCACAATAAGCCAGAGGTGTGCAGTGCTCTGTTGTTTCTCTCTCTGCATCTCTCTCAAAAATAAAATAAATAAAATACTTTAATTTTTTTTAATTTAAAAAATAGAAAGAGCTAAATAAGAGAGAGAGAAAGGAAAAAGGGAAAGAAGGGTAGAAAGAAAGGAAGGAAGAGAGGAGAAGGAAGGAAGGAAGGAAGGAAGGAAGGAAGGAAGGAAGGAAGGAAGGAAGGAAGAGATGAAGGAAATAAGTCTCCAAGGCTACCCACCTACCCCAGGCACTCTCAGCCTTAGTAGTCCCGCCTTCTGATGGGGCAGGGAAGTGCTGAGACATGTCTGCTTTCTCAGTACAGGCTCCTTCCATAGTGGTCTTTCCCCTTCCTGCTCATTGGTTGTGCTGGCTCAGAGTGCCTTGCTTCCTCATTCACATATAAAGTGTTGAGGGTTCAAGACTTCGACTACATCTGCCAGGTTCCTTAGGAAGAGGGAGATGAGGAGAGCCTATGCTAGTGTATACAGTTCACTTAAACCTGGTCCCTTCTGGCCTCAGAACTGGAGTGACCCCAGTGTCATGCTGGTAAATGTTGAAGGTCAGTTCTCAGGGCAGCAACAATAGCACAAAGGCAGAGAGAGAGAGAGAGAGAGAGAGAGAGAGGTGCTGTATTTGCCGACTGTTGTGGTACAAATACTCCAGCCGAGAAGGGTTTAGAGTAATCCCCGCAGGGCTGCAAAACACAGTTGAAGACAGGAGTGTGCAATTTGCTCTCCAGACTGGGACAATGTCTCTGGACATCTGGTGGACAAAGAAGGCCAGTGGCACACCGGGTTAAGTCCACACAGTACTATGCTCAAGTACCCAGGTTCAAGGCCCTGCTCCCCACTTGCAGAGGGGACATTTCATGTGCAGTGTAGCAGGTCTGCAGGTGTCTGTCTTTCTCTCTTCCTTTCTATCTCCCCTCTCAATTTCTCTCTGTCCTAATCAAAACAAACAAGCAAGTAAACAAACAAAACAAAACAAAATGGGAAAAAAATAGTCATCAGGAACCGTGGATTCATAGTACTGATACCAAGCCCCAGTGAAAACCCTGGAGGTTCTCCCACCCAAAAAAAAAAAGAAAAAAGAAAGAAATTAAAGATGACAAACAGGGAAGGATGGATCCTCTAAGTGAAAGCAGAGAAAAGAAAAAGAAGGGGGTGTGAGTCTGCTAAAAGGAAACTTTCCCTGGGAAGCCCTGGGCTTCCTGCCCATACTGTGTTCTTACTAGACCTTCCCCGTCCAGCCTGCAGCTAATGCCTGTGGGAGTCATAGTCTTTCTGCCAAAGGGTGGATTGTGGAACTTGACCTGAGTAGAAAAAACCAAGATTTAGCTGGAGACCTCAGGCAAATTTCTATTTTCATTTTAATTCCTTTTAAAGTTATTATTTGTGGCATTTAGTCAAACCTTAAAAAGAATACTTCATAAAAGAAATGAGGAACAGTTCTTTTTAGTGAGAGGGCTAGCTCAAACCTTCTCCCCAAACCCCCCCCATCGCCAACATAAAGCAGAGCTAAGCAGTATTTGTTGTTTCTCTGTGTCTCTCTCTACATCTCTCTCAAAAATAAAATATTAAAAAAACATTGCTTTTAGAAGCATTCATTTTTCTCATGACTCAGATTTTTAGTTATTATTACTATTATTTTGATAGTGATTTAATAATGATAAATAAGATTGTGAGATAACAAGGGTATAATTTCTATATACTTGACCCTACCAAACATCCCTGTCCCATCCCCTCCCACTAGAAGTTTCCCTATTCTTTATCCCTCTGGGAGTATGAACCAAAATTCTTTCTGGGGTGCAGAAGGTGGAAGGTCTGGCTTCTGGCTATTGTAATTGCTTCTCTGCTGGACATGGGTGTTGACAGATGGATCCATACGTCCACTCTGTTTCTATCTTTCCCTAGTGGGACAGGGCTCTGGAGAAGTAAGTTTTGGGGCACATTGTTGAGGCTGTCTTGTCAGGCCAATTTCTTAACCTTTCTTCATACCCTCAGCCATTAAGAGAAAAAAAAGAAAAAAAAAATGTCAAGGTGGGGTTGAGTACACATGCCACAGTATACAATGACCGGGGTTTAAGTCTCCAGTCTTGAAGTGAAACTTCGAGATGGGTGAAGCAGTGCTGCAGGTATCTCTGTCTGTCTCCTCTGTCTCTCCCTTCCCTTCCACCTTCTCTCCATCCTATGCAAATAAATACAAAGAAACAAGAGGTATGGCAACAAGCTTTCCCCTTTAGAAGTCCTTGGAAGGACTAAATGAGGCTTTGAGTATGTGTCCTTGCTCAGAGCCACAAAGTTCTATGCACAGGAAACATGAACTGTGTCCATCATGCCTCCCTGGCCTACCTGTCATGCCCATTGGCCATCACTTGAATCCTACATCATCAGGCTGGCTGGCCTTGAGCTCTGAAGTCAGGTAGACCTGGGTTCACAGGTCAGCACTGCTCAATGATAGATGTATGTTGACTATGGGAAGACACAACTATAATAATGGAAAAGTTAAAACCTGGGTGGCACTTGTGTTGGGGTTTAACAAACTGTAGTTTTTATTATATTTTGGCTTTATTAAGGTAAATAAAAATGTTGGATATGGACCCCAGATCAAATGCATGGGGTTTACAGTCGACAATATTTACATACTTCCCCCATATTTGGGAGCTACTCTTTTTCCCTGATTCAGCTTTCTGGTCTTTTTTCCAGCCATGACACCATCTCCCCAGACAATAACCTGGTTCATCTGCATATCAGATGTCAGGCTCAGGCAAAACTAGTAGTCATGGGCTCCTTGCAGTAGACCTAAAATAGACCTACTAGCTTTTTCCAAAACGGAGACCCAAAATCTTCATCTGCAATATACCAGCCTTTGGGTTTATGATTAGTCAACAATTTGTTCTGCTTTATATGTTAACTCTTTTTTAGCCACCAGGTTCCAGATGCTACTATGATGCCAACCGGACTTCCCTGGGCAAATGACCCCACCAGTGTGTCCTGGAGCCCTGTTTCCCCAGAGCTCTGCCCCACTAGGGAAAGAGAGAAACAGGCTAGGAGTATGGACCCACCTGCCAATGCCCATGTTCAGTGGGGAAGCAATGACAGAAGCCAGACCTTCCACCTTTTGCACCCCATAATGACCCTGGGTCCATACTCCCAGCCGGATAAAGAATAGGAAAGTTATCAGGGGAGGGGATGGGATATGGAATTCTGGTAGTGGGAACTGTGTGGAGTTGTACCTCTCTTATCCTATGGTCTTGTCAGTGTTTCCATTTTATAAATAAAAATTATTTAAAAAAATTGTGGCAGTAGGGGCCAGATGGTGGCACACCTGGTTAAGCACACACACTGTGATGGACAAGGACCCGGCTTCAAGCCCCTGCCCACCTCCCCTATAGGAGGAAAGCTTCACGAGTGGTGAAGCAGAGCTGCAGGTGTCTCTCTGTCTCTTTCCCTCTCTATCTCTCCCCCTCTTAATTTCACGCTGTTTATCCAATAATAAATAAATAAAAATAAATGTTTGAGCATGATGGCAGAGGAGGACCTAGGTAGTGGGACTAGAGTGTTATGGGGAAAACAAAAATGTTACACATGTGCCGGGATAGCCTGAGGGTACTTCTTCCCGAGCTAGTGCTCTCTGGGTTGGAGAGAACTCAACTGGAGCCGATCTAGGCTGCTGCATGGGAGAGGGATCAGGAACTCGTGCTGCACTAACTTCCGCAGGAGATACACTCTGGAACTCTCGGAGCCGGAAAGCAATTTCCAAGTGTCTTTAATCAGAAGAGCAGCTGTTTTTATACTCTCCAAGTAGGGTGGAAACAGGATGTGATATAGAGAGGGTGGAGAGAAAAATGACTGGTGACAATCAGAGTGTGACAAGGAGAGGATCAGGGTGTGACAAGGAGAGGGGGTGGAGCAAAAACATATCATGAAACAGTGGGGATTGAACCAATGCCCTGGAGGGAGTGTGGTGCTTTATGTAAATGTAAAAGTGATTTATGTAAATAGACCAAAGCTTTGAATGGGATTAAATCTATCCCTATATAGGCATATGGTTAAGCAGAAGCCAGGGGGAGCTGGCATACTATCCAACACACATGGAACAGTTATTGTGTTTGACTGTTGATTTTAAACCATTAATCCCCCAATAAATATAAATAAAAAGCGAGTGACACCACCAGTCCTTGTCTCACTAGTCATGAACCTTCCCCCTGCAGTTGGGAACAGGGACTTCTACCCTGGTCCTTGCACGTGGTAACCAGTGTGCTTAACCAGGGATGCCACTGCCAGGCCTTGAGATTATTATTATCTTTTTTCCCCCACCAGAGCACTACTCAGCTCTGGCATATGGTGATCATGGGGACTGAACCTGGGTGCTCAGAGCCTCCGGTATCAAAGCCATCTTCATAACCATTATGCTGTCTCCCCAGCCTGAAGTTACTGCTTTTCATAACATAAATTTGTAACTAGTGTGCAAAGTTGCTTCTCTGTCCAAATTTGTTGCTCTTCTATCATTCACCCTGGCTGTCATTTGGAGATCCATCTCCACCTGCTTTTGAATGACAAGGTCCATGATAGATATCTATCATGAGCCTATGTCCCGCTATTTAATCTTCTTCTTCTTCTTCTAGCGTTTGCCCTTCTTCCGTAGTCAGTCAACAGGTCAGGTTGAAAGCTGTCAGGAGCTGCTTGTTGCTGGCTTTGAAAGTGACTGGGATCCATGTGGATTCAGTCGGCTAGGAAGGATCGTCAGTTTCCCCAATGGATGGGTACTCACGGGATTCACCACGAGAAGGTCGATCCAATGCATCCCGCTATTTAATCTAAATTGCAGTGACATCCTCAGGTCCCTGTCATAGTCTAGAGTTCCAGTCATTATGAATTTAGAAGGGCCTGTGGAAGCTGCTAAGAAGTGAGTCCCTCTGTGTTCAGAGATGAAGGGGCTGGAGCTTTTGCATCCATCTTGCCACCATGACATCTAAGCCAAGGCCCAGCACCTTATCTTTGGGTATTTCATTTAGATACAATCCTCATATACCCCTGATCTTAAAAGTCATTTGGACTGAAATTTTTCTGTCCATCACAACCCAAAATATACTTGATTCCTGGAGAAACTGAGTCTTGCAAAGATCGTGTAGCTGGAGGAGATTGCCCTGCTGCTGAGTAGTAGAACAGAGGCATAGGCCAGGCCCCCGGGCTCTTTTCTGTGCCCTTCCACACCAGCCTTGTACCACTACTGCCTCTGGAAGATCATTCTCCATCCGGCAGCTGGTGTCACCTGTGTACACTGAAATATCCAGATTGTTCACATGACAACATGACAGCTTCTCACCTCACACATCGTTCTGGAGGAAGCCTGTCAGTGCAGGGAGCCTGTTTGCTCAGGCAGTTTGGGTTTTCTTCCATGGGAAAACAGGGGTGAATATTCCTGGGGCTCGTGCCCACCCCACCATCCTGGAGGATGTTTGTGAATATAATATACCTTGGAGAATTTTGGTCCATACTCTCAGAGAGAGATAAAGAGAATAAGAAAGCTTCTGATGGAAGGGCTGAGGGGATGGGATGTGGAACTCTGTTGGTGGGAACTATCTGGGATTGTACCCCTGTTATCTTACAATCTTGTTAATCATTATTAAGTCATTAATAACACACACACACACACACACACACACACACATGTTGAGGGTTGTGGAGTTAAAACTCTAGGCCATTCTTCATAAAAGAAGAAAAAGAAAATGTGAGGAGAATGACCTGGAGTAGGCCCTCTCTCTCTCTCTCTCTCTCTCTTGCTGTCACATCACCTATGTCTGCAAGCAGCGCTGGGTTTTTAATAAATGTTATTTTGATTGGATTTAGAAGTTTGGAGAAGACAAAGTGACACATTTTCACAGCTCCCTGTCAAACCAAAGCATGATTGCCAAAATGCTCAGTTTAAAAAAAAGAGAGAGGGAGAAAGAAAGAAGCCAGCAGAAAAGGGAATAACTTGTGTGAAACATCTTTGCTGCGTTTCAAGCTTCTGGAGGGCTTTGCCTCAGTTCTCATTCCCCAGTTATCACTCGTAGGTGCACCTGACTGGATGCAACTGGGGCTTTGGGGGGGGGGGAGAAGCGGGGGTCGGGGCAGGCTCTCAGGAGAACTGTTACATTAATGCCATCAGTTGAGGCTTGCTCTAAATGCACAGAGTGGTGAGCACACGGCTTTTTTTTTTTAATTTTAGGTAATCATTCATGAGCCATCATATCCCTTTTGCGGTTGCTTTTACAGGGAATTAGATGTGAATCCTTTTATAAATAAAAGACTCCTTCCACTGGGTAAAGATGTACCGACTGTTGTCTACATCGGAAAAATGCTTCTGTGGTTAAAAAAAATAGATTAATGTCATATAAATAATGAAGAATTGTTTGTGTTGAAAAGAATAAATGGGGGGGGGCTAGGCGGTTGGCACAGCCAGTTAAGCACACATAGTACTAAGTGTAAGAATCCAGTTTTGTGGGAGTCGGGCGGTAGCGCAGCGGGTTAAGCGCACGTGGCGCAAAGCGCAAGGACCGGCGGAAGGATCCCGGTTCGAGCCCCCGGCTCCCCACCTTCAGGGGAGTCGCTTCACAAGCATGAAGCAGGTCTGCCGGTGTCTGTCTTTCTCTCCCCCTCTCTATCTTCCCCTCCTCTCTCCCTTTCTCTCTGTCCTATCCAACAGCAACATCAGTAACAACAAGGGCAACAAAAAGGGAATAAATAAATAAATATTAAAAAAAAAAGAATCTAGTTTTGTGCTCTGGCTCCCCAAGTGCAGGGGGAAAGCTTCAGGAGCAGGGAAGCAGGTCTGCAAGTGTCTATGTATCTCTCTCCCTCCTTCTCTCCCCCTCCTCTCTCAATATTCTCTGTCCTATCTAATACAATGGAAAAAAATGGCTACCAGGAGCTGTGTATTTGTAGTGACAACACTAAACCCTAATGATAACCCTGGAGGCCAAAAAAAAAAAAAAAAAGAATAAAGGAGAGGGGGGCACAAAAGAAGGGAGAATGAAAGAAGAAAGAAAGAAAGAAAGAAAAGAAAAAGGGAAAGAATAAATGGACTAAAGATTTATGGTCAGGGGAGTCGGGCGGTATTACAGCGGGTTAAGCGCACGTGGCGCAAAGCCCAAGGGCCTGCATAAGGATCCCAGTTCAGGCCCCCGGCTCCCCACATGCAGGGGAGTCACTTCACAGGCGGTGAAGCAGGTCTGCAGGTGTCTCTCTTTCTCTCTCTCCCCTTCTCTGTCTCCCCTCCTCTCTCCATTTTTCCCTGTCCTATCCAACAACGATGACATCAATAGCAACAACAATAATAACCACAACAGTAAAAAACAAAAGGGAATAAATAAATATAAAAAAAAAAGATTATGGTCTAACTTCCAAAATTCTTGGAGAAAGTTGAATAGGAGTCCAGCAGGACAATTCTTCCTTTAGGCTTTTTTGTTTGTTTCCTTGTTTGCTCATCTTAGTTCTGCTTTATTTCCCTGCTCTCTTCCTGTCCACATGGACCTGCATTGTTCTCAGAGCTAGGAAGAAACCAGTGAAGCCAAGACTCCAAATATGAAGTCTGAAGAGCTGCCCCTTGCTTGCATTTCATTGCTGACAACTTTTCATCTTTGACCTTGACTCACTCTGCTGGTGTCTACCTTCCAGCTGAACCCATCTGTGGGCCCTGACTGAACCAGATTGGACCCATAGTACACACTGAGCTAGAATTGTTACTCAGGATACTCTGTCTTTAAAATGGAAGGGAGGGAGGAGGAGGAGTGCCAGTCCCTGTTGGACGCCAGATGCCTGGCTAGCATCTCGGGCGGGAAAGAGACCACCAGGAACTCATGGCTGAGCGGAAAGGCAATCCAATGTGTTTTTTAATCAGAAAAGAATCTGCCTTTAAATATCTTCTAAGACAGAAGTGGTAGGGTGGGAAACCGGAAGTGACTAGGAGAGGGGGTGGAGCAAAAAAGAGAGCGAACAGAACATAGAAATCTTCCATCTAACCAGTGGGGATTAAACCAATACCCTGCAGGCAGATCTGCTCAGGCAAAACAGTCATTATGTAAATAGACCACAACATGAAGCAATGCAGCAGACCTGGCCTAATGAACAACAGAGGAGAGGCATTGGAAAGGGTTAGGTCTACTGGCTGTGACTGTGGTAGGTACAGTGATGACCTCCCCAGCTTGTTTGACATGATAATTCACCTGGGCAGTAGGCTCCTTTGCAATGTGCATTAAGTCTGGCTGCCACTACTCTAAAAGAGGTTACTTGATACTGTGATCTCTTTCACTCTTTCTCATCCACTATCTAAAAATAACGATGATGATGATGACCCCCACTCCCAAAATAGTCTACATCTTTAATCCTAAAACTTCATGGGACAAAGGGCCTTTGCACATACAAAATGAGAAGGATATTTGGCCATGCCCATTGGTATCACAGGGTCTCTTTAAAAAAAAAAAAAAAAGAGGTAAGTATGGCTGACAGAATAGTTTACCTGGGAGGGTGTGCACACCATCCAGGTTTAAACGTGACCCTCACTGTACTGGGTGAGAGTCTTGGACTGTGGTGTCTCTCCTTCTTCCCTACAACTCCGTGCCCTCTTTTTATTGATGATTTAATAATGATTAACAAGACTGTCAGATAACAGGGGTACAATTTCACACAGTTCCCACTACCAGAGTTCCATGTCCCATTCCCTCCATTGGAAGCTTCCCTAGTCTTCCCTCTGAGAGTATGGACCAAAATTCTCCATGGGGAGCAGAAAGTGGAAGGTCTGGCTTCTGTAATTGCTGCTGGGCATGGGCGTTGGCAGGTGGATCCATACCCCAGCCTATTTCTCTCTTTCCCTAGTGGGGCAGAGCTCTGGGGAGGTGAGGTTCCAGGGCACATTGGTGAGGTCGTCTGCCCAGTGAAGTCAGAATGGCAGCATGGTAGCATCTGCAAGTTAGTGACTGAAAGGCAACGGAAAGATAGACAGCAGAAGAAATCGTTTAATAAACAGGAACCCAAAGGTAGAAATATAAAAGATAAAACTAGGGGTCTTCATGTGGGAAGAAGCTAGGAAGTTAATTTGAGGAATGTTCCAAGAAGCCCATGATTTTAGTAATTTTTCTTGACCTTGATAGCTAACCTTTTTCTCTCTCTCCCTCTCCCTCTCCCCATCCCTCTCTGTCTCCCTCTCCCTCTCCCTCTCCCTCTCCCTCTCCCTCTTCCCCCCCCTCTCTCCCTCTCTCTCTCTCTCTCACCTCCAGGGTTATCGCTGGGACTCAATGCTTGTACCATGAAGCCACTGCTCCTAGAATCCATTTTTTCCCATTTTGTTGCCATTGTTGTTGTTACTGATATTGGATAGGACAGAGAAATCAAGAGAGGAGGGGAAAACAGAAAGAGGAGACAAAAATAGACACCTGCAGACCTGCATCATCACTTGTGAAGCGACCCCTCTGCAGGAGAGAGCAGGGGAGCTCAAACCAGGATCTTTAGGCCGGTCCATGTGCTTCACTCCATGTACACTTAACCTGCTGCACTACTGCCTGGCCCCCATTTGCTTTTCTTTTTATCTAAAAAACAAACAAACAAAAACAGAGCAGTAAAGTCCTGAGTCCTGATGACAGTAAATAATAAATACTTAAAAGGAGAGACAAGAGGGTCAGAGTCCAAAAGAAAAAAAAAAAAAAGGAGATGTGTGGGTGGAAAAAAGGAGATGTGTGGGTGGAAACAGGTGGGTGAGAGAGGCACACAGGCTTGAGAAGTGAGACTACAGAGACACACCTTCTCCCTTGAGAGCCTGTGGAAGGAACCAGACTGCAGACTGCCTGAGTCTGTTCCCATAAAACTCATTTTCAGACCACCGACCCTCAGAACTAAAAGGCGATATATTTGTATTCTTTGAAGCAACTACATGTATAACAATTTGTTTCTGGCTATAACAATTTGTTTCTGGCGCGCAACAGAGAACTATTACATGCGTGCACTGTATAAAACATTAAAATAATACACAGGCCTCAGCTCTCAGACTCACAGAGCATAATTCACTCTTTCTCTGAAGATTCTTATCACACCTTCGGCTCCTGCAGTGGGCAAGGGACATGGTTAGGAAAAGAAACCTCCATGCATTTATGTATATTAGCAGAGCACTGCTCAGCTCTGGTTTATGGTGGCTTTAGGGATTGAATCTCGGACCTTCAGTCTCAGGCATGAAAGTCTCTTTATATAATCATTAAGCTCCCCCCCCCCCCCGTTATATTCTTGCTGACCCAGAGAGAGCACAGACTGAGAGCAAGAAGCCAGCCCGCCAGTGATTGGGAATGGGAAGGAAAGTGATGCAGCTGCTTTGACCTCAGAATTTGGCAAACCTGTCTGTTCTTATTCTGGGTCTGCCTTGCTCTCTAAGGTGCCCTCCAGGAGTGTCTGACACTGTGGGCATAAAGGGATTTACAGACGAGAACTTGTTCTTCCTCCTCTCTGTCTGTGCATGCTTCCTATCAGTGTCCCCAGGAGTCGTGTGTGTGTGTGTGTGTGTGTGTCTGTGTGTGTCTGTGTGCGTCTGTGTGCGTCTGTGTGTGTGTGTGTGTCTCCAGGCAGGGGATGTCATTTATTGTTGTAGCACTTGGTGCACAAAATAGTGCCCTTACACCAAACGCAAAGCTCAGACTCTCTCTTCAGAGTGAAACATTTCACCACTGCTGCGCACCAGATCTCTCCTAACTCCAATATATATATATATATATATATATATATATTTAATCAAGCCTTCCTGATGAAAGATCACAAAGGGTAATTCTTTTTTTTTCTTCTCTCTTTTGTCTTAAACATTTCCATTTCATGAAACTATACACATAGAAGCTAGGGAGCCTGTCTTCAGAATTGAATTTTTTTCATGATTTATTTATTTATTCATGAGAAAGATAGGAGGAGAGAAAGAACCAGACATCACTCTGGTACATGTGCTGCCGGGGATTCGAACTCAAGACCTTATGGTTAATCAATGCTTTATCCACTACGCCACCTCCTAGACCACAGAAGTGAATGTTATGTACAGAAAATAAGACACTTTTTTTTCTTTATTGGGGGGATTAGTGGTTTACGGTCAACAGTAAAATACAGTAGTTGGTACACATGTAACATTTGCCAGTTCTCCACATAACAATTCAACCCCTGCTAGGTCCTTCTCTGCCATCATGTTCCAGGACCTGAACCCCCACCCCCACCCCAGGGAAATAAAACACATTATTAATCCCAGTTCCCGGAATTTTAACAGCGTAACAATAGGAAGGCAGATCTGAGAGAGGAGCTCAATTCTCCTGAGCCCTGGGGGTGAGGAGTTCTTGCTTGTGCTTGAGGCTATGGGTCCAGACACCTTGGCTTCCTGCCCCCAGCCTTGTGGATATGTCCTGTTTATATAGTTCAGGGCAGGCTGGCTTTGTGAGTTAAGTTGCCTTTAATTAGGGATTACAGGCAGGGCTGTCCTGGCTGCTCTGGCCAACTAGCTGCAGTAAAGAGTTCCCAAAGGTCACAGAGCACTGAAGCCCCCCCCCAAAAAAAAAAAAAAAAAGAGAGAGAGAGAGAGAGAGAGAAAGGGAAATAAAAGAAAAGTTTCCCAGGGACAGAATGTGCAGAGAGCTCGCAGCCCATCTGTCTTCTCCTGGTCCAGCTAACAACATCTTCTCTGAAGGAATGCTTAAAAGTTCACCCTGCCTTCTTGCGAGTATGTCAGTATTTAGGGGGCAGGTTCAAACCTTGGACTGTGGAGGCCAGCTGTTCAGGGGAGAATTTGACTTTGCCTGAATATAGCCAAACAATCTGGGACTAGTTCACTAATTTGTGAATGCTAGTTTCCATCATTGCAGGAAAATGATACCACCAGGTTATTATGGGGACAGAGATGATGCCAGGTGGCTTGTATGGTTCATGCTGTATGCTCAGTGACTTTTTATTTTTGTTGTTAGTGTTACTGCCTTTCTGAATAACCTTGTTACTTTGCCATGTTCTTTGTGGGGGCTGTAGAAGATGCAATTCCACCCCCAGCCCCCATGTGCATTACGATGGGGCTTACACACTTCAGGTAGAGCCAGCTATGAAGTCCTATCCCTGCTGTGAAATGATTTAACCATTGATTTTCAGGGAAATTCAGCAGTATTCGCCGACATTTGTTGGATGCTACAGTTAGGGGAAGGGGAGGGCTACTGTTATCTAATGGGTGGAGACCAGGGACGCCCCTCAAAAATCTTGCAACCTGGGAGTCGGGCGGTAGCACAGCCGGTTAAGCACAAGTGGCGCAAAGCGCAAGGACCAGCATAAGGATCCCGGTTCGAGCCCCCGGTCCCCCACCTGCAGGGGAGTCGCTTCATAGATGGTGAAGCAGGTCTGCAGGTGTCTGTCTTTCTCTCCCCCTCCTTGTCTTCCCCTCCTATCTCCATTTGTCTCTGTCCTATCCAACAACGACATCAAGAACAACAATAATAACTACAACAACAATAAAAAACAACAAGAGCAACAAGAGGGTAAATAAATAAAAATTTTAAAAAATTTACAACCTGTGGGAGAGCTCCAAATCCCCAAATGTCAACACAGTGCCAAAGCTGAGAAGCCCTAACTTACAGGATGCCACATGTGACATAAGGATTCTCAACATATAGCTGTTTGATTCTGGTAGTGGTGGGTGTCTATGGTCAAGTCTGTTGGCAACTGGATACTCACGATTGAGTGGTAAAATCAGAAGTAAAAATGCACTCTAGGGGTTCAGGCGGTAGCACAGCAGGTTAAACGCACATGGCACGAGGAGGGTCACTTCACAGGCGGTGAAGCAGGTCTGCAGGTGTCTATCTTTCTCTCCCCGTCTCTGCTCCCCTCCTCTCTCGATTTCTCTCTGTCCTATCCAACAGCAACAACAGCAATGGCAATAGTAATAATAACAACAAACAAGGGCAGCAAAATGGGAAAAAATGGCCTCCAAGAGCAGTGGATTCGTAGTGCTGGCACTGAGCCCCAGCAATATCTTGGAGGCAAAAAAAAAAAAAAAGTGATAATGCACTCTATTACCCCTGCTCATCAAAGCCAGCTCTAATAACAGGACTCCAGCTGGAGAAAGCAAGGGGGAGGAAGGGCTGACTGGTGGCGCACCAGGTTAAGTGCCTATAGTACTAAGGGCAAGGATCCAGGTTCAAGCCCCTGGCTCCCTACCAGCAGAGGGGGCTGCTTCATAGGCATTGAAGCAGATCTGCAGGTCTCTCTCTCTCTCTCTCTCTCTCTGCCTCTCTGCCTCTCTGCCTCTCTCCTTCCCTCCCTCCTCTCTCAATTTCTCTCTGTCCTGTCCAGTAAGATGCAAAAAATGACTGTCAGGAGCAGTGGATTCATAGTGCTGGCACCGAACCCCAGGGATTAACCTGGAGATAAAATAAAAAGAGAGAGAAAGGAAGAGTGTCCATGGGGCCCTGAACTGGTAGGCAGAGCACCAGGACTCTAATTCTTTCTTTTTATTTCTCATTTTAAAAAATTATCTTTATTTAGGCTTCTGATTCAGCACATGTATCATAGACTAATCAACATAAAGGAACTTTGCGTGGAAAGCAAACGTGAACTGTCAAATGGAAAGACTTCTAGGATGAAAGCCAAGTGCTAGCATGTCCTTTTGCCTCTGTGTATCTGTGCACACCGTGTGTTGTTCTTGACAGCTTGTCTACAACTTGACTAGGTTGGAGTTGCGGTTATAGTGGCAATCTTGATATTGTTGGTCAGAGTTTAGAGAGAGGTGAAGACTTCCAATTAATGCCTTCTTTCTCTCTGTCCTATCCAACAGCAATGGCAACAGTAGCAACAGTAACAATGGTTCAATTCCACACCATTCCCACCTGCAGAGTTCTGAATCCCCAGCCTCTCTATTGAAAACTACAGCAGTTCTCCTAAGGTTGCAGATAGGGGTTAACTACTATTTCTACAACTATCTGTCTATATTTGTATATAATTACCCTTTTTCTTTTCTTTCTTTCTTTTTTTAGGTCCCATCTACTCTTCCTTTTCAAGTCACACATATACCTGTTATTGCATCCAAATGTCTCTCCCTTTTCTCTTGTCCTTCTCTGTTTCCTAATGGAGTTGGAGTCCCAGAACTTTTTACCCTCTTCCTCCTATCACTTCTCCCCCACTTGGAGTATGGATCAAAATTATGTTTGGGGTACAAAAAGTGAGAGTTCTGCCTTCTATAATTGCTTCTCCACTGGACATGGGCATTGGCAGGTCTATCCAGACCCCCAGCCTGTGAAACATTAAAAACTACTGTTGAAAGGCGCACCTGGTTAAGCGCACACACACACTACAGTGCACAAGGACATGGGTTCAAGCCCCTGCTTCCTACCTGCAGGGGAAAGCTTCAGGAGTGGTGAAACAGGGCTACAGGTGTCTCTCTATCTTTCTCCCTCTCTATCTCCCTCTCTTCTCTTAATTTCCCTATTTCTATCCAATAATAAATAAATAATTTTTTAAAAAAATGTTGAACACCAACACCTTTAGTCATCAAATTCTCCCCCTGCCTCTCTAGAGCTTAGTGACTGGCAATTGTCCCCATCAAGTCATTGGGGTCCTAGGTACGAGTCTGTTTGGGGTAGTAAAAATGCCCAGTGGAGGAGAGACATTTGGGGATGAGGGGGGCTTCCATGTCTAGGACTTCATAGCTTTCTTCTTTCCTAACCCCCTGATCTCTGCAGCTATTTGTAAGTTTCAGACTCTCTACACCCCTGGATTATTTATTTCTTTTCTAATTCTGTATGCACCACAGAGAATGGATCTGCAGATGAACTGTAGTTGGCTACTGGACATTCAGATCTACCTCCTTTTTTTTTTTTCTGCCTTGCAAGGCAAAGCAGGTGAGGCTTGAATTCCCAGTGTTTGCCTGAAGACCTTCCATCTCCACCTAATCAGTGGAGCCTTGAATTTGTCCAGCTCCCAGAATGGTAATGAATTCCCTGCTAGCCATCTCCTCACCCCTGGGAGGGCAAAGAGAAGATGTGCACTTCTCTCTGCAGAGTGTGGTTGCTAAGCAGCCTGGGTCCTGGTGGCTTGAAGAACCACGGGAACAGCTTTGAATCTGGAAATGTATGAATGTCTGTTTGAGTGATGCTTGTGGTTTGTTGGATGTGAACTAGTCTTTTTTTTTTTTTCCTTTCTTTTTTCTGCCTCTGCTGTTAATCTCTGGGGCTCAGTGCCTGCACTATGAATCCATAGCTTGTGGAGGCCATTTTTTCCCATTTTGTTGCCCTTGTTGTTGGTGTTGTTATTGTTGCCATTGTTGTTGGATAGGGCAGAGAGAAATCAAGAGAGGAGGGGAAGACAGAGAGGGGAGAGAAAGATGAACACCTTCAGACCTGCTTCACCGCCTGTGAAGTGACCCCCCCCCATACAGGGGGCATCCTGGGGGATCAAACCGGGATCCTTGCGCCAGTCCTAGAGTTCTGTGCCATGTGCTATTGCCTGGCCTGTCTTTTTTTTTTTAACCCAATCTGCCACTCCACTAAGTTTAAACACACCCCCTCTATGTTTTAGATAATAAAGCTCAAAATAATGCGCTATATTAAATGCTGCTTAATAAAATGATAGTGTGGTGAGCTGCCTAATTTGCATTGCCAGATTTCAGCCATCTGGGCCCTGCTGAGATCCGCGCTGATATTGCTGATCCACTTGTAGGTGGAATTAGCCTCCGTTCTAGAGCTGTGAGGAAGGCATCAAGTTGAGATGTCTGTGATTCCAGTGGACGCCTCTTTAGTGCCTTTTCCTGTTGACACATGAGCTGAGCAGAGTATCCAGGATGGGCTAAAGTGGTGGGACAAGCTTGAACTGTAACCATTAAGCAGAGGGTAAGCGTTGAAGAAGGGGATTCTACTTGGCTTCTCTGCTAGGTTCACAGCATTTTCTCAGTAGGTGATTCATGAAGCCTGGACTTAGTCCTTTTTAGAAATGTCACTCAGTGCTTTGCAGGTTCCTTAACAAAAGCAAAATTAGTAACATCAGAATTAGGAGGGACACTAATGAGTGATTTAACAATGATGAACAAGATTGTAAAATTACAGGGGTACTATTCCATACAATTCCCACCACCAGAGTTTCCTGTCCCATCTCCTCCATTAGAAGCTTCCCTATTCTTTATCCCTCTGGGAGTATGGACCAACATTTTTTATGGGGTGCAGAAGGTGGGAGGTCTGGCTTCTGTAATGGCTTCTCCACTTACATGGACACTGGCATGTGAATTCATTCCCCCAGTCTGTTTTTTATTTTTCTGTAGTGGAGTAGGGCTCTGGAGAGGTAAGACTTTGGTTTGGGACACATTGATGAAGTTGTCTGCCCTGGGAGATCAAGGATGGCATCATGGTAGCATCTGAAACTTGGTGGCTGAAAGGCGGTAAGATATAAAGCAGATTGTTCAATAAACAGGAACTCAAGGGTGGAAATAGAGCAAATAAAACTAGGGGTTTCATGTGGGAAGAAGCTAGGAAATCTATTTTAGGTATATTCCATATGACCCATCACTTTAGTAATTTTTTCTTTCTTTCATTCATTCTTTTCTTTGTTTGTTTTTGTTTTGTTGTTTGCCTCCAGGGTTATTGCTGGGGCTTGGTGCCTGCACTATGAATCCACTGCTCCCAGCAGCCATTCTTTTTTCCATTTTATTGGACAGGATAGATAGAAATGGAGAAAGAAGGAGAAGATAGAGAGGAAGACAGACACCTGCATCCCTGCTACACCACTTGTAAAGTGACTCCCCTGCAGGTGGGGAGCCAGGGGCTCCAACTGGGATCCTTGTGCCAGTCCTTGTGCTTCATACTGTGTGTGTTTCACCTGGTGAGCTTCTGCCTGGCCCCCTACTTCAGTAAATTTTGCCTGAGCCCGATAGCTCACATGCAGGTGGACTAAAAATACTGTCTGAGAAGCTGCTGTCAGAGTGAGAATAGGACTGGAAAACTGGGTTAGGGCAGAGAGTAGCTCTCAGATATGAGGAAAGTTTAGAAACACCATTAACTGTTTACTCATCAATCTGACATAGGGCCCATGTCTGTTCATATTTAACACAGGAGCCTGTGTGATGTCTGAATCCCTGCCAGTCTGAGCCTGCAGTCCAGATCATTCAAACGAAAACTCTCTATCACCCCCCTTCCCTCTCAATTCCGGGCTGTCTATCCAGTAAATAAATAAACAGCATGTTAAAAAATTTTAAAAAGAAGTGTAATACTTTTAAGAAACATGATGTCCTATTCACATTTTGTTCACCAAAACTTTGCTACATCAACTCTCTTATTCTTTAAGAAAGATTAGGTGTAACTGGGAACTGCTGAAAAATGTGCTTATGCTTGGATGTGAGTGACACCAAACTAACAACCCAGAAAAGACTGAATGGATGACTTAGACTTCATCAAAGCTAAAGTGCTTCTTCTGTGAGAGGTGCTGTAGGAAAATGAGAGAATTAGCTTCAAACTAGGAGAAAATATTTGCATGTCACATATCCAGGCAGGGATCCAGAATACAGGATGAAGTCTCAACACCTAACAGTGAGAAGACAACCCATTTTTTTCCCAGTTTTTTTTAAGCCAGTTGAACGCTTGAATATATGTTTTACCAAAAAGTTGTACAAGTGCCAAATGATAAGCACAGGAATCTGAGTCGAGTCTTTGTTTGCTTTCTCATCTTGGTTAGAAGAATTGGGCATTCTCATAAGAGATCCAGTGGCCTTCAAGACTCCTCAATATTTGGCTCTTTTATTATTATTATTTTACTTTTAGCTATTCTTGTAGATGTGTAGTGGTATCTCATTGTGGTTTAACTAGCTAATGGTGTTGGGCTTCTTTTCATCGGCTTATTTGCATCTATATGACTTATGTTGATGAGACTCTCTTGGATTGTTCAGCCTGCTTTAAACAAAATTGGGTTGCCTTTCTCCCTGTTGGATTTTGAGAATTCATTCTGTATTCTGGATCTCTGGTTGGATAGGTGACGTGCAATACATATTTCCTCCTAGTTTGTAGCTCGGGTTGTGTCATGGGGGAGAGAGAAGAGACCTGAGCGGAGCAGGAACACAAATCTTTATTCACACCAGAGTTGGGTGCAAGTCAGCACAGCGGTTTAGGCCACGTGGCAAAATGGCCACCTCCCGCTATGCACGCCAGCCAGGAAACCAGAACAGCAGTGGGCTTTATGGAGTAAAAACCGGAAATGGCAAGTCGGGACGGGATTGGCTAGGAAAGGGGGTGGAGAGAAGCAAAAAGCATGCTGGGAAGGTGGAAGCATCCTTAGAAACTGTTGCAATGGTTTTAACTGAATTAGCAATACCCTGAGGGGATAACGTGGTGGATATCTGTAAATAATACTAGCATGGAAATATAGTTTGTGGGCCCTGCCAATGTTCAACCACATCTGCACAATTTCCCAACAGCCTGTTCTTTCATTTTTGTATAGTGCCTCTTGCAGGAGAGCAAAACAAAAAGAGCTGTTGCTTTTGGTCTTCCTCTAATGCCCCTTTGTGACCACTGCCAGAGAATTCACAAGATGTATTTTGGAGACATCTGAGGACAGGGCCCAGGGCAAATGAGTCTTTTGGTGAGCTCAGCTTTCTATACGTCTCTTTCTCTCTCTCTCTCTCCTCTCTCCACATCCATGTGACCCCCAGTGTGGCCCCCTATCCATTACATAGCAAAGGAAGACAGAGTCTGTTTCAACTAGGGGAGTGCTGTGTCTCCATTTTAGTTAAATCTTTTTTTTTGAAAATTTTTTTTAATATTTATTTATTTTCCCTTTTGTTGCCCTTATTCTTTATCATTGTTGTTGTTATTGCTGTCATTGTTGTTGGATAGGACAGAGAGAAATGGAGAGAGGAGGGGAAGACAGAGAGGGGGAGAGAAAGATAGACACCTGCAGACCTGCTTCACAGCCTGTGAAGCGACTCCCCTGCAGGTGAGGAGCCAGGGGCTCAGACCAGGATCCATACTTGTGCTTTGCGCCACATGCGTTTAACCCACTGTGCTACCGCCCGACTCCCCATTTTAGTTAAATGTCATGCCATAGTTTTTTTTTTCTCCCCTGGCTCATTTTAAGCCTGGAAAAGCCATTCTGCTATTTAAATATAGAAGAGTAACATATTTTAATAATCATACCCCAGAGCACAGTTTTTCCTGTTGCATGAAAAAATAATGGTCAAAACAGCCCACAGCCAATTGCAGAATTATGTAAAAGTAATGAAAAGAAATTGAAAACCACATGCCTTCCATTATGCTAGACCACCTTTGCTGCAGTCCTGGATGGCCT
The DNA here is from genome assembly GCF_950295315.1 of Erinaceus europaeus. Taxonomy (NCBI): domain Eukaryota; kingdom Metazoa; phylum Chordata; class Mammalia; order Eulipotyphla; family Erinaceidae; genus Erinaceus; species Erinaceus europaeus. Next base: position 113,869,464 of record NC_080172.1, read on the forward strand.
GCTTTGTACTCCCCTCGCTCCCCCACCCCCCCAAATACACGATAAAGACTGAACAATTATTTGAGTCTATTTCAGAAGGACTATGCCTACCACAGGTCAGTCCATGTCTGTCTTAAACTTAAGCACTCACAGAGGCATTTGCTGGGTTGCCTAGACACCAGAGTCCCATCAGAGTACTGAAATCATTTTAGGACATCAGACTATAATTTCAGTACTTGCAGATTCTGGGCTGGAAGGTGAGCCAAAGATGCAGAAAACATGACCTTTTATTTTGGTTCCTTAGGATTTGGAAATGCCACCGTAAATTCAGAAGGAAGAGAATAACTCCACAGCCTAGATAGGTTTTGGGAACTGTGAGTTTTCTCTGCTCAGCTCTCTGAAGGTCAACTCTTCCAGAAATCCAGAGAGAAAAACTTAGCAGGAAGTTCTGTGTTGTCATTCTTTCCTTCCTAATAATGCCCACATGTTTGTAATCTCCTCGCAGTCCTCCTGGGTCTATCTTCTTCCTCCCCAGTTTATCTCTCAGCTTTGTTTTGTGTTGTTTTCCTTTCCCCAACCAAGATGAGAACGGTGCCCAACTGTATGCCCCCACTGAACTAAGATGGAACTTTCTTCACAGGAACTGTTTCAGTGGGACCTTAATATAGGAGCAACACAGGAAACAGGCAGAAGTGAGGAAGATAGGCTATGATGGGATGGTCACTCAGGAAGATAACAGCCAAGGAAATAGAAATGCAAATTGACACATGGAAAAGAATATGGGGGCTGCCCTCCAAAAATTAAAAAATAGAGCTATATTATATTAGGACTCAGCAATTCCAGTCTTGAGTGTTTGTACAAAGGAAATGAAATCACCAAGAGACAATTCTGCAACCAAAGTCATGTTCTGCGCAAGATGCAGAAATACCATGGGTGGGTGAGTGGAGGAGAAATGCATTAAGTGGGGCCGGGCCACAGTAAACTGGTTAAGCTCTCATAGGACTAACCACAAGGACCCAGGTAAGGATCCGGGTTTGAGCCCCCGGCAGGGAGAATGCCTCACAAGGGTGAAGCAGGTCTGCAAGTATCTGTCCTTGTCTCCCCCTCTTGATCTGCCCGTCCTTTCTCAATTTCTCTCAGCCCTATTCAGTAAAAGGGAAAATATGGCCACCAGGAGCAGTGGATTCCTGGTGTTGGCACCAACCCCCAGTGACTATCCTGTAAGTTAATAATAAGAATAATAATAGTGATGATGATGATAAAGATAGTGAGGCAGTACAGTCTCCCGAGCAGAAACTTACATATCTGAGGGCCTGAAAGTTGTAAGTTCAGACACCAGCCTGACCTTATCCAAGAGCTGAGCAATATTCTTGTGTCTCTTTCTCTCCCTCTCCTCTCTCATAATCAATCACTAAGTAAGTAAATATTTTTAAAGAGAAAATGCAGTATCTATGTCTATGGTAGAATCTTATTTATGGAGTTGGAGAAAGAAGGGAATCCTGACCTTGAAGGCATGCTGCTAAGTACAGAAATTCAGACAAAAAAACAAATACTATGCAAACTCACTTCCATGAGCATCTACAAACACCAAGCTTATTGAAACAGAACAGATTTCTGAGGTTCAGAGCCAAGGGATGGGGACTGCTGAGGTGGGTGAAGATGATCAAAGTCTTCAGAATTGGGCACGAAAGATGACATACCTAGCACCACGTCTGAATTTGCTGCCTTAGGCTCCAAAGGTTCCAGGTTCAGTCCTACCACAAGTCAGAGATAGATGATGAGTGCTCAGATTTCCCTCACTTAAAAAAATAAAGAAATACATCTTTTTAAAATGTTTTTGTATTATTTTATTTATTCATTTTTTTGGATAGAGATAGAGAGAAACCGAAATGGAAGGAGGAGACCGAGAGAAAGGGAGAAAGAGAGACACCTGCAGATCTGCTTCACCACTTGTGAAGCCTACCCCCCTTCCAGTTGGGGAGCCGGGGGCTTGAACCAGGGTCCTTGTGCATTTGAATGTGTGCTCAACTGAGTATGATAGTTTATTTTTAATGAGAGACAGAGAGAGAAAGAGAGAGAGACAGAGAGACAGAGACAGAGAGAGACAAGAATACTGCTCAGCTCTGGTTTATAATGGTTCTGGAGATGGAACCTGAAGCCTCAGAGCCTCAGAGTCTCAGACCCTCAGGCTTGAAAGTCTTTTTGCATAACCATTATGCTATCTACCCATCCTTCTTTTTATTTATTTATTTATTTATTCATTCATTCATTCACTCATTAATTCATTCATTCATTCATTTATCACCTTCTGGGCTTCAGTGCCCCAGGATGACTTTTTTGGAAAAAACACCGACAGAAGGAAAGAAATCATGGTACCAAAGCTTCCTCCAATGCAGTGGAAACCAGCTCTAACTTGTGTCACTATTGTGCTGGTCCAAATCTGTTTTTGAAAAAGACTCAGATTTCCATTTAGAAGATAACTAAGTCCAGGGGGATGTGACAACCAACTTTGTTGTAGATAAAATATTAGTGTTGTTTATTTAAAAGTTGCTATCACAAGAAAAGAATGTAAAGCTGTGAGAGGTAGGATGTGATATACAGACCTCTTTTGGTGATCATTTGGTAATATACACATCACTCTGTCCTCAGATAGATACAGTGTATCATGTTGATTAGATCTCAGTTAAACTTCAGAGGGAAAAAAAAAACATTGTGCTTAGAAAAATAGAAAGAAGTACTCCAGACATTATTACTTTGTTCTGGTCAGGGGAGTAGAGATCATTTTTCCCCAATCCAGTTTTCTGTGTTTGCCAAGTGATTCTTGCTATGGATGTGCTGTTGCTAACTTATAATGGCAAACATGGTGGAAGGGAGTCTTGGAGACTGAGCAACAGACAAGAGGCAAATTTAAGTGAAAGCGTCCATGTGTTGCTTAAAAGTGACAATTGATATAGTTGCTTCAACAAGATACTCAGAGGTTCTTCTCCAAACATGGAGCATGTGGTCTTAGCTTATGGAAAGAAAGGCTGTCCTAGTCTCCTTCCCTTGAGAATGCTGGGAAGGAGATTAGAGTCACCAAGAGGTTGGGCTTTATGTGTCCCCTTGGAGTTCTGAGGAGGATCAACACAGAGACACATCAGCAAGAAGACATTTCTATTTTTTAATATATTTTTTGTCATTTATTTATTTATTTGCCTCCAGGGTTATTACTAGGGCTCACTCATTTCCGGCACTACAAATCCACTACTCCTGGTGTCTATTTTTTAAAAAATTTTATTGGATATATAACAGAGAGAAATTGAGAGGGGAGGGAGAGATAGAAATGGAGAGAAAAGGGAGTCGGGCTGTAGCGCAGCAGGTTAAGTGCAGGTGGTGCAAAGCGCAAGGACCGGTGGAAGGATCCTGGTTCGAGCCCCCGGCTCCCCACCTGCAGAGGAGTCACTTCACAGGCGGTGAAGCAGGTCTGCAGGTGTCTATCTTTATCTCCCCCTCTCTGTCTTCCCCTCCTCTCTCCATTTCTCTCTGTCCTATCCAACAACAACAACATCAGTAACTACAACAATAAAACAATAAGGTCAACAAAAGGGCATAAATAAATAAAAAATATCAAAAAAATCTTTAAAAAAAAAGAAATGGAGATAAGAAAACAAACACTTGCAGATCAGCTTCACTGTTCCTGAAGTGTCCCCCCCACACACATAGGATGGGAATGGGGGCTTGAACCCGGGTCCTTGCGCTTAGTACCATGTGTGCTTAACCAGGTGCACCACCTCCCGACCCCTTTATCTGTGAATATTTACAGGAGTTAAGAGAATGTGAATTTCTATTGTAAAAACGTAATAGTAGATCTTGCTAATACCATATGCATGCTTCCTTCCTGTCTCATGGGAGCTGACCTCCACCATAGGTGTGTTGCAAAATGCAAAGGCACTGCAGTCTTCAGCACAGGAAGTTTATTCTGCCCTGGGTTGGGTAACTATGCCCAGATGTTCCCATCAGCCATAGGTAGTTTGGTGCACCTGGTTTTTGGAACTTGGCAGCAAAGGGTTTGAAATTAACTATTCATCCCACTTCAGATGATCCGATTTTTTTTTTTAAGGAAGATTTTCCAAAGTATTCAGCACACCAGTTTTCTCTGATTTGTTTAATATTGGAGCCAAGTCTGGCCAAAGGGCTGAGTTCCCCCCAGGAGGTAGCACACATCATCAAGCTAGGGGTCAAACCCCGAGTTCTTTAGCTCAGTTCAGGTTTGCCCTGGACCCAAGTCTCAACAGATGAAAAGCCTCACAACCCTGATTCACCACCCATCTCAAAGAACTAATCTGACCGCCGCTGGCAGAGCACTTAACTTTATGCTAAACCCAGTTTTGAATTGTTCCCATGTGGAAGTTGAGGAGGCTATTCCAGTGACTAGCACTTTTTTTTAAAAAAAAGTATTTATACTTATCTATTATTGGATAGAGACAGAGAGAAATTGCTAGAGGAGGGGAACAGAGAGAGGGATAGAGAAAGATAGACAGGACACCTGTATACCTGCTTTACCGCTTGTGAAGCAACCCCTCTGCAGATGGGGATTCAGGGGTTTGAACCAGCACCCTTGCTTGGGTCCTTGCTCTTAGTACTATGTGCACTTAACCAGGTGTTTCGCTTCTCGGCCCCGAGGTTGCTGGTTTCTGTAACAGCCTGGAGCCTGACTGATTCACTGCCAGTTTAGTTTGCATGTTGCATGTGACAGTGGCCAAAAATGTTTCTATACACATATAGCCCATTAGGGGAAACACTGCTCTATTAAGCATGTGCTTCAAAGACCAGCCCTGTAGACAAGCAAGCAACAAGGCTTGTTAATGGGGCATGTCTCTCGGTGGGTGGTTTTAGCTCTGTTAAGAAAAATATGTGGCATGTACCGTTATGAACTGAGATGGGGAGAAGAGCCAGAAATCCCATGCTAACATAGTTTTAAATTAATAACCATTGTGAGTCCACAAAACTCCAAAATGTCTCATGCTGTGCTGTGGCCTGACTCAGTGCTATACTAGAGAGAAAAAAACTTGAGGGAAAGCGCATTATTTTTTTATTATCTATCTATTGGATAGAAACAGAGAAAAATGGAAAGGAATGGGTGGATAGGGAGAGAGGGACAGAGAGACACCTGCAGCCCTGCTTCACCACTCACAAACTTTCCCCCTGCAGGTAGGGACCGGGGGCTTGAACCCTGGTCCTTGGCACACTGTAACATGTGTGCTCAACCAGGTGTGCTACTGCCTGGCCCCAAGAACTGGCATTTATAGAGAAACCTACAATGAGGCAAGTACAAATCTTGGCATTTAAATTCCTTGCCTTCTAATTCTCTCAGCAATCCCATGAGAGCAAGTGCTATTATTATTATTATTACCATTATTTCACTAAGAAGGAAACTGATGCACAGAGAGTGTTAGTAATTTTTCTGAGGTCACACAGTGAGTAAGTTAACAGAAATTTCTCTCTCTCTCTCCCTCACATCCTTCTCTGTACGGAGTAAGATAAGAACTTCCATGAGGCATTGAGAGCAATATAACATAATACTGAATTCATGAAATAGTAAGGAAACAATTGAATATTTATTAAATGACTTTGATGGAACCAAGTGTCAGCAGAAGTGCTTTCAGGGCCCAAGAGATAACTCATTGATTAGAATGTGTGCTTTACAGATGGTGGTGTGCAATTCTTTCTGTGGGGAGTCCTCTTCTTGGGTGCAGACTCCTGGCGTGCTCACCCTGTTGTGCACCAGATGTGGTGGGTCTAGGAGAATGTCACCCAAGGCAGCAGTGGCTGAATCTTATGGGACTCACTCTGTGTCTGCGACAAGAGATGACCCAGAGACCAAGCTGATAGCAATGATTCATTTATTCATTAGAGAGGCAGGGATTTTAAGGGGTTACAGAAGGAGGTAGCTTGTTTATACCATATATGGTTAAAGTAGAAAAGGGGCAGAGAGAGGTAAGGGGTTGGGAAAACTCTCAGGTGAGTGATCTAAGGAGTGAGGGAGCTAGGCTTTGATGTGCATGGGTGTAGGGGTCCTTGCCTGTCAGCAGGGTGAGGTTTGGTTATTGGCTTATTCAGAAGGGCAAGAACAAAGAAGTGTGAAAAGGGGCCTCATAGCATCTGTGTGAGCAGAAGAGCCATTTTGGGAATGAGGAAGTAAGGTTATCCATGGCTAGCAGACAGAGAGGTGTCCTGAGGGCGGAGAGAAGATGGGTCAGGTATGATAACTTCTGGTAGCTTTTGAATAAGCAGACCATTTGGTTTAAAGACAAGGAAGTAAGATATTGTATTGGGAATGCAGAGTCCCTGTGAGGCAGAGAGTCTGACAGGTGAAGCTGAGCCTGAAGGCCGTTCTCTCCCATGCTCTGTCTCTGGTAGAGAGAGGCTGACAGGAAGACTGTGTTCTTCAGACACCCATCTTTCAATGGGAGGTTCCACCCAGCTCAACCATATCCTCACAGTTTCCCTACAGTGGTGAACCTGATTAAGTGTACAGGTTACAATGCACAAGGACCTGGGTTCAAGACCCCAGCCCCCTACCTGAAGTGAGAAAACTTCACATGTGGTGAAACAGGTCTGCAGGTGTCACTCTCCTCTCTACTCCTTTCTCTCTGTCTCTGTCAAGGACATGAAATATTTTTAAACAAAATGCTGCTAGAATGAGTGGCTTATCATTCGTGTGGGCTGAGTTTGAACCCTGGCACCACATGGGAGGCCCCATGGCCCTGGGAGAAGCTCCAGTGTTGTAGTATCACTCCCATTTGTTCTTTGTCTTGCTGTCTGAATACAAATTAAAAGTGACAGGGGAGGAATGAAATTGCTCCTGGGTGTGGCCCTGACTCAAGAAGGGAAAAACAAAATGATAACAGAAATACTTTTTAATCTATATTCCTAACCCCACCTCCTACCTGAGATCATGCAGCTGCACTTTGAACACTGTCTTTCGGGGTGTCTCTCTCCTTCTCCGGCAGGGTGTCCTCCAGGGGAAAGGTAACGGGCTGGTTCTTTCTCGCTCACGACAGGGGTGACACGAAGTAAAAGACACCAGGGGACTCTTAGCGTGAATCTAGAATCTGAGTCCTTGAGTCCCAGCATCCTAGAGTCCCTTTATTAGCAAAGTGGACATGAGTTAAATAGAAAAGCAATGGAGGTAATTATTGTTGCAATATGACAGAAATTACAGGTTTCTTAACAGTCAGCATGCCCCTAAGGTAGGGGGCTGGTATGACAGGAATTGATGAGATACAAGACAGTTATTCTCTATAACACAAGCAACTTAATTATCCAAAGGTATTTGAGAGAAGCATAGGGGTTAAACCCGTAGGGTGAGACAGAGAGAAGATGGATATCAAAAGGCCATATAGTTTGGCGTTTCTCTTGTCTGGGGTCTGAGGTGTGTGATGAAGTGTGTGATAAGGTGTGTTCTTCTGTGATCAGAAGGTGACCGAATGAGTGAATCTGTGGCCATGTGGCCTGCAGTTAATGGAGGGAAGTACTGGGGTATCTGTGGGCCTGAGAGTCAAGAAGGAAGGAACCAAGTCTGAGTTTCCCCCCTTATACTCACCTCGGTTGAGAGAGACTTACCAAGAGGTTATCTTCTCAGACCTCCATCCAAAGATGGGGGTGGTTCTCCCTAAGCTCTATCAGGCTCACACATGTTCCCAACAACTGTCCTTTCCATTGAGGAAAGTCACAGAAGACACAGAAAACAGGGCTTCAGTCATGTCAGAGACAGATGAGTCCTTTCTTCCCAGGCAGCTTCTTCTTAACGCTTGTAGACTGTGAGCAGTGCATGGAGCATGTCTCTTGGCCAGTCACCCATAGGGAGTGAGTGCTTAGTGCCCTAGAGACATTGGCCTGTGTCCCATCCATCAACCTACTCCCACCCCCGGCTTCTCAGTCTGGGCTCTGTTGCTCCCCAGACGGAGACTAGGTGTTTTGCATGGTCCTGGAGGGGGCACAGTGGGTGAAGCACTGGGATTGCAGGCATGTGGTCCCAACCTTGATCCCTGGCAGCTCTTGTACCTGAGTGTTGTCTCCCTACCTGAGTGTTGTGTCTCTCTCTCTCTCTTTCTCTTCCTCTCTCTCTCTCTCTCTCTCTCTCTGTGTTGTCTTTCTTTTCTCTCTCTTTCTCCCTTTCTCTTTCTCTCTATATTTTATCTCTTTTCTCCCTTTTTCCCTCTTTCTCTTTTTCTATTTCTTTCTTATAAAAAATATTTATTGATTTATTCCCTTTTGTTGCCTTTGTTGTTTTATTGTTGTAGTTATTATTGTTGTTATCATTGTTGAATAGGAAAGAGAGAAATGGAGAGAGGAAGGGAAGACAGAGAGAGGGAGAGAAATATAGACACCGGCAGACCTATTTCACCACCTGTGAAGCGACTCCCCTGCAGGTGGGGAGCCGGGGTTTCGAACCAGGATCCTTACACTGGTCCTTGCACTTTGTGCCACGTGCGCTTAACTTGTTGCACTACCACTGGTTCCCTTTCTTTCTATTTCTATCTTTTTCTCTTTCCTTCTTTCTTTTTCTCTCTTCTCTTTTTTTTAAATGATTTTATTTATTATTAGATAGAGACAGAGAGGAATTGAGAAGGAAGGGAGAGACAGAGAGGGAGAGAAACAGAGAGACACCTGCAGCCCTGCTCCTCCACTTGTGAGGCTTTCCCCCTGCAGGTGGGGACCAAGGGCTTGAACCTGCCAACTTGTACACTGCAATGTGTGTGCTTAACTAGGTGTGCTACCACCTGGCCCTTCTTTCTCTTTCATTTTTCATTATCTCCTATCTGTTTCAAAAATAAAATAAAATAAAATGGATTATGTGCTTTAGAGAATCAAAATGAGGACTCATCAGGCATTCTGTCCTGCAGTGATGAAGCCTGAGGTAGAGTGCTAGAGGCAGGAAAGCCCATCTCTGCAGGTCAGATAGCTTTCCTGAAATGCTGTAAAGTCCAATTCAGGGGAAGCCACAGAATCTCACTCAACACGCGTTAGATCCAAGAGCATCATTAAGATGAAATCATTTGTTCTTTAAATGGCCAGATTAGGCTCACAATTAGAGCACAGGCACTTCCGGGTAATTAATTCTTCATCTCCTTTTTTTCAACTTGCCATGTTCAGCTTTATGAACCTTGAAAAAGGAACTGTTGTCGAAAGTGGAATGCTGTTTTCACTAGCTACTGTATGTAGAAGAAATATGTAGACCTTGTTGGCAGCAAGAAAAGCTCACCTTCCTTTATTCTGGGCGTGTGTGTGTGACAGGGGCGGGGGGTGTCCTTAGGCACGCGAGCTTCCTGTCAGTTTTCTGTTAATGACAAGGAAGAGTTTCTTATTTATTTTATTTTATTTTACTTTGCCACCAAGGTTATCACTGGGGCTCAGTGTGTACACCATTCTCCTCTTCCCAGAAGCCATTTTTCTATTCTCTCTCCCTCTCTCTCTCACCTCTCTCTTTCCCTGTTTGAAGAGGGAAAGACACAGATAGAGAGGGACAGAGAAAGGGGGGACCTCTGTAGCACTGCTCCGCCCCTCATAAAGCTTCCCCTTTTCAGGTGGAAATGAGATTTTGACCTTGGAGAGATTTTTATTATTTTATTTTATTTTAGGTAGGACAGAGAGACATTGAGAGAGGGCAGGGAGACAGAGGGAAAGAGAAAGAGACACCTGCAGTATTTCTTAGTGCTCACGAAGCATCCCCCCTGCATATGAAGAGCCGGGGCTCGAACCTGGGTTTCAGCTCTTTCTGAACTTTTCTGCCAAACAGATAGAAGGGTAGTGGGTGACTAACTCTGAAAGGTAGAGTTTGTTCCTTCAAGTCCCCCCACCCACCCACAGCCCTAGAACTCAGGATGCTTCTGCAAACAGAGGCAGAAAGCACCTGATAGAAATCATTACCTCCATCATGGTGAGTGTGATTCCATGGAAGCATCATTTAAATCAGCATTTACTTGATTGGTGGCTTTGTTTTCCAAAATTTTGACTGATGTTTCCTCTTGACCCCCCACCCTGTCCAATCATTGAAGGATCTAAAATCAGACATTTTCAATTACACCAGTAGAGAAAGACAAATTATAATGTAGCTCATGCCTTTAGATTGTTGGGTGATATTTCCTTGGCCCTGATGAAATGACCATTGTGACCGGACTCAACACCCCCCCAACACACACACACACACACACACACACACACAAGCACACACACTACTGCAGCCCTTTTAGGCAGAAGCAGGGCTGTCTGAGTGACAGTAGCCATCGCAAGAGATACTTTCAAAATGAAAATAGAACCCTCTGTCTTCCCAGAGAGAGAAAATCTTAAAGCACTCTGTAATATTTTAGTCTGTGTTTTTGTTTGTTTGTTTTTGTTTTCACTTTGGCTCCCTTAAATGAATCCCCACACAAGATATTTCAATAATGACATGAAATAAAAGTGGGGTAGATCAGTGGGTCACAAATCAAGACCAGCTTTGGAAACAAATCAACAAAATACAACAGAAAAACAAATGGAGTATCAGAAGACACATTTAAATTAGGAAACTATATCTTTTTTAGTATATATATTATTTATTATTGAATGGAGACAGAAATTGAGAGGGGAGTTCCCCTCCCTTTTCAGTTTCAGAAAGACACCTACAGACCTGCTTCACTACTCTTGAAGCTTTCCCCCTGCAGGTGGGGACCAAGGGCTTGAACCTCCATCCTCGTAAACTGTAATGTTTGTGCTTAACCAGGTGTTCCACTGCCTGGCCCCAAAAGTTTGTCTTTATATTTGAAGGACTTACCCCAGCCTTGTAATTTTGGTCCTGGTATACAGCTATGACAGATGTTCTTCACTTTCAACAACTAGTAGTATCCCTGGAAAAATGGGGGAAGTCGTCTGGAAGACAACTTCAATGGGAAATGAAGGCTAGAGTGTAGAAAAAAATGGGATATATATATGGTGAAGGATACAGAGAGAGATATAAAGTCAACACCTATCTGTGACCTTGGACTTGAACTACTGCTGGAGGTGGAAACAGAACTCAGGTGGTGGGAATGATGTGGAATTAGACCCCTGTTTATCTTATAATTCTGTACATCACTAATAAAAATTTTAAAAAATAATAAAATTACTGTTGTAGAATCTCCATATTATTTTCTCTCTTTGTTATTTTTCAATTGGCTGCAGTATAGATTTTTGTACAAACTTCTTCCTTCTGCTCCTCAACATGTGTTTATGTGTGTACAAATACTTACATGTTTGTTTGCTTATTTACCAACCCACCCATCTATCCATCCACCCATTAATCCATCAACATTTCATTGCTGTGAACTAGACCATACACGAGGTTAGTCATTTTCAAGTGGGAGGGACATTTCTTCTCACCCTTGGCAGTATCTGAAAGTCTTTTGAGTTGTCACCACTGGGGAGGGTGCTACAGTGCTCAGAGTTCTTAGGGCAGTCACAAGGACAGAACGATAAAACTCAGTCACAGAAATTTGAGAACTCCTACTGACTTGGAGATATATAATGTGGCCATATGAAATTTATACTTTTTCAGAGGAAACAGATAAATAAGAATCGATGCTAGCTAATGCTGTCAGTGAGCTCAGAGGTGGTTGACATCATTTCTTTCTGGAAGACTGGTTCCAAAATGAGTTCACTTGTGAATGTATGAGAAGATTCTTTCCTGCAGAGGTCCAGTAGGCGGATGAACAGAAGGTCAAGTTTGGGGGATATGGCATTGAATGTAGCAAAGGTAATAAGCTCCTAAATGTACAGGTGCCAGGTGAGGCAACTAGAACAGTGAAAAGGGCAGCTGATATGACTCAGTTGGGAGTGTAGGGACCTTGACAAACTTCAAAGTTGTCAAAATAGACACCAGTATAAATCAGCCGTCTCTGTCTCAGATGCAGGCCCTGCATGGTCAAGTCTTTTTTGGTTCACAAGGAAAGTAACAAGTCCAGACTTGATGTAAAAGCTCATGAGTTTTAAATGGTAACAGTTGTTGTAAAACAAATAAAACGTTGCTCAAGCCAGATAACCCTTGTGGGCTACATCTACAGCATTTTCTTATCTGTTCTCAGGATTAAGTGAGGAAAAGCTTGTGATATCTAGCATGGTACCTTGGAGGTAGTGGGTGCTCATGAAATAATGGTCAAGAGTAAATCCTTGACCAGAGTGTGACATCCTCAGCCTCTGTGTCTTTATATTGAGATTGAGTGCTTCCTTATTATAGGAGACTGTGCTGTGTTTTATTTATTTATTTTTGAATATATTTTATTTGTCTTTATTTTAATGACCATAAGATACAGAGATAAAGATTTATAGAGAGGGAGAGGGACCACAGCATTGCTTAGCTCTGGCTTATGGTGGTGCTGGGGATTGAACCTGGAACTTTGCAGTCTCTGGCACGAGAGTTTTTTTTTTTAATTTTATTATCTGTTTTCATTTATTGGATAGAGAGAATCAGAAATTGAGAGGGAAGGAGAAGATAGAGAAGAAGAGAGACATAAAAATACCTGCAGCCCTGTTTCACCACTTGCAAAGCTTTCCCTCTGTAGGAGGGAACCAAGGTTCAAACTGGGGTCCTCGCGCATGGTAACATGTGCTCAACCAGGTGTGCCACCGCCCGGCCCCATGAAAGTCTTTTTGTATAATGATTATTATGCTGTCTCTCCAGCCCAGTCTGTGTTTTAGAAGATGTCTAGGAGCCTCCTTGGCCCCTGTTCCTGGCACACACCACCTCCAGATATTTGAAACAATCTGTCCAGATTTTCTTAGTAAGTGACATCAGAACTCAGTGCAGAGTCAGCCCCATGTAGAGTGACTCCACAAAGAACTGAGGAGAGTTGTCTCTTAATATTCCCTGTATTTCAGGTTAAGTGAGATAAGTCAGAAAGAGAAGGGAGAATATGGGATGATCTCAATCGCAGATAGATGTTGATAAATACTACCATGATGCCAGGCTGCCTTTCCTGGGCAGATGACCGCACAAGTGTGTCCTGAAACCCCACATCCCCAGAGCCTTGCCCCACTAGGGAAAGATAGAAACAGGCTGGGGATATGGATTGACCTGCTAACGCCCATGTCCAGAGGAGAAAGCAATTACAGAAGCCAGTCCTCCCAACTTCTGCACCCCATAAAGAATTTTTGTCCGTACTCCCAGAGGGATAGAGAACAGGGAAGCTTCCAGTGGAGGGGATAGGACCTGGCATGCTGGTGGTGGGAATTATATAAATTGTAACACCCCCTTTTTTTTTGCCTTCATTGCTCTCAGTGCCTGCACTATGAATTCACTGCTCCTGGAGGCTATGTTTTCCATTTTGTTGCTGTTGTCATTATTGTTGTTGTTGTTGTTATTACTATTGTTGTTGAATAGGGCAGAGAAAAATTGATAGAAGGGGGACAACAGAGAAGGGGAGAGAATGATAGACAGCTGCATCCTTGCTTTACCTCTTGTGAAGCGAGCCCCTACATACATAGGTGAAGAGCTGGGGGCTCGAAATGGGATCCTTATGCCAGTCCTTGCACTTCTCACCAGGTGCACTTAACCCACTGTGCTACCACCCAGCCCCCAAATTGTACCCCTCTTATCCCAAATCTTGTTGATCATTATTAAATCACCAATAATAAATAAAAAAGGAAGTTGAAAAACAATCAAATACTAAGCAGAACAGGGGACTAGAGTTGGTATATTGCAGCAAAGTAAAGAACTCTGGGTTGGGTGGGTGGGAGGGTCCAGGTCCTGGAACATGATGGCAGAGGAGGACCTAGAGGGGGGTTGTATTGTTATGTGGAAAACTAAGAAATATAATACATGTATAAACTACTGTGTTTTTTTGTTGTTACTGTATTTTATTGTTGACTGTAAACCATTAATCCCCTCAATTAAAAAAGCAAAGAAAAGAAAAAAGGAAGATAGGTTACAGATTAAAAGATAAATCTCCCTTGTATTTTATTCCTACAACAGCTATATGGGCCTGCTTTCCTGGACAGAGTTTCCTTTGGGGTCTTTCTGCTGCTTCTGGACCCTTTGGGTTGGTTCGTTCAATGTTCTGAAGGTCCATGTTGCCTCTTTTAGAAGAGCTCAGAGCAGCCCAGGTTTCCCCCTGCTCACACGTGTATGCATGCTGGCCTACCCATCTGCTGGAAAGAGCTGTAAAAATCAGTCATTTGTTCCAGAAAACCTTACATTATGTGGATGTCCACAAGAACAAGGAGATCACCACTTCACCAGGTGATGGAATCCTGCAGAAGGTGGCACAGGAATCCTGGAGAAGCTGTTAGTTATGATGAGCAAGTAGAAGTCTAGAGCTGAAAGGCCCACAGGTCCAGGCAGGTGGACGTCAAACTAAGTGAAGAATTACCTGGGAGTTCTGTTACCAGAAGCTACCAAGACACTTCCCGGAAGAGGTTGACTCAGCAGACCATTAGCATTCACTGTGGGTCCTCAGACTGCCTCTGCCTCTATTGCTGACTTGGGGACCTCACTAGGAGACCCAATCTGGTGAGCTCTGCCAAAGGCTGTCTTCTGGCAGGTGCAAAGGCAGAAGAGCAGGCAGGCCCAGGGAATAGCACAGTAGCCATGCACCGTGCACTGGGTTTTCTTGCCTGAGACTCAGAGGTGAGCAGTGCTGAAAACCATCTTAGAAAGACAGAAGGGAAGAGAGAGAGAGAAAGAGAGAAAAGGAGAGTGAGAGAAATAAAGGAGAAAGGAAGAGATAGAGGAAGGAAGGAAGGAAGGAAGGAAGGAAGGAAGGAAGGAAATAAGAAAGGAAGGAGTCTTTGGCCTGAACATGCCCAATCTCTTCTGACCTTGGAAATTAAGCAGGTTTGGGCCTGGTTAGTACTTGAGTGGGAGAGAAAAAGAGAAAGAGAGAAAGAAAAAGAAAAAAAGGAAGGAAGGAAGAAAGGAAGGAAGCAAGAGAGAAAGAAAGGAGAGAAAGAAAGACACAGGAAGAAAGAAAAAGAGACACAGTGAGAAAAAGAAAGAAAAGAAACAGAGAATAAGAAAGATAGAGAAAGAGAGAGAGAAAGAGACACAGAAAGACAGAGAAAGAGAGAGAGAAAGGGACACAGAAAGACAGAGAAAGAGAGAGAGAAAGAGACACAGAAAGACAGAGAAAGAGAGAGAGAAAGGGACACAGAAAGACAGAGAAAGAGAGAGAGAAAGGGACACAGAAAGACAGAGAAAGAGAGAGAGAGAAAGGGACACAGAAAGACAGAGAAAGAGAGAGAGAAAGAGACACAGAAAGACAGAGAAAGAGAGAGAGAAAGAGACACAGAAAGTCAGAGAAAGAGAGAGAGAAAGAGACACAGAAAGTCAGAGAAAGAGAGAGAGAAAGGGACACAGAAAGACAGAGAAAGAGAGAGAGAAAGGGACACAGAAAGACAGAGAAAGAGAGAGAGAAAGGGACACAGAAAGACAGAGAAAGAGAGAGAAAGAGACACAGAAAGTCAGAGAAAGAGACACAGAAAGACAGAGAAAGAGAGAGAGAAAGAGACACAGAAAGACAGAGAAAGAGAGAGAGAAAGAGACACAGAAAGACAGAGAAAGAGAGAAAGAGACACAGAAAGACAGAGAAAGAGAGAGAGAAAGAGACACAGAAAGACAGAGAAAGAGAGAGAGAAAGAGACACAGAAAGACAGAGAAAGAGAGAGAAAGGGACACAGAAAGACAGAGAAAGAGAGAGAGAAAGGGACACAGAAAGAGAGAGAGAAAGGGACACAGAAAGACAGAGAAAGAGAGAGAGAAAGGGACACAGAAAGACAGAGAAAGAGAGAGAGAGAAAGGGACACAGAAAGTCAGAGAAAGAGAGAGAAAGAGACACAGAAAGTCAGAGAAAGAGAGAGAGAAAGAGACACAGAAAGACAGAGAAAGAGAGAGAGAAAGAGACACAGAAAGACAGAGAAAGAGAGAGAGAGAAAGGGACACAGAAAGACAGAGAAAGAGAGAGAGAGAAAGGGACACAGAAAGACAGAGAAAGAGAGAGAGAGAAAGGGACACAGAAAGACAGAGAAAGAGAGAGAGAAAGAGACACAGAAAGACAGAGAAAGAGAGAGAGAAAGAGACACAGAAAGACAGAGAAAGAGAGAAAGAGACACAGAAAGACAGAGAAAGAGAGAGAGAAAGGGACACAGAAAGACAGAGAAAGAGAGAGAGAAAGGGACACAGAAAGACAGAGAAAGAGAGAGAGAAAGGGACACAGAAAGACAGAGAAAGAGAGAGAGCAAGGGACACAGAAAGACAGAGAAAGAGAGAGAGAAAGAGACACAGAAAGACAGAGAAAGAGAGAGAGCAAGGGACACAGAAAGACAGAGAAAGAGAGAGAGAAAGAGACACAGAAAGACAGAGAAAGAGAGAGAGAGAAAGGGACACAGAAAGACAGAGAAAGAGAGAGAGAAAGAGACACAGAAAGACAGAGAAAGAGAGAGAGAAAGAGACACAGAAAGTCAGAGAAAGAGAGAGAGAAAGAGACACAGAAAGTCAGAGAAAGAGAGAGAGAAAGGGACACAGAAAGACAGAGAAAGAGAGAGAGAAAGGGACACAGAAAGACAGAGAAAGAGAGAGAGAAAGGGACACAGAAAGACAGAGAAAGAGAGAGAAAGAGACACAGAAAGTCAGAGAAAGAGACACAGAAAGACAGAGAAAGAGAGAGAGAAAGAGACACAGAAAGACAGAGAAAGAGAGAGAGAAAGAGACACAGAAAGACAGAGAAAGAGAGAGAGAAAGAGACACAGAAAGACAGAGAAAGAGAGAGAGAAAGAGACACAGAAAGACAGAGAAAGAGAGAGAAAGGGACACAGAAAGACAGAGAAAGAGAGAGAGAAAGGGACACAGAAAGAGAGAGAGAAAGGGACACAGAAAGACAGAGAAAGAGAGAGAGAAAGGGACACAGAAAGACAGAGAAAGAGAGAGAGAGAAAGGGACACAGAAAGTCAGAGAAAGAGAGAGAAAGAGACACAGAAAGTCAGAGAAAGAGAGAGAGAAAGAGACACAGAAAGACAGAGAAAGAGAGAGAGAAAGAGACACAGAAAGACAGAGAAAGAGAGAGAGAGAAAGGGACACAGAAAGACAGAGAAAGAGAGAGAGAGAAAGGGACACAGAAAGACAGAGAAAGAGAGAGAGAGAAAGGGACACAGAAAGACAGAGAAAGAGAGAGAGAAAGAGACACAGAAAGACAGAGAAAGAGAGAGAGAAAGAGACACAGAAAGACAGAGAAAGAGAGAAAGAGACACAGAAAGACAGAGAAAGAGAGAGAGAAAGGGACACAGAAAGACAGAGAAAGAGAGAGAGAAAGGGACACAGAAAGACAGAGAAAGAGAGAGAGAAAGGGACACAGAAAGACAGAGAAAGAGAGAGAGCAAGGGACACAGAAAGACAGAGAAAGAGAGAGAGAAAGAGACACAGAAAGTGAGAGAGAGAGAGAAAGAGACACAGAAAGTGAGAGAAAGAGAGAGAGAAAGGGACACAGAAAGAGAGAGAGAAAGGGACACAGAAAGACAGAGAAAGAGAGAGAAAGGGACACAGAAAGACAGAGAAAGAGAGAGAGAAAGGGACACAGAAAGAGAGAGAGAAAGGGACACAGAAAGACAGAGAAAGAGAGAGAGAAAGGGACACAGAAAGACAGAGAAAGAGAGAGAGAGAAAGGGACACAGAAAGTCAGAGAAAGAGAGAGAGAAAGAGACACAGAAAGTCAGAGAAAGAGAGAGAGAAAGAGACACAGAAAGACAGAGAAAGAGAGAAAGAGACACAGAAAGACAGAGAAAGAGAGAGAGAAAGGGACACAGAAAGACAGAGAAAGAGAGAGAGAAAGGGACACAGAAAGACAGAGAAAGAGAGAGAGAAAGGGACACAGAAAGACAGAGAAAGAGAGAGAGCAAGGGACACAGAAAGACAGAGAAAGAGAGAGAGAAAGAGACACAGAAAGTGAGAGAAAGAGAGAGAGAAAGAGACACAGAAAGTGAGAGAAAGAGAGAGAGAAAGGGACACAGAAAGACAGAGAAAGAGAGAGAGAAAGGGACACAGAAAGACAGAGAAAGAGAGAGAGCAAGGGACACAGAAAGACAGAGAAAGAGAGAGAGAAAGAGACACAGAAAGTGAGAGAAAGAGAGAGAGAAAGAGACACAGAAAGTGAGAGAAAGAGAGAGAGAAAGGGACACAGAAAGACAGAGAAAGAGAGAGAGAAAGAGACACAGAAAGACAGAGAAAGAGAGAGAGAAAGGGACACAGAAAGACAGAGAAAGAGAGAGAGAAAGGGACACAGAAAGACAGAGAAAGAGAGAGAGAAAGGGACACAGAAAGACAGAGAAAGAGAGAGAGCAAGGGACACAGAAAGACAGAGAAAGAGAGAGAGAAAGAGACACAGAAAGTGAGAGAAAGAGAGAGAGAAAGAGACACAGAAAGTGAGAGAAAGAGAGAGAGAAAGGGACACAGAAAGAGAGAGAGAAAGGGACACAGAAAGACAGAGAAAGAGAGAGAAAGGGACACAGAAAGTCAGAGAAAGAGAGAGAGAAAGGGACACAGAAAGTGAGAGAAAGAGAGAGAGAAAGAGACACAGAAAGTGAGAGAAAGAGAGAGAGAAAGGGACACAGAAAGAGAGAGAGAAAGGGACACAGAAAGACAGAGAAAGCGAGAGAAAGAGACACAGAAAGTCAGAGAAAGAGAGAGAGAAAGAGACACAGAAAGACAGAGAAAGAGAGAGAGAAAGAGACACAGAAAGTCAGAGAAAGAGAGAGAGAAAGGGACACAGAAAGTGAGAGAAAGAGAGAGAGAAAGAGACACAGAAAGTGAGAGAAAGAGAGAGAGAAAGGGACACAGAAAGAGAGAGAGAAAGGGACACAGAAAGACAGAGAAAGCGAGAGAAAGAGACACAGAAAGTCAGAGAAAGAGAGAGAGAAAGAGACACAGAAAGACAAAGAAAGAGAGAGAGAAAGAGACACAGAAAGTCAGAGAAAGAGAGAGAGAAAGGGACACAGAAAGACAGAGAAAGAGAGAGAGAAGGGGAAAGGAAAAAGGACAGGGATGGCGGAAAGGGAGAAAGAAAGGGCAGGGGAAGAAAGGGAAGCGGGGAAGACTGAGGGATACTTGTCACATTCTTTCTGTGTTCCCTTCCCATTCATGGCTGACAGATCCACCAACAGACCATGGAAAAATAAAAATAAAAATAAAATAAATAAATAAAACCTCAGCATCCTGAGTTAAATTGTAACTTGCTATGCAAGTACTTTGCTGGTTCAATAAAGTGAATTTATATGCCCACCAGCTCCTTCGTTTTTTAATTATTCTTCTCATCCCCTCCATAATGTAGCGTGTTTGGATAGGTTATGGTCATTAGAGTGAATTAGTGAAATCCCTCTTTACAGGTTTTTGTTTGTTTGAGCTTCACAGAGGTGGCTTAAATCACCTGATGTCTGAAATGTCTTCTGTGGCAAACGCATGGATAATGCTTCATGATAAGCAGGCTTAGCTGTGGGGACAGATAGAGATTGGAACAATTTGCTTCTCTGCTGATGGGGAGACTGTGACATTTTGGTGGCTCTGATACAGACCGTGTTGCAGAAACGGAAGGCCTGTTACATTTCTATTCAGTTCTAAATAATTTTACCTTCATGCTTCCTGATGGCTGGGTTTGGGGGACAAAGATCTCAAGACGCCTGCCTCCATGGGTGGCCAACACTATATCGTTTCTTCTCCAAAACAGAAGATTCCGGGTGCATCTGGGTGACAAGTCTAGCAGATGGAGACTTGTCTCAAGTGGCCTCCCCCAGGACTCTGTTCTGGCTCCTACGCTATTTAATATTTACATCAATGACCTCCCAGAAACTTCTTCAAGGAAGTTCATCTACGCCGATGACATCTGCTGTGCAACTCAGGCATCCAAGTTCGACATCCTCGAGGAAACACTCACGAAAGACATGTCTCTGATATCTGATTACTGTAAAAAATGGCGACTAATCCCTAGCACTGCAAAAACGGTATCATCTGTTTTCCATCTATACCATGCCTCGGCCTCGCGTGAGCTTAATGTGCAGCTTGATGATATGAGAATCCGGCATGAAGCCCAGCCAGTCTACTCTCGATCGCACCCTGTCATTTCACGAACATCTCATAAAAACTGCAGCAAAGGTGGGTGCGAGGAATAACATCATTGCAAGACTGGCCAGCTCCTCATGGGGTGCGAGCGCTTCCACACTACAATCATCATCTCTGGCATTATGCTATTCCACTGCAGAATACTGTGCCCCAGTATGGTTCCGTAGCCCCCATGTCCACTTGGTCGATTCCAAATTATATTCCTCCATGAGGATAATTTCTGGAATCATCCGTTCCACCCCGGTTCCATGGCTGCCAGTTCTTAGCAACATCGCCCCACCAGATATTCGTCAGGATGCGGCATCATCTAAGTTCATTTCCCACGTCTACGCTCGACCGGACCTGCCAATATACGCGGATATCTTTGCCCATCCTGTCCAACGCTTGACGTCTTGTCACCCAATCTGGTCCCCCACGCCTACACTGAACTTCTCTGTTCCAGACTCTTGGAAACAGAGTTGGCAGTCAGCTGAGGTAAAGAACAAACACCTCATCACAGACCCCTGCAAGCGTCCACCCGGCTTTGACCTAGCACGTTATGATTGGGCCCTCCTCAATCGCTATTGAACAGGCCATGGCCAGTGCGCCCCTATGTTCCACCGCTGGGGAGCCAGAGATGACCCGAACTGCCCCTGCAGCTACAGACAGACTATGACCCACATAGTCAACGACTGCCACCTCCCCAGATTCAAAGGAGGTCTCGATACTTTACATCAGGCTCAACCTGACACTGTTGACTGGCTACGGAAGAAGGGCAAACTCTAGAAGAAGAAGGGGGACAAAGAGTAGCTAGAATGGAATCCTTACATGTCAGGGAGGTGTGGAGGTCTCCCTTCATGGAGCCAGTGACTGTTATCCCAGTTTGCCTGGGGCTTCCCCACTTGAGCCTTGAGAGTTCCCCATCCTGACAATCAAACCCTCGGGCCTGGGAATCTGCCCAGCTCAGAGGCTGTTGGTGGGTGGTAGGAACTCCAGGTTCGAGGAGGAACTCAACTCTCAGAATTAGTTGCATCTTCCTTCCCTACCACTCTTAGACACAGTCTAAGTCTACCTCAATCTCTTTCCACCTTCAGAAACAAGGCAGAACTATTCCCCTGTTGTCATTTCACAGATGGGGAAAACAGAGACTCAGAGACATCTTTCTAGAAGTCAGAGAGATCCTGGCTGTGAAAAACAGAACATCCTCCCCCCCCTTCAAAGTTCCTCCAATCTTAGTCCTAAAATACAGCCAACACCCTCAGGGTATGGTTATAATAACTGCAGGAGCCTGGGCCCCTCCTGAGCTTTTGATTGAGTTAGTCTGGGTTGGGGTCCAGGAGTTTGCATTTCTGACAGGCTCTCAGGTGCTGCTGGTATTCCAGAGAATACAGTCTGAGAACACTAAAGGGCCGTCCCACTCTCCCTGTCTAGCAGAGGTGGCATTCTTAGCTGCACCTGCGGCAGTGGGTGTCTCTCCAGCACAAACCCTCCCAGAGGCTGGGACTTGCCAGGACTCTGTGTAAAGATTGCAGTTTCTGAATCTTGGGCCCCTTGAGGCTGAGGCCAGGTCTCTTGTGAGGCCAGTGAACCACCTATGAGAACAGGTTGGAGGTTCCGCGTCCTCAGGCTCAAGCAGAATGTGAAATTTCTTTTATTATTTTTGTGGCAGCTAACGGCTAGCACATAGAACCACTGTTAGCACTCAGTACTTGTACAAAGTGGAAGGGGGATATGGACAAGGAGAGAGACAGAGAAACCCCTGCAGCCCTGCTTCACCACTCATAGAGCTTTCCCTCCTCCAGGTGGGGACCAGGGTTTCCAGCCTGGGTTGTTGAGTATTGTAATGCATGCGCTCAACCAGGAGCACCATGGCCTGGCTACTTAGTTTTTTGTTATTAAGAATGAGGAACAGCAACAAGGAGAGAAGGGGAGAGAGAGGGAGGGAGAGAGGGTGAGGGCAGAGAGAGAGGCAGAAGGAGAGGGAGAGGCAGAGGGAGAGGGAGGGAGAGAGAGAGAACACCAGAGTGTTACTCTGTCCTGTGTGATACCCTGGAATGGAGCTCAGTGCAAATTGGTCATTCTACCCACTGTGCTGTTTCCTGAGATGCTGCTCTCCTTTTATTCACCCTGACTGTGCGATCAGGAAGCCTGCATCCTTAGGCAAAGCGATTGCACCCAGAGGGCTTGTGCAGCACTGTCAAACAGTGTGGGGCCTGCACTATAGGACCCAGGAGGAGGGATTTCAGAAGCAACAGTCAGCTGTGGGGCCCATGGTATGTGGGAAATGCAGGACAGACCAGAGAGCTGTTGCTCTGAAACGAACGCTGAGCTTGGATGAGTTTGAAAAGTTCTCTGGGCCTCAGTGAAGACCCAAACAACAGGAGACCATGCATAGCTACTGCCTGGTAGAGAGGAACCGCTGCAGAAATGGGAGTTGACGCTCCCCCTGCCTTTTTTTTTTTTTTTTACCTCCAGGGTTATCACTGGGGCTCCGTGTTGGCACTAGGAATCCACTGCTCCTGGAAGCCATTTGTTTCGATTTTGCTGGACAAGACAGAGAGAAATTGAGAGATGAGGTGGAGATAGAGAAGGAGAGAGACAGAAAGAAATCTGCTGATCTGCTTCACTGCCTGTGAAGCTTCCCCCCTGCAAGTGGGGAGCTGGGGGCTTGAACCTGGATCCATGCACAGTTCCTTGCACTGCACTTAGTACCTTGTGCACTTAATTGGGTGCACCACCGCCTGGCCCTCAGAGCTGACACTTTTTAGCACTGTTGTCTCTTACTGCTTAACCAACTCAGAGCCTTTATCTGTGAAGAAAAAATAAAAAGAAAGAAAGGAAGGAAGGGAGGGAGGGAGGGAGGGAGGGAGGGAGGAAGGAAGGAAGGAAGGAAGGAAGGAAGGAAGGAAGGAAGGAAAGAAGGAAAGGAATATGAGGGGGAGCATTAGGTGAAGCATTGCATGTTACACACCATGGCCAGCCTCTGGATGTCCACAGAGTCTGTAATATATGTTAGCTGAGATGAGAGTCGACAGCATCATGTTTCTGCGAAGAGATTCTCAGGCTTGAGGCTTCAAAGTCCCAGGTTCAATCCCAGGCACCACAGTAAAGCCAGAGCCGAGCAGTGCTGTGGTTAAGAGATAGATAGGTAAATATATGTACAGATAGGCAGGCAGACAGACAGAGATGGGTGGGGGGATAGCATGATGCTTATGCAAAGAGACTCTAAAACCTGAGACTCCAGAGTCCCCAGGTTCAATCCCCCACACCACCATAAGCCAGAGCTGAGCAGTACTGTGGAAAAAAAAAAAAGTTAGCTGTCATTTTTTTTTTTTTATCTGATAGCTTGTCCAGGTTCTTAAAGAATCAGATACAAGCTCTGGACTTGAGAGTCTCACACACACACACACACACACACACACACACACACACACACACCAGCATTTTGTACATAAGGCCGTGCACTTTGACCCTCGGAAGCTGTCTCTTGAGCAAGAACTTGACTTTTCTTCTCTGCACTAAGAGTCTGCTCACCAAAATATGTCACCAAGGTCACTGTCCCCCCGTGAATTGTTTGTTTCTCCTTATTCCCTCACCCCTGGCCAGTCAGAGCCACCTCTACCATGCAGTCTACCTTGACTTTTCAGGATATCCAAGTCATCTCCAGTTAATCCTAGAGTTATCGTGATTCACACAGGGATGTTTAGAGAATGACAAGGCTTTCTACTTTTAGCTGGCATTCGTGATATGTAGAGTTAGAAGAGGCAAGTGAGAAATGACAACATCTAGGCAAAGCAGTGTATTGCTAATGGTGGGAACCGAGGTGACTCCACGTAGGTCACAGAGAAGAGATGCCACATAGCCTTGACAAAATCTAGGACAGAATCTAGGTTTGAGATGGGGGAGGGGACATTTTGGGGGAAATAATTGGAATATAGAGACTAAAAGACGTCCACCCCGTCCACCTATAGGCCCCGTGGGTTCCTTTTCCCTTCAGCTAGGCAGCACAGGATGTCATATCCTTAATAATCAATGGAAACATCTAAAATCTAAATAAATAAATAAATATAAATAAACCACTACCTTGACCCTGCCTGGGAGAGTAAAATTTTTTCTTTTCTGTAAACACACAATGATGAAAAGAATCAGATGTATTATTTGAAAGGGTGTTTTCTGGGTTTAGAAATCACCTACCCCACGGCCCCAACAACAGGGCCACGTGCAACTAAGATAGGTCTTGACATCTGGGAAGCAAGGTTATTTCTTTTGTTGCCAGGGAAATCATTTTGAAAAACAGAAACCTCTATATCCCACCCTCCAGTGATCTCTGAGACAATACACATTAAAAAAAAAAAATCCAGACAACACCAAACCCAACATGGTATTGTACATTAGGAAGTTATTTTTGCTCCCCCCACCAACTGAAGGGATGAAAGGGCATCATAATTTTGTTTTCAAATGTGTTTAAGAACCTGTTATTAAAACGGAATTAAACCCAAGTCCCAGGGCAGTAACTCTGCAGCTATGAGGAGCTAATCTTGATAATGCGATTAGCGTCTGCTTCCACAGGGCTGAGAGGGAAAGAGAAAGAGCCAAGTCAATCTGCAGCCCCGCTGCCCCACTGGCCGCTGCTCTGGTCTGAACACAAATACTCAGGTCTCCCCAGGATGGTGTGCCGGACTCTGGCCACTGCACAAAACATCAGGACGCTTAACCACGAGATGGACTAGAAACAGTAACAGCATTTATCAGCCGTCTCCTCTCTATGCTAGGCAGCATGCTCAACACACTGATTTCTTTTCTCTCTCTCTCTCTCTCTCTCTCTCTCTCTCTCTCTTTCTCTCTCTCTCTCTCTCTCTTTCTGGAATGCAGATGCTATTATTACAGTTGCACACTGTCCTGAATCTTCATTGGCCTCTCAGAGAAAACCCAGGAGGCCATAATTTGCGTGCTGAGCTCTAGGGGGCAAACCCTGCCAAGGGCATAGCCCTCCTCCTTACTGGTATGAGGAGCTGTATATATGGTGTGTTTAGGACTGTGTGCAGAAGATTAAAACATACTGGAGGGGCTGGGTGGTGGCGCACCTGGTACAGGGCACAAAGACCCAGGTTTGAGCCCCCAGTCCCCATGTACAGGAGGAAAGCTTTGCAAGTGGTGAAGCAATGTTGCAGGTGTCTCTGCCTCACCTTCTCTATCACCCCCTACCCTCTCGATTTCTGGCTGTCTATATCCAGTAAATAAAATTAAGATAATAAAATTAATTAATTAATTTAAAAAAACATACTGGAAAACTTTTTTTTTGGCTTCAGGGTTATCGTTGGGACTCTGTGCCTGCACCATGAATCCACTGCTCTTGGAGGCCATTTTTTTCATTTTGTTGCCCCTGTTGTTGCCCTTGTTGTTGTTGTTATTGTTGCCATTGCTGTTGTTGGATAGGCAGAGAGAAATTGAGAAAGGAGTGGCAGACAGAGAGGGGAAGAGAAAGATAGACATCTGCAGATCTGCTTCACCACATGTAAAGTGACCCCCCTGCAGGTCACTAGGATCCTTATGCCTGTCCTTGCGCTTCACGCCATGTGCACTTTAGCCCGCTGTACTACTGCCCAGCCCCCAGAAACCATTTTTATTAGTGACTTAATAATTATGATGAAGATTATAAGATAACAGGTACAATTCCATACAGTTCCCACCACCAGAGTTCTGTGTCCCATCCCCTCCACTGGAAGCTTCCCTATGCTTTACCGCTCAAGGAGTATGGACAAAAAAAATTATGGTGTGCAGAAGGTGGAAAGTTTGGCTTCTGTAATTACCAGCGATGTTTGAAATTGTCAAAAGGTGAGGATTATCCAGTGCCCACTGACTGAATAAACAAATTCTGTCGTAGTCATACAGTAGAATATTATGCAACCTTTCAAAGGAAGAAAGTTCTGACAGGGGCTCCAGTGTGGATGAGGCCTGAGGGCATTATGCTATGTGAAATAAGACAGACACAAACTCTGGATGATTCTATATCAGAAACAAAATCTGTATGGTTCTATGTAAAAGAGACACTTAAGAGTAGTCAGAATCATAGAGTGAGAGTTGCCATGCTCTTGACATCAGTTTGATAAGCACTGTGTTCTAGTGAAAAAAAACAAAAACAAAAACAAAACAGTGACTTCTACTCCTATTTATACATCAAAATCCTCTAAAGCCCATGGCAATTTATAGAATCCTATGAAGGAAGTATTGTAATACCTTCAAAAAGTAATGGAGATGTATTTTGAACCTGCAGTACCACTTCTTAGCATTTATCCAAAAGATACAACAATGTTTATTTGAAAGGATATCTGAACCCTGTATTGATAGCTGTGATATTCATTTCTTTTTATTACCTCCAGGGTTATCATTGAGGCTCGGTGCCAGCACAACGAATCCACTGCTCCTGGAAGCCTTTTTTTTTTTCTTTTTAATTTTATTTGACAGGGCAGAGAGAAATTGAGGTGAGGAGATGAGGAGATATATAGAGTGTGAAAAACAAAGACAGACACCTGCAGATCTGTTTCACCGCTCAGGAAGAGTCTCCCCTGCAGTTGGGGAGCAGAGACTTGAACCCGGGTCCTCATGCACTGTAGTGAGTTCGCTTAACCTGGTGCACCACCACAAAATTTGACACAGAGCAATGAAGCCCTGGTAATGAGAGAAAACCCTATGTCTTTCTGGGGGAAAAAAAGAATGGCTATGCTAAATTAACTAAATAGAAATGTCAAATACAACTACTGAATAGTTTCATTCAGATGGCAGATATAGGTAGCTACAATAAACACACCTGCAGAAACTAAGAAAGACTGACTCAGACTCAGGGAAAGTGTGACCTTGGGCAGAGGAAATGGGGAAGAGGTAGAAGAGGGGTAGAAGTAGAGGGGGTAGAAGAGGGGAGAGATGAGGGGCCATTAGAGAGGTCTCTGATATAATGGACATCCGTGTGAGTGTGGGGAGTCATAGACACATTCCTACATATGAAATCGTATCCCTACAAACTTAAGCCATTGTTAAATCAATACAAAATAAACAACTCACTGCAACA
This sequence comes from Erinaceus europaeus, assembly GCF_950295315.1. NCBI lineage: Eukaryota > Metazoa > Chordata > Mammalia > Eulipotyphla > Erinaceidae > Erinaceus > Erinaceus europaeus. Next base: position 113,896,580 of record NC_080172.1, read on the forward strand.
TGACAGCTTTCTTTTATTTTTTTATCTTTATTTATTTACTGGACAGAGACAGGGAGAAATCAAGAGGGGGGGTGATAAAGAGGAGAGAGACAGAGAGAGACACTTGCAACACTGCTTCAGTATTTGAAAAGCTTTCCCCCTACAGGTAGATATGAGGGACTCAAACCCAGGGCCTTGTGCATGTAACATGTATGCTCAACAAGGTGTGCACAACTCAGCCCCACAAGTCAGCTTTCTTTTTCTTTTTAATTGCTATTAATTTATTTACAAAATAAAATAATCAACAAGACCATAGGATAAGAGTTTCTTCCACCAGAGTTCTGTAACCCATCCCCTCCAGTGGAAGCTTTCCTGTTCTTTCTCCCTCTGGGAGTATGGACCCAGGATCATTATGGGGAGTAGAAGGTGGAAGGTCTGTCTTCTGTAACTGCTGCTTCACTAGACATGGGTGTTAGCAAGTTGATCCATATTCCCAGTTTGTTTCTATCTTTCCCTAGTGGTACAGGGCTCTGGAGAGTTGGAGGTCCAGGGTACATTGGTGAGTTTCTCTGTCCAGGGAAGTCAGGTTGACGTTATGGTATAGGGCCGGGCTAGCTTCATGGGCACGGGAGAGAGATGACCAGGGACTCATGGCTGAGCTGGGAACGCAGTTCAATCTTTATTGACGAGCGGGGATGCAGTGCAAGCAAGCTAGCTATAATCACAATCCTGTCATATATATATCCTGTCCTATATATATATATATATCTCCTGAGGCAGAAGTGTCAGGTCAGGAAGAGGAAGTACGTAGGATAGGGGGTGGGGAGAAGGAAAAAGCGCTGGAACCAGTGGGGATTAAACCAATGAAAACAATGATTATGTAAATAGACCACAACCTCAAGCAATGCAACAGAAGTGGTCTCAGAAGCAGAATTTAGAAGCAGACCAACAGTATAGCATCTGTAACTTGGTGTCTGGAAAAGCATTAAGATAAAAAGCCAAACAAATTGTTTAAAAACCAGGAACCTAAAGGTAAGAATATAGCAGATGAGATTTAGAGGGGTCTTAATTTTGGAAAAGGCTAGTAGGTCAATTTTAGGTATGTTGCAAGGGGCCCATGACTTTACGAAATTTTTGCCTGATTCTGACAGCTCACATGCAGGTGGGCTAAAACTATTTTCTGGGGAGATGGTGTCAGAGTTGGGACTAGGACTAGAAAGCTAGATTAGGGCAGAGAGGAGTTCCCAAATATGGGAAAGGTATATAAGTGTCATTTTATGGTGTTTTTTTTTTTTTTTAGGTCTTTTTACTTGCTGTTTTGGTCACTGCAACTATAGTGTACTTTTACTTTCAGGTACCTATTTTCCTCTAACTTATGGATACATGTGCTCAAGTGTTCCATCTCGTGGGCCCTGGTCTATAGCTAGGTCCTGTGGCTTTGTTTGAAGGTGCACCACCCAATACGGAACTGAGGAGTCCTATGAGCTAGGAATGATCTCAGCAGAGTGCTGGAGCTGAAGGTTGACATCCCATGCCTGTTGTCTCCGGATACAGTCCGAAGTGAAACGTGACGAAGTGGTACTGGTTGCAGTAATTTGGTTGAGGTCAGCAGATGCAGGATCAAATGGTCTGGATTGAGTGACGTATGCAAGAAGACAAGCCATGTCCCAGAGTTTCCAGGACGGGTAGAAATCTGGGGTTCCTTTGTTTGTTTATTTATTTTTTTTTTAGAGAATAGGGAGGGTTCCTGCTGTCTTAGAGTTTAAGTTTGTTCCTATTGTAAGACTTTACCCTAGATCTCCACTGAGCCCAGAAATCTGCACTTCGTGAAGCTCCTTGGTGATTCTGATGTCCAGTGTATGAGAACCCAGTATATGAGAACCTAGTATGTCCAGTGTATGCAACAACTATCACTTCATGGAGGAACCAGACTGGCCTTGTATCCTTAGGCAGCACTTTGGATGTCGCACACGCATCCTGCAGAGGCCTCCCAGAGGTGGTCCTAGGCACAGATCTGCACAGACACATCCTGTGTCACACCAGCAGCATCCCCGCTCTGCTTCTGGGAAAAGGATAGGGGGCATGTCAGTGAGCAAGACGTGTGAGAGGATTGAGCCAAACTCTTGGGGTATCTTTCAGCAGACTCCAGATGTGTCCAGTGTTTGCATTATTTTTTAATTGCAGTGGAGGCATTTTATCACTTTGCTGTGCAACCTTTGCATCCCATGGAAGAGTTTGGCCTCAAAAGAATGACATTTATCGACTCTGCTGATAGAGTGATTGATGAATAAGTTATGCAATGGTTTCACTTCCCATTGAAATCAATTATTTAAGAGTTACACATTTATATTTGCTGTAGAGAAGCCTGATGTCATGAAAGTCTATCTTTGGGCGCTTGCTCATGGGGGATAGGGCTGGGGGCAGGGTCGTGTGGCTTAGGACACAGGCTCTACGCATCTGGGATGAAAACTATTTCTACTCAAAGAACTTAACATATATAAAATTTTATTAGTGATTTAATAATGATGAGCAAGATTGCAAGATAACAGGGGGTACAATCCCACACAGTTCCCACCACCAGAATTCTGTGTCCCATCCGCTCCATTGGAAGCTTCCCTACTCTTTATCCCTCTGGGAGTATGGACCAAAAATCTTTATGGGGAGCAGAAGATGGAAGTTCTAGCTTCTGTAATTACTTCTCTGCTGGACATGGACATTAGCAGGGGGATTTGTACTCCCAGCCTGTTTTCATTTTTCCCTAGTGGGGCAGGACTCTGGTGAGGTAGGGTTCCAGGACATATTGGTGAGGTCCTGTGCCTAGGAAAGTCAGGATGGAATGCTGGTAGTGTCTGAAACTCAGTGACTGAAAGGTGGTAAGATAGAAAGCAGGATGAATTGGAACTTAATGTTTTCTTTTTTTTTTTTTTTTAATTTCTTTACTGCTGGTCTAGCTTTGCGGGCAGGAGACAGATGAACCAGGAACTCATGGCTGAGCTGGGAACGCAGTTCAATCTTTATTGATGAGTGGGGATGCAGTTCAACAATCTAATCTCTATTCATTAGAAAGCCCTGTCTTTTATATCTCCTGAGGCAGAAGTGTCAGGAAGAGGAAGTATGTAGGATAGGGGGTGGGGAGAAGGAAAATAGCGTGCAAACCAATGGGGATTAAACCAGTGAAAACAATGATTATGTAAATAGACTACAACGTCAAGCAATGCAACAGAAGGGGTCTTAGAAACAGAATTTAGAAGCATACCTACACTTTACTGGGGGATTAATTGTTTACATTTAACAGTAAAATATATCAGTTTGTATATGCATGACATTACCCAGTTTTCCACATAACAATCCAACCCACACTAGGTCCCCCTCTGCCATCACGGAACTTCACTTCTTTTATTTTTTAATTTTTTTAATATTTATTTATTCCCTTTTGTTGCCCTTGTTGTTTTATTGTTGTAGTTATTATTGAAGTAATCATTGTTGGGTAGGACAGACAGAAATGGAGAGACATGGGGAAGGCAGAGAGGGAGAGGCAGACACCTGCAGACCTGCTTCACCACTTGTGAAGTGACTCTCCTGCAGGTGGGGAGCCGAGGGCTAAAACTAGGATCCTTACACCAGTCCTTGCACTTTATGTCACCTGTGCTTCACCTGCTGTGCTACCGCCCAACTTCCTAAACTTTTTTTAAAAAAAATTTTTATTTCTATTTTTTATATTTACTTTCCCTTTTGTTTCCCTTGTTTTTCATTGTTGTTGTAGTTATCATTGTTGATGTCGTCATTGTTAGACAGGACAGAGAAAAATGGAGAGAGGAGAGGAAGACAGAGGGGGAGAGAAAGACAGACACCTGCAGACCTGCTTCACCACCTGTGAAGCGACTCCTTGAACCGATTGGGCACTCGAACCCGGACCCTTAAGCCACTCCTTGTGCTTGGGCCATGTGCGCTTAATCTGCTGCGTGACTCCCTTTCCTAAACTTCTTGATGTAGCATTTCCTGTACATGAAAGTAGGTGTGATAGTCATCCTAAAGTTCAGGGATTCACCTAGAACAAGGCCATGGGTTATCTAGCATAGTGCTTGACATCTTGTCCAGTATTGATCCTTATCAACTCTTCCCACGTTAGCCGTCCACATTCTGATTGTTTTGTTGAAGAACGCAGTCACCCCATTCGGGTGGGTTGTCCCCTCACTACCTTCCACTGGGCCCAAAGGTTATATTTTTCTTTGGGAAATTTTGAGATACATAAAAGGGAAATATATTGAAAACAACAACAACAGCAAACAAACCCTTGTGGTTCAGGATTCAGGGAGTGGCACCTAACTAAGATGTTCAAGTAGGTTTCTGAGCTTGTCATAAAATTTACCACAAGAGTACTACACAGCTATGAAAAATGGTGGCTTCACCTTCTTCAACTCATCTTGGATGGAGCTTTGAAGGAATCATGTGAAGTGAGATTAGCCAGAAAGAGAAGGAGGACAATGGGATGATCCCACTAATAAACAGAATTTTAGAAATAAGAACAGAAAGGAAAAAACAAAGCAGAACTTGGAGAATTGGTGTATTGTACCAAAGTAAAGGACCCGGGTGTGTGTGTAGGCTGGGGAGGATGTTCATGGTCGTGGAACATGATGATGGAGGAGGACCTAGTGGGGGGTTAGAGTGTATATGGAAAGCTGAGAAATGTGACACATGGACCAATCACTGTATTTTACTGTTGACTGTAAACCACCAATCCCCCCTATAAAGAAAAAAATTAAAATCAACAAACTTGAATGAAAAGAATATTACTACAACTGGTTGACTTAAAAACATGAGAAATTGAGTCTCTCATTGTTCTGGAAGGTGCAGACAAAGTGACTGTCCTGTCTGACCATCCCAGAGGATCCTTCCTGCCTCTGCCAGCCCCCTATGGTGGTTCTGGGTGTTTCTGGCAGTGTCTCTCCAGTCACAGTTTCCATCTGATATCTGTTTCTTCTTCAGAAAGCCTTCTCCTTGTGCCTCTCTTCAGATGACTTTCTTCTGCCCTATGCCCTCTTCTAAGTAGACCAGTCCTTGTCTCAAGACACATCCCCAGTTCAAAAAAATCTCATCTCTAGATCCTTTACTAATGACATCTGTTCACAAGGACCCTTTCTCCAAGTTAAATTCTTATTCTGAGCTTACAAATGAACATGAATTCGGAGTAGTGGGGAGGCACTGTTCAACCCACTAGAGCCATTACTGCATTTTCAGTTGCAAAGTCCACACAGGAGATGAGGAGAGGCAAGGTAAGAGGAGCCCCTGCTTTCTCTGGAGCTAAAACTGAGTCATCCAGGCACCCTTAGAGAACTAGGCCTGTAGCTTCCCCTTGGAGACCCAGGCCTTCCAAATCCCCACGATGAGGAGTCTTGAAGATGAGTCTTCATCGTAGACTCATTCAGCCAATGATGGGTTTTCCCCCAGATTCCCTGAGCACAGTGAAACTGAGGACATTGATGTCTTAGCATGAGCATTGTGAAACGATGCTACTGTGTCGTTCTGTGCCGTGGAGGAGAGAGAGAGAGGTCCGGAGCGAAGAGGGAACACAAATCTTTATTCACGCTGGCACCTCAGAGTTGGGTGCGAGAGAAGCAGGTTGGGCCATGTGGAGGTAGCGAACTTTACTGTGTTCTTCATGTTATGCATTTGAGGGTCTGGATTCATCCACAGCATGGGATACTGATTACATTGTATCTTGTTCCCACGGAGGAGGCTGTCTGTGTTTTATCTGAACCAAACACCCGACTGCCTTGATCCTCAGGCAGATTTCTCTTCAGGTTGTGATGATCCTGAGAACAGAGAACATGAGAACAGGCAGCCCAGAGGTTATGACATGATGTTTCCCACATGGGAAGGTTCCCACTGAAAATCTTCATAACACAGTGCCATTAAAAAAAATTATCTTAGTTACTGAATAGAGACAAGGAGAAATCAATAGGGAAGGGGGAAATAGAAAGGGAGAGAGACAGAGAGACACCTTACCTGCAGCCCTACTTCACCACTCAGAAATATTTCCCCCTGCAAGTGGGGCTCTGGGGCTCAAACCTGGGTCCTTGCGCATTGTAACATGTGCGCTCAAACAGGGGCACCATCACCCAGCCCCCACCACAGTGTCTTTAAGTGGATCTGGATATCTGGCATCTGCGGTCCAGCTTCTCTCTTCTCAATAGGAGAATCTGCAAAAATAGAAGGAAAATAGATTATGTTTTTGGACGGTATGTCATTCTATACAACCCTTAGTGGTCAAATGACTCACTGGAGCCAAACCAGAGCAAAAACCCAACTGTTTACACTTAACACTTTTAGATCCCATCCCTTTCATCTTCCTTTTGAAAAACAAGAGCCTTTGAGCTTTTGTGCAGGAATGAACTCAGATGTGACTGGTACTCAGATGCTAAGATGACTAAGGGAAAGCTACTAGGTTTTTGGCTTTTTTATTTTTTATTTATAAAAAGGAAACACTGACAAAACCTTAGGATAAGAGGGGTACAACTCCATACAGTTTCCCACCAGCAGAATTCCATATCCCATCCCCTCCCTTAAAAGCTTTCCCATTCTTTATCACTCTGGGAGTATGGACCCAGGGTCATTGTGGGATGCAGAAGGTGGAAGGTCTGGCTTCTGTTATTGCTTCCCACTGAACATGGGCGTTTGACAGGTGGATCCAAACTCCCAGCCTGGCTCTCTCTTTCCCTAGTAGGCCAGGGCTCTGGGGAAGTAGAGCTCCAGGGCACATTGGTGGGGTTGTCTGTCCAGGGAAGTCTGGTCAGCATCATGCTAGCATCTGGAACCTGGTGGTTGATAAGAAAGTTTCCATAAAAAGCCAAATGAATTATTGACCAGTCATGGACCTAAGGGCTGGAATAGTGCAGATGAAGAGTTGGGGGGTCCTCTATTTTGTAGATAGCTAGTAGGCATATTTTAATTATATTCCAATGTTCTTGTGGCTATAATAGGTTTTTTTTTTCCTTTTTCTTTTTTCCCTTGAGCCTGAAATCTGATATACAGGTGGATCCAAGTTATTGTCTGGGGAGATGATGGCATGGCTGGAAAAAGGACCAGAAAGCTGGATCAGGAAAGAGAGTAGCTCCCTAATATGGTTGTTGCTTAAAAATGCTATATCTTATGTCTCTGGAGAGATGCTTCTTCTGCACCTCTGAATGAATTCTTCTGTCAACAAGAAGGGAAGACTGACTTCCAAAACCCTCTGGAGATGTATATGTAGCCTTATTTCTTGCATGTAGGATAATCTGGAATAAAAACATTCTTGTGAGGGGCTAGGTGGTGGTGCACCTGGATGACACACATAGTACTAAGCACAAGAACCCGTGTAATGATCAGGCCTCCAGCCCATGCCTCCCCTCCTGTGGGGGTGGTGGTGGTGACACTTCCCTAGTGGTAAAGCAGGTCTGCAGGTGTCTCTCTTTCTCTCTGCCCCTCTACCTCCTCCTCCTCTCTCAGTTTCTCTCTGTCTTGTCCAATACAAAGGGAAAAATGGCTGCCATGAGCATTGGATACACATTGCCAGTACCAAGACCCAGTGATACCGGGGAAGGGAAAAAAAACTTTTCTGTGCATCCTATTCATCCTGCACACAGGAACCAGCATCCTGCTTCAAGGCACCTTGCTTATGCTGAGTGGTAAACCTCATGGTAGAGCTCAGTGCCCTCTGTCCTCACCATCTCACTGAGACCCTGTTCTCCAAGGTCAGTAGCTGCACTATCTTTATTGTTTGCTGTCAGGGTACTGATGAGGACCCCACTTCTCAACTGGACTGAGTCAGCTGACCCACTCTGTTGCGTACCAGAGGAGGGGACCAAAAAGGTCAAATGAAGGGCAGCAGGGGTGTGTAGGAGGAGCTGGAGGTTCTTTCCCTGTGGATTGCAGGCAAGAGAGGAAGCCAAGGATCACCCCAAGGATGCTATTTGCCTCTGAATAGCGCATATATTGTATGGAAAGCAAGGGTTTTTATAGGCTGGGGTAGGGGGAGGAACAGGGCAGCTATGGCCTAACCATATGGTCAGGAATGTTAAAGGGGGGAGGGGACCGCTGGGGGGTCTTCAGAGACAGTTACTTTCTTACACCATATATAGTCAGGAGAGAGGGAACAGGGTCTTTCCATTTACTGTTGAATCAAGCTAGCTTGGGGAAGGAGGAAGCAAAACCTGCCAGAGCACAGAGTGGGGAGGCAGGTCTTTGTATAGGCAAGAGAGATTGATAGAGGACTGGGACCTATTTAGGCAGGTTCCTTCCTGCTCAACCCATAGAGATGAAAAGCCCCTAAGGAGACTGATGGAATGCCGGGCTGGGCTAGCTTCACAGGCGGTACAGAGAGACGACCAGGGACTCATGGCTGAGTGGGACGCAGTTCAATCTTTATCGCCCGGCTAGCTACACAGGAGAGAAATTCTGAGACTCTCAGAGTCAGAAGGCAATTCCACTGTGAAGCAGACCAACAGTGGAAGGCCTGTGCCTCCCAGGCATCCAGGGTCCCCCCCCACCCCTTGGTCTGCGCCATGCTTGACCTCGGCTTATGGAAAGCCCCACAGTTTGCAACTCTGGCTTCTGTCTTCCTCATTCCCTTTGGTTGCCAGGGACTCACTGTTCTGGGAGAGCATTTCCAGACAGAGTCAGAGACAGAGACAGAGACAGAGACGCACTGCAACACCCAACTTTCCTCCAATGTGATGGCAGTAAAGCAGGCATTCTTATTTTGCCAGCTCAGTTCTTAGGCTTTTGCCCTTGAATTTTCCCCGTGAAGTCCGGAGGGGCTCTGGAGAGCCACTGTGTACATTTAGAGGAGACTTTTCCAACTTCCTCAGCCACCCCCACCCACAGAATCCCAGGCACATTTACTCCCTTTCCTGAACAGGCCCAGCAGAGGCGTGGGAGAGAGATGACGGCAGATGACTGTGAACATGGAGCATGGAGGGGCCTGGGGGATGCAGGGAGATGCTCAGTGGACAGGGAGGTTGTAGGACTCTGTATCTCCAATGAGAACGCAGGTCTAGGTTCACTGAGTCTCTCTGAAGGGTCTTGTTGCTTTAGTGCAGAACTCTTCCTTTGGAAGAGTGAGAAACCCACTTCCTATTCCCACAGAGAACACGTGAGGGGGGTTAGAAAGAGCCTCATCTCTTCTTCCCACTTCTGCCCTTGCTTGTCTCTCCTCCTGGGGAAGTTTATAGCCTCTCCCCTCCCTCCCAGGATGCAGACACTGCTTTGAAAGTCTGCGTAGCTGTGCCCATGCCTAGGAAAGGTGAGAACCTGTCAGAGAAAGCCAGGCCATGAATGTGCCCTCCTTTCTGCCACATGCATCTTAACAACGCACTTAATTTTGAAAAACTACATAAGAGACTGGGTACGTGCTAAGGGCACACAGCCCTTTGCAGCTCAGATGCCGCTTGACATCAATTTCTAACTGTAATCTCTTATGTATTTAAAAGGCTTTGGCATTTGGAATTCTTTTCTCCCAGAGCAGTCTACAGAAATGGGGGCAGGCAGAGGAACCCTCTTAGACAGAGAACATCTATCATGGACCTGGGCTTCAAAGATGTATATTATCTGGAAATATCGTTCAGTTCGTTGAAGTTTGCTGTATTGTGGGGGGGACAAGGGGGCATCGTAAAGGGAATTCCATTAAAGGTGGTGGTCTTTATTGAAAGCAGAGGCCTTATCTGGGGGTGAAGCCGCAGCCTACTCTCACCACAACTTGGAGACTTTTTCTGAGAAGATGCATATTTGGTTAACATACTCAGGCTGCGTAGGACCACTCAATTGTTTTCGGTTCTGGAACATTTATTTTTCATTTGATAGGACAGATGGAAATTGAGAGGGAAGTGGAGATGATAGATACATACATACATGCATACATACATACATACTTACATACACATACTTACATACTTACATACAGCACTGCCCTAGTGCTCACGAAACATCACTCCTGCGGGGGGCGGGGGGAGCTGGAGATTTGAACCCAGGTGCTTTGCTTGCTTGTGACAACGTGTGCACTCAACCAAGCTCACGACCACCTGGCCCCCAGCTAGTGTTCTGAACGAACATGGATTCTGGGCAGCTTAGGTTAGGAACTGTGACACCCTACTCTCACCAACGTACTGTCGTTCCCATGTGGAGATCAGAGATGGGTGTGCAGTTAGGAGCACAGATCTGCAGAAAAACAACTTGTGTGACAGGCAGGAGGATAAAGAGAAATAGTCAGAGATCACTATCAGACCTGCGCAGAGACCCGTCTTCCTCCAGTGCCAGAGTAGGGTGATCCAGCCTCCCTTCAGAGAGTGGGGCAGTCACGACCTTCCCTAGTTCATAGTGGCTGCTCTGCAGACATTTTATATGCATGTGTGTTATCCAGTGAAAATTTTAACAAGTGATCTTGCCAAAATACTGATGCTAATTAAGGAGAGTTGGAGAACACCTGAGATTCTTTAACAACTTTTCCAGGTGAGAATCATCCTCCTGGGTCAGGAACATCCTTTCTGCAGCTTGGAATATACCAACCAGTGGTTCTCAGCTAGTTGTGACAATCCCCTCAGGTGATATTTTCCAGTGTCTGACACAGCTAACTGGACACCGGAAGTAAGAAATACTAAAATCTACTGGGTAGAGAGACCAGGAGTTCTGCTAAGCATCACACGGTGCACAGGGCAATCTCTGTCAGCAAGTCATGCTCCAGTTCAAAATGGCAGCATTTCTTAACTTGATAAAACCTCAGTAGACAGAAGCATGGTTAAGTGCACACATTACAATGCACAAGTATCTAGGCTCAAATCCTGCTCCCCACCTGCAGGGGGAAAGTTTCACAAGTGGTGAAGCAGGGCTACAGGTGTCTCTCTGTCTCTCTCCCTCTCTATCTTCTCTCTCTCATTTTCTCTCTGTCTCTATCTGATAATAAGTAAATAAAAATATTTTTAAATTATTTTTTAATTCTTTTTCCTCCAAGGTTATTGCTAGGAATTGGTGCCTGTACTACGAAATCCGCTGCTCCTGGACAGCATTTTGTTGCCCTTGTTGTGGTGGTTATTGTTATTGTTGTTATAGCTATTGTTGTTGTTGTTGGATAGGACAGAGAGAAATGGAGAGAGGAGGGGAAGACGGAGATGGGGAAAGAAAGACAGACACCTGCAGACCTGCTTCACCACCTGTGAAGTGACTCCCCTGTAGGTGGGGAGCTGGGGGTTTGAACTGGGATCTTTATGTCGGTCCTTGCACTTTGCGCCATGTGCATTTAACCTGCTGTGCTACCGCCCAGCCCCCAATAAAAATATGTTTAAAAAATAGATGTTGACTAGCCACTGCTAATAGGCCAGGTTAGTCCTCCACCCAGCGGTACATTTCTTTTTTTAATATATATTTTTTTGTAATTTTATCTTCCCTTTTTGTTGCCCTTGTTGTCTTTTTATTGTTGTTGTAGTTGTTGTTGTAGCTGATGTCGTCGTTGTTGGATAGGACAGAGAGAAATGGAGAGAGGAGGGGAAGACAGAGAGGGGGAGAGAAAGACAGACACCTGCAGATCTGCTTCACCACCTGTGAAGCGACTCCCCTGCAGGTGGGGAGCCGGGGGCTTGAACCAGGATCCTCTTGCCGGTCCTTGCGCTTAGCGCCACCTGCGCTTAACCCGCTGCGCTACCGCCCGGCTCCCCCAGCGGTACATTTCTTTTGGAAACAATGAGACTGAGGTACAGTTATATGATTTCAACCTTCTCAATACTCACTACCCTTCTTCCCCATCTCATCTTTTTTTTTTTCTTCTCCACAGCATGTGCCGCTCTCTGATTCCTGTTTTACTTGTGTGAGTCTCATTTACAATCTGCTTCCTCTCCTACTGTGTAAATTCCAGAAGAGCTGAAGCTTCTGTCTGGTTCACTTCTGTCAGTAGTCACTGTACCTACAACAATGCCTGGCAAAGAGCAGATGATAGTTAGGTGTGAGGAAATGGATGTCAAGGGTTTTATTTCTTTTTTGTTGTTGTTGTTGTTTTTTGAGGGAGGGGGTCAAGAAGCTGGTGTCACGTCACAAGCTGGTGGAAAAAGGATGGCCATTTCTTTCATACCACTTGCCCATTCACAAAACATATTACAGACTTGTTTTTTCATGGCCTCTCTAGGGTTGCTTGATTTATTCACAATTAGGCTATGAGATTCATCCACTCTCTCTTTTCTGGCCTCCTGGACATTCAGAGGAAGATGGGAGAGTTTCCCCCCAATTAGCAAAATGTCTGTCCTTTTTGGTTTTGTTTGTTTGTTTTATTTGGTTAGGGATTTAATAATGATCAACAAGATTGTGGGATAAGAGGGGTATGATTCCATACAGTTCCAACAGAGTTCTGTGTCCCATCCCCTCCATTGGAAGCTTCCCTAGTCTTTATCCCTTTGGGAGTATGGACCAAAGATCTTTATGGGGTGCAGAAGGTGGGAGGTCTGGCTTCTGTAATTACTTCTCCACTGGACATGGACATTGGCAGGTGGATCCATATTCCCAGCCTGTTTCTGTCTTTCCCTAATGGGATAAGGCTCTGGAGAGGTCAGGTTCCAGGAACATTGGTGAGGTCGTCTGCCCAGGGAAGTCAGGTTGGCATCATGGTAGCATCTGCAACTTGGTTGCTGAAAAGCAGTAAGATATAAAGCAGGACAAATTATTTAATAATCAGGAATCTAAGAGCATAGCAGATGATATTTCTTTATTGGGGGATTAATGGCTTATAGTCATCAGTAAAATACAAGTTTGTACATGCATAGCATTTCCATATAACAACACAATCTCCACTAGGTCCTCCTCTGCCATCGTGTTCCAGAATCTGAACCCTCCCTTCCACACTCAGTCTTTTACTTTGATGCAGGACACCAACTCCAGTCCAAGTTCTGCTTAGTGTTTTCCCTTCTGATCTTGTTTTGCAACTTCTACATGTGAGTCAGATCAGCCCATATTTATCCTTCTGTTTCTGACTCATCTCACTTAACATGATTCCTTCAAGCTCCATCCAAGATGGGGTGAGGAAGGTGGAAATCACCATTTTTAATAGCTGAAGAGTAGTCCATTGCATATATAGAACTCAACTTTCGCAGCCACTCATCTGTTGGTTGGACACCTGGGTTGCTTCCACATTTTGGCTATTACAAATTGTTCTGCTATGAACATGGTTATGCACATCTTTTTGGATGGATATGTTTGGTTCTTTGGGATTTATCCCCAGGAGAGGAATTGCAGGAGCATAGGGTAGGTCCACTTCTAACCTTCTGAGAGTTCTCCAGACTGCTGTCTAGCGAGGTTGGACCAGCTTACATTTCCAACAGCAGTGCAGGAGGATTCCTTTGACCCCACACCCTCTCCACAGATGACATTTTTAAGACTCCTTGAAATATCTTCATTTCATGATGTTTGGGGAAGAGAGTCTTGAGGATGAAAACATGGAAATGAAAATAAATGTTGAGGCCAGGTGGTAGCACACCCAGTTGAGTGCACATGTTACTATGCATAAGGACCTAGGTTCAAGACCCCAGTCCCCACCTACAGGGGGAAAGCTTTGCAGGTGGTGAGGAAGTAGTTCAGGTAACTCTCTGCCTCTCCTCTCTGTCTCCCCCTTCCTTCTCAATCCTTTCTGGCTGTCTCTATCCAATAAGTAAATAAAAATTAGGGAAAAATTAATGAAAATATATGTCAAAATTCCTTCTAATTCACTGCTTTTTTAAAAAAAAAAATCTCATCTCCATCCAGTAAGAGCTTGCCCTGTACTTTCTGAAGACTGGAAAATCAGACCCTTAATTTGTGTGTCTGAGATTGGCTGAGAACAAGCAGAGGAGCTCAGATTCAAAGGAACTCTTTCCAGAACCTTCCATTTTCTCATTAGCACTGAGTCTCTGAGCACCTTTGTGTGACTTTCTTCAGAGGGGAGAATAATACAATAAAGAAGAATTTCTAATTATCATTGGCCTTTTATTACTTCTACAGCCCAGAAATGAGCATCCTTGCCCGGGCATTTTGTGCTTTTTCTCAATGACCTCCCCCATTACACACACACACACACACACACACACACAAACACACACACACACACTTTGGTGACACACATCCTCCCTGTGGGGTTATGAAGCCCCAGAGCTGGCAGGATTTGTCTTATATGTGTGTGATGTCAGAGAGGTCAGGGCCACCGTGAGAAGAGCAGGTCTGTGTTCATTTGCATTCCCTCCATGGGCTTGAGAATCAAAGCCCATCGCACAGGACAGCCTTTGCATCCTGCTTCATTTTCTGTGGCTCACTACCTCCAAACTGAGTACCACATTAGAGGAGGAGGAAGCCCAAAGTCAGGTTTCTTTTCCCATGACTTCTGCCGGATACTCTCCATGGGGCTGTGATGTGTACAGGTTATTGCTTGTTAGTTTTTTATAACTCTTGCAAAGTCATCAGTGATGTTCACATTAATATTTTTTAAACATTTATTTATTCCCTTTTGTTGCCCTTCTTTGTATTGTTGTAGCTATTATTGTTGTTGGATAGGACAGAGAGGAATGGAGAGAGGAGGGGAAGAGAAATGGAGAGAGGAGAGGGAGAGAAAGATAGACACCTGCAGACCTGCTTCACCACCTGTGAAGTGACTCCCTGGCAGGTGAAGAGCCCAGGGCTCAAGCTGGGATCCTTACACGGGTCCTTGCTCTTTGCACTACATGCACTTAATCCTCTGCACTACCGCCCAATTCCCACATTCCTAAGTTTTTAAAAAAAATTTATTTGTTACTAATAATCTGTTACAAGATCTTAAGATTAAAATGTCTGGTCCCACACCACACCCACCCTCCCACCTCCCAAAGACAACCGCCAGATTTCTCTCAAGTCTTACAAACTGCTTGCTTGATTCTGGCTGTGTGTGTGTGTGTGTGTGTGTGTGTGTGTGTGTGTGTGTGAAATTCATATAAATGATATCTATAGATTTCCCATAGGAGTCAAACCATTTGGGAGTTGTCTTTCATCTCCTTTACTTATTTTGCTGAGTATAATCTCTCCAGTTCCATCCATTTTTGTCCCAAAAGACACGATATCAGTTTTTTTTTTACCCCCCATGGACTCTGTATCCCATAACTTCTTTAGCCAGTCATCTGATAATGGGCCTCTAGGCTGCTTCCACTCTTTGGCTATTATGAATAATGCAGCTATGAACTCAGGGGTGCATATGTCCCTTCTAATTAGTGCTTGAGTGTCCCCTGGATAGATGCCTAAGAGTGGTACAGCTGGATCCTAAGGCGCTTGCATTTTTATTTGTCTAAGGGCTGTCCACACAGTCTTCCACAGGGGCTGTCCCCAGTGTGCATTCCCACCAGCAGTGGAGCAGAGTCCCTTTACTCCACAACCTCTCCAGCACCTATGTAGACAGGTCATTGTTGCATCAAAGAGAGAAGAGCCTTTGAATGCTGGAGGCTGAGCCCTCCCTCCCTAAGCAGGTCAATCTCACAACTGTCTGGCTCTTTCTTGAAGAACTCCCAGGCTGAGTTGCTTTGAAAGCTTACTTGTCTCCAATCCCTCCCAAAGAGTCAGTTCTGTTCTCTTCGGCTGTATCCAGTGTGTCATCTCTCTCTGGGTACTTTGGTGTAGAGGACAGACTTGCTTGCTGGCAGCTGTAAGCAAATGATGGATCAAAGGCTGTTTGGGGTTCCCAGAAGCCCTGGGGACGTGAGACAAAAATGGGCTCTGGGCTACGACACAGCTCTGCCAGCATCCTGCTACAGACGAGCTTTAATAGATCCACTCGTGCCGCTCCCACAGAACACAGAGTAAATGCAGCCTGTGTTCCAGGCTCCAAGTGCCACCTCTAAGCTGCTGTCATGTTATCTGTTGAATGCCAGGAGCAGCTGTGCCCCTGCCCTCTGCCCTTTGTTTTCAGCCACAAGCTTCTGCCTCAAATTCAGCTAGGACACAGTTTGAGTATTAGCACCCAGGTCGCCATCAAAGAGAGCGAAGAATGACGTTTTTATTGGAGTCAACTAAAGGCATTCTTTTCCAGGTCTGAGGACTCAGGGTTCAAGTGTCCATCCACCACATGGGAGCACCATGCAGAGAGGAAGCACATGGGTCAGTGCACATAGCACCAGGTGCAAGGACCAGGGTTTGAGCCCCTGCTCCCCAACTGCAGGAGGAATGCTTTGAATGGTGGAGCTAAGTTTGTAGGTGTCTGTCTTTCTCTCCCCCTTTCTGTCTCCCTGACCCTCTCATTTCCTCTCTGTCCTGTCAAGAAAAAAAAAAATAGAAAGAAAGAGAGAGGGAGAAAGAAAGAAAGAAAGGAAGGAATGAAGGAAGAATGGAAGGAAGGGAAAAGGAAAGAAGGAAAGAAAGAAAGAAAGAAAGAAAGAAAGAAAGAAAGAAAGAAAGAAAGAAAGAAAGAAAGAAAGAAAGAAAGAAAGAAAGAAATAAAGAAAGAAAGAAAGAAAGGGGGAAAAATGGCTGCTGGGATCAGTGGATTCATAGTGCAGGCACCAAATCCCATTGATAACCCTGGTGGCAAAATCAAAACAACAACAACAACAAAAACTTCACAAACAGTGAAATGGTGCTGGGATAGCTTTTCTTTAGGGAGGGAAGGAAGGAAGGAAGGAAGGAAGGAAGGAAGGAAGGGAGGGAGGAAAAGGGAGGAAAGGGTCCTCTGAGAGCTATGGAACTGTATGGGGGAAAGGGAGGAAATGAGAGAAAGAGGAGGCTGCTGGGATGGAGAAGGGAAGAAGGAAAAAAAAAAAACTGCCTCACCATTTTTGCATGACTGAGACCTCAGATCCAATTCCCCTGGCACTGTGTATGTCTGTGCTGAGCAGGGATCTCTCTCTCTCTCTCTCTCTCTCTCTCTCTCTCTCTCTCTCTCTCCTCTCTCACTCTCTCTCTCTCTCTCTCTCTTCTCTCTTCTCTTCTCTTCTCTTCTCTTCTCTTCTCTCTCTCTCCTCTCTTAGACAAACACATACAAAATAAATAATTTTTTAGGGAAAAAAGAAATCTTCTCACATTTAATTTGGAAATATGTGGGCTCATAAGGGGGCTAACTTCACAGAAGTATTTAATGTTCTGTGTGACCCAGAACAACAGAAGTATTTAATGTTCTGTGTGACCCAGAACAACAGATGTCCAACAGCTTAGTTCAGGTCTTACCTTGATAACAACTCCTCCTCCTCCTCCTCCTCTTCCTCCCCTGCCTCCTTTTGCATCATTGGGAGCTAGAGGCTTCAGGCTACAAGAGAGGGGAACTGTGGCAGGATTTACATGGCCCCTTGCTTCCCCACAGAGGTAGCTGACTTGCCCTGAGACTGTTCCCAGCGCTGGACTCCCAGCTACACACAAGGCCGTGCGCAGCAGCTGAGTGAGGCTCCCTGGACGGGCCAGGCGATGCTCTCAGAGAGGTGAGGCAGGCAGGCTCTGACCTTTGGTTTCCTTCCCAGAAGCAGCAGTTGTAGGCTGGCAGTGATCTGATTATTTCGAAACAGAAACAAGTGACGGATTGAGCAAAGGCATGGTGTGATAATCCAGGATATGGGGATGGGGTGAGGGTGGGGGAGAGGCTTCTCAGGATTATTTGATTTTTGGTTTTTATTTAAATATTTATTTTATTTCTTCTTTTGTTTGCCCTTGTTGTTTTATTGTTGTAGTGATTATTGTTGTTGCTGATGTCATCATTGTTGGATAGGACAGAGAGAAATAGAGAGAGGAGGGGAAGACAGAGGGGGGAGAGAAAGACAGACACCTGCAGACCTGCTTCACCGCCTGTGGAGTGACTCCCCTGCAGGTGGGGAGCCAGGGGCTCGAACCAGGACCCTTATGCCAGTCCTTGTGCTTTGTGCCACGTGCGCTTAACCCACTGTGCTACCGCCTGACTCCCTTTTCAGGATTATTTGAACCAGCCTCAGGTCTCAGGGATAAGTAGCAGCATGTGGAGTGACCGCTGTGTCCATCCTAACTGTGCCTCCCTGAGGATGCAGGCAGAAGGTGGTGTAAGAACATGAGAACTCAAACTGGGGAAAAGGTTTAGGAGAGGTTAGAAGAATCTGAATATAGGCTCTAGATCATATCAAATCGATGGGGTTTACAGTCAACAATATGTATATACCTTTCCCATATTTTGAAGCTACTCTCTTTCCTGATCCAGCTTTCTGGTCCTTTTTCTTTTCTTGCCATGACATCATCTCCCCAGATAATAACTTGGGTCCACCTGCATTTCAGATGTCAGGCTCAGGAAAAAAAAAAAAAAACACTAGTATATGTTGGTATGCATAAGACCCCTTCTGTTTCATTTGGTTTAAATCCCCCCTGCTTACCACTATTCTATTTACATAACCACTTCATTCTATTTACATAACCGCTGTTAACAAGCACCACCCTCCCTCCAGGGCATTGGTTCAATCCCCACTGTTTCATGTTATGTTTTTGCTCCACCCCCTCTCCTTGTCACACCCTGATCCTCTCCTTGTCACACTCTGATTGTCACCAGTCACTTTTCTCTCCACCCTCTCTATGTCACATCCTGTTTCCACCCTACTTGGCAAGTATATATAAAGACAGCATTGTGAGTTTTAGAGTACTTGAGTTTAGCTTAGCTCATCTTAGATTGTGCTGCGTCCTGCATGAATAAAGAGATACTGCCTACAGCTCAACCATGAGTCCCTGGTCGTCTGTTACCCGCCCGTGAAGCCAGCCCGGCGAAAACAACATAGGCCGTCGAAAACAACAAGTATAGTCATGGGCCCTTTGGAATATACCTAAAATAGGCCTACTAGCTATCTACAAAATGGAGACCCCCCCAACTCTTCATCTGCAATATTCTAGCCTCTAGGTTCATGATTAGTCAACAATTGGCTTTATATGTTAACTCTTTTTTCAGCCACCAGGCTCCAGATGCTACCATGATGCCAACCAGACTTCCCTGGGCAGACGACCCTGACCAATGTGTCCTGGAGCTCTGATTCCCCAGAACCCCACCCTACTAGGGAGAGAGAGAGACAGGCTGGGGGTATGGATCGATCATTCAATGCCCATGAGGCAATTGCGGAGGCCAGACTTTCCACCTTCTGCACCCCATAATGACCCTGGGTCCATATTCCCAGAGGGATAAAGAATAGGAAAGCTGTAAGGGGAGGGGATGGGATACAGAGTTCTGGTGGTGGGAACTGTATGGAGTTGTACCCCTCTTATCCTATGGGTTTTGTTAGTGTTTCCTTTTTATAAATAGAAATTAAAAAAAAAAAAAAAGAATCTGGGCAACATGCCATTCAGAGGATAATAAGCACCTTGGGGCTAGAGATCCCCAGGTCAGGCCCTAGAGAGTTTCTAGGTTGCCAGTTAGTAAGAATGAGCTGTGGATGGGGGAGGTAGCACAATGGTTATGCAAAGAGGCTTTCATGCCTGAGACTCTAAAGTCCTAGGTTCGATTCCCTGCACTACCATCAGTCAGAGCAGGATAGTGCTCTGGTAAAAGAGAGAAAGAAAGAGAAAGAGGGGGAGGGAGAGGAAGGGAAATAGAAAGAAGGGAAGGAGAGGAAAGGGAGAGAAAGAGAAGGGAAAGAAAGATAATTAATTCTCAATTCTTCTAGCTAGAACAGCTATAGAGCAGGAGGACAAGGCGGGGGCAGGTAGTGGTGCACCTGGTTAAGCACACACATTACAGTGCATAAGGACAAAGGTTCAAGCCCCTGACCCCCACCTGCAAGGGGAAAACTTCACAAATGGTAAAGGAGGATTGCAGGTGTCTCCCTGTCTCTTTTCATCACTATCTCCCTCTCCCCTCTCCCCTCTCAATTTCCTGTGTCTCTATCAAGTAATAAATAAGTAATAAGAAGAATGAGCTGTTTCCTCTCCTTGGGAGCTGGCACGGATCTGCCTGGATTAAGCTGTTGACGCCCCTGCTGAGGTTATGAATCAAGATGATCTTTAATTAAACTCATTTCTTTGCCCCCAAGGCCAAGCTGAACTGATCTGTAGTAGTCTGTCAGATTCCCTCTATGAACACAAAGTGTTCTATGGAGGCTGAGATGGTGACTGAGGCTGCAGAGGTCAGGAGGTTCGTTTTCAGCCTTAGCCCACATCTGGCGAGCCTCTGTGACCTAAAGGAAGACATTCATGTGCCGGACCTCAGCTTCTGTGAGTGATAAACAGGATTTTACCTGCTCTGCCCTTCTGTCCTTTTTTTTTAAATATGTATTTATTGGGGCCAGGTGGTGGCACACTTGGTTAAGCACACATGTTACAGTGCACAAGGACCCAGGTTCAAGCCTCTGATCCCCACCTGCAGGAGGGAAAGCTTCACAAGTGGTGAAGCTGGGCTGTAGGTATCACTCTGTTTCTCTCCCTCTCTACCTGCCCCTGCCCTCTCAATTTCACTCTGTCTGTATCCAATAATAAATAAAATAAAAAAATTTAAAAATATATTTATTATTGGATAGAGACAGATTGTGAAAGGAGAAGAAGGAGAGAAACAGAGAGACACCAGCAGCCCTGCATCACCACTCCTGAAGCTTTCCCCCTGCAGGTGGGGACCTAAGGCTTGAACCTAGGTCCTTGTACATTGTAACATGTGCGCCTAACCAGATGCTCCATTCCTAAGCGCCACCCCTGTCCTTCTGCTCTAACCCTAACCCTAACCCTAACCCTATTGAGAATTAAATAAAATAGTAAATGGGGAGCCAAAAACAGAGATAGTCTAGTTTTTCAGTAGTTGATGAATGTACAAGCAAAAATGAGATAGCCATATATTAGACTATGATTTGACAATAAAAAGGAATGGATTTGTGAGGCATGCTGTGACATGGGCAAATCTTAGAAGTATGATATTAAATTAAAATTTTAAATACCTAAGGCCATTTATTGTAATTCTATTCATATAAAATATTCAGACTAGGCAAACACATGGAGACAGAAAGAAAATGAGTGGCTCCCAAGGCTGTGGAGCAGGGAGTATGGGTAGTGACTGGCTGGTAATAAGAATAGAGTTTCTTTTTTATAATTTAATTTAATTTATTATTGGATAGAGATAGAGAGAAATTGAGAGGGGAGGGGAAGATAGAGAGGGAGAGAGACATAGAGACACCTGCAGCCGTGCTTCACCACTCATGTAGCTTTGCCCCTGCAGGTGGGGATCCAGGACTTGAACCTGGGTCCTTGCACACTGTCGAGTGTGCACTTAACCAGATGCACCACCATCTGGCCCCTAGAATTCCTTTCTGAGGGTGAAGGAATATTCTAGAATTATACAGGGGTGATAGTTGCACAAATTTGTTAATATACTAAAAACTATGTTTAAAAGGTTGATTTTATAGTATGAGAATTGTACCTCGATACTAGAGGAATAAACACACACACACACACACACACACACACACACACTGCAAAGAACTGAGTGAGCTGTAGTATACATTCCTTTAGAGTGTTATTACCACCAACATCATCTCTTATCTTTGAATTTTTATTTAGCACCTTTGTACTTCTTCTTAGACCCAGTCATTACTTAGCTTCCAGTTGTAGCTGAAACTTAAGTAAGGGTGCCCAAGAGCTTGAGTAGAAAGGCAGAAATACTTCCACAGTCAGACTGTGTGTGTGTGGCGGGTGGCATACCCAATTAATCACATACATTACCATGAACGAGGAACTGAGTTCAAGAACCCCCGTGAGTGTGTGGGGCGAGGAACACATGCAGGGAAGTAGTCTTCAGGTGTCTCTTTTTCCATCTCCACCTCCCCATCTCAATTTCTTTCTGTATTATCCAAATAAAAAAAATAGAAAAATAAAAAAGGAGAAATGGTATCCAGAGGCAGTGGATTTGTAGTGTCAGCACTGAGCCCCGGTAATAACCCAGGTGGCAGAAAGAGAGTCGGGTGGGAATCAACAGACCATGAATTACTGCTCACAGATGATTAGCATCTTGTCTCTTTGGCAAATTAGGAGGTTAAGAATAAGATCTAAGAATTCTGAGAGTTGGTGACAAATCTGATGGTTGTCCAATGACCCACTCCCAAGCTGTGGCAATGACAGATACCTTCCACCTTCAGGTTCAGCAAAGCTGCTCCAAGGAGAGCTTGAGAATCAGCTTTACAATTGTATTATGTGAACAAGAAGCCACTTCCAAAACTGCAGAACTGATTCCTTGGCATTGCCTGAGTCAAAGTCTATCTGTGAAGAGAGACCAAGGAGGCACCAAGTCCAGACTAGCTTTAAGGTCTGCATCAATCTGTCAAAAAGCTGCTTAGTGTTGACAAGGAAGTGAGACAGCTGAAAGTTTTGTCTTTGGAGTAAACAATGAATAACAGCCCAGCAAGGAGAATCCCGGGACTTCCCAGACAGCTACACAGCTGTTGCATACTTCCTAAGAGAAAACACAGATGATGTGTACAGAAATGGGCTATTTGTGACGACCCAAGCTGCTCCCCATGGCCTATGAGATCCAATCCCGGATTTGGAAGGTGGCTGGTTCTCTGGTGTGTACGAAGAATCAGGGGGAGTCCTGATACCTTAGCTCTGTCTCAGATAAGCTGTGTGACATGACAGATCACTCTGCCCCTCCATGGGTGAGATTTTACTCTCTTGGGGGTTGGGCAGTGGTGCACCCAGTTAAGTGCATGTAATACAAAGCTCAAGAAGGATCCTGGTTCGAGCCCCCGGCTCCCACTTTCAGGGGAGTCGATTCACTAATGGTGAAGCAGGTCTGCAGTTGTCTTTTTCTCCCCCTCTGTCTTCCCCTCCTCTCTCAAGTATTCTCTGTCTTCTCCAAGAAAACAGAAAAAAAAAAAAAAAATGGCCACCAGGAACAATGGAGTCATAGTGCAGGCACCAATCCCCAGATAACCCTGCAAAAAAAAAAAAAAAAAGAAGAAGAAGAAGAAGAAAGAAAGAAAGAAGGAAGGAAGGAAGGAAGGAAGGAAGGAAGGAAGGGAGTCAGGCTGTAGTGCAGTGGCTAAGCACACGTGGCACAAAACGCAAGGACCAGCAGAAGAATCCAGGTTGGAGCCCCCAGCTCCTCACCTGCAGGGGAATCGCTTCACAGGCGGTGAAGCAGATCTGCAGGTGTCTATCTTTCTCTTCCCCTCTCTTTCTTCCCCTCCTCTCTCCATTTCTCTCTGGCCTATCCAACAATGACGACATCAATAACAACAACAATAATAACTACCCAAAAAAGGGCAACCAAAAGGGAAAATGAATAAATAAATATTTTTTTAAATTTTTTTAAAAAAATTTTAAAAGAAAGAAAAAAGAAGAGAAAAGAAAAGAGTTCACTGTTTTACTAAAGAAAATGTTTAGCCAAAAAGCCAGTGAAACCTCATTCTTTCATCAAGTCCTGGAGTTTACAGTCTTCTTCTTCGCCCAGTTCTGGCTCAGTGATGGAAACTGTTAGAAACTGTTAAAAATGACTATGTCCCCTTCCTCTCCTGATTTCTCTCTGACCTATGGAGGCAAAAAAAAAAAAAAGCAGGAGGGCGCGGTTGGGAGGAAGGATTCCCTTCTGGGGTCTACGTGGTTCACTTGCAAAGAATTTCAAAGGACACACATTGCCGGGCTAGCTTTGCGGGCTGGAGAGAGACAACCAGGGACTCATGGCTGAGTGGGACGCAGTTCAATCTTTATTGATGAGGAATGCAGTGCAAGCTATCTATCTCTAATCACAATCCTGTCCTATATATCTCCTGAGGCGGAAGTGTCAGGTCAGAAGAGGATGTATGTAGGATAGGGAGTGGGGAGAAGGAAGAAGCACGCAAACCAGTGGGGATTAAAAGGTGGAAAACAGGATGTGACTAGGAGAGGGGGCGGAGTGGAAAAAAGAGCATGAAGCAGTGGGGATTAAACCAGTGTGGGCAAAACAATGATGATGTAACTAGACCACAGCATCAAGCAATGCAACAGAAGGGGTCTTAGAAGCAGAATTTAGAAGCAGACCAACAACACACGACAGAGGTGTAGTTTCTAAATCTGTTCTTTAATACAGTCGTGCAAAAGTAAAGTTGAAATAAAAAGCTCAGGGGACAGACTCTTCAAGGGTCTCTAGACCTCGTCCAAGATGGCAGAAGACCAAAATGATCCCTCTCTGTAGGAGGCCACCTCCTTTATACCCTTCTTGCTTCACACCGGGGCCCACTTCTCATTGGCCCAGTGGAGCAGACTCCTCCTCGCCCTTCATATAGGGAGGTGAAAAAGAACCCTTCACCAAGTGGGTCTCACTTCTAAATGTGCAAACCCAGTGGAAACTAATGGTCCTAGCTCTCCAAGACCCCGTATCCTGCATTTTACCTCAACTGTCGTATCTGCAGCATGGTGGCTGAAAGGAGGTAAGATATAAAGCAAACTGTTCAACAAACAAGAACCTAAAGGCAGGATGGGAGCAGATGAAACTAGGAGTCTTGCTGTGAGAAGAAGCTAGGAGGTCTAGTTTAGGTATGTTCTATGTGGCCCATGACTTTAGTAATTTTTGCCTGAGCCTGATAGGGAACATGTAGGAGGACTAAAAGTACTGTCAGGGAAGATGTTGTCAGAGTTAAGAATAGGGCTAGAAAGCTGGATCAGGCCAGAGAGTAGCTACCAAATATGAGGACAGTATATACCATTAACTGCTAATCCCAATAATCCGAACCAGGGTCCACATTAATTCATATTTGGCATAGGAGCCTGTGTAAGCTGCAAGTCCTGTCAGTCTAAGCTCGTGCATCCCTTTTCTTTTCTTTTCTTTTTTTACAGATAAAGAAACTGAGGCAGGGGCCAGGTAGTTGCACACCTGGTTGAGTGCACTGGTTACAATGCACAAGGACCCAGGGGAAGGCTTTGTGAATGGTGAAGCAGGGCTGTAGGTGTCTCTCTCTCCCTTTCTACCACACCCTCCCTCTTGATTTCTGGCTATCTCTATCGAATAAATAAAGTTAATAATAATAATTTTAAAAGACAGAAAGAAAGGGAGAAAGAAAGAAGCTGAGGCATAGTAAGCAGCCCAGGTCACTCTATTAGTAGCAAAGAATTTGGGATTTCAACCGAGGCATTCAGACCTCACAGCCTACACTCCTAAGAACTTGGTTTTGGCGCCTACACATAATAATAGTCTGGCTTTGTCTATTGTTTGCTGTGCACATCTGAAAAATGACTTAATAGCTAAGGTTTAAGGAAGCATCCCATGCAACTAGGACCAAGGATATAAGAGAGGGGCTGAGAGACTGTGGTGGCAGGAGTGAGTAGACTTCCTGATGCCCCAGAGCCCATGTGACTTGCCTGTCAAAGTAGTTTGTAATAATTGATTGATGAGAGGACCAGAATACTCTCAACTCTGACAGATGGAGCCTGTGACTTCTGGGGCTTTAGACACAAATTGGTGCCTTTACAGTCTAAGCTATCTCCCCGGCCCTTCTATGGGTATTTGAAACCTGCACATGGAGGCTCATTCCAGTCCTGCTGAGGCAGAAATTCAGGCTGGGTTGGTGATGTGGAAGATGATAGTTTTATAAGCTCTGTGAGTAACACTTCTGAAAATTGTCTTTTTTTTATATGCTAAGACTCACATAAGGTCCCGGGTTTGAGACCCTGCTCTCCACCTGCAGGGTTGATGCGTCACAAGTCTGCAGGTGGCTCTCTTTCTCTCTTCCTTTCTTATCTCCACTCCTCCTCTCAATTTCTCTCTGTCCTGCCCAATAAAATGAGAGAAAAAGGAAGGAAGGAATTAAAAAACGACTTCTAGGAGTGGCATCAAACCCCAGAAATAACCTTAAAGGAAAAAAAATATGTCTTTATTAAAAATAACATTTATTTATTGTATTTGATAGGACAGAGAGAAATTGGAAGTGGGAAGATACAGAGGGAGAGAGAAAGAGACATACCTGCAGCACTGCTTCATAGTTCATGAAGCTTCTCATCTACAGGTTGGGGCTGGGGATGTGAACTCAAGTCCCTGTGCTTGATAGTGTGTTAATGCAACACCACCTGGCCCAGAAAATTATCTTTAAAAAAAACTACTTACTAAAAAAAAAAAGATCCAAACAAAACAGAAACAAACTGTAAGACTTGTGAGAAATATGGTAGTTATCTTCTGGGGGGGGAGGCTTTGAATTTGGTGTGAAACTATACTTTGTAATTTTACAATCTTGTAACATAATATTAATAAATAAAAATGGTTTAAAATTGTACTTCTCTACTGGATAGAGACAAAGAAATTGATATGGCAAGGGAGGGAAAGAGAAACACTTGCAACACTGCTTCACCACTTGTAAGCTTCCCCCACAGCAAGTGGGGACCAGGGGCTTGAAGTGGCTATATTATAACTTTGTTGGGGCCAGTGGCGGAGTACCTGGTTGAGCACATGCGTTACAACTTGTTTATCTGTTTGCCTGTTGATGGACATTTGGAATATTTTCATTTGGGGGCTATAATTTTTATTATAATGGAATATGTGTTTATTTATTTTATGAGTGATTTAATAATGATTGACAAGATTGTGGGATAAGAGGGGTACAATTCCATACAGTTCCCACCACCAGAGTTCCATATCCCCTCTCCTCAGTTGGAAGGTTCCCTATTCTTTATCCCTCTGGGAGTACGGACCAAAGTTTGTTTTTTTTTTAAGATTTTACTTATTTATTAATGAGAAAGATAGGAGGAGAGAGAAAAAGAACCAGACATCACTCTGGTACATGTGCTGCCAGGGATTGAACTCAGGCCCTCATGTTTGAGAGTCCGGTGCTTTATCCACTGTGCCACCTCCCAGACCACTGGACCAAAGATTTTTATGGGGTGCAGAAGGTGGGAGTTCTGGCTTCTGTCATTGCTTCTCCACTGGACATGGGTGTTGGCAGGTGGATCCATACCCCCAGCCTGTTTCTGTCTTTCCCTAGTGGGGCAGGGCTCTGGAGAGTTGGGGTTCCAGGACACATTGTTGAGGTCACCTCCCCAGGGAAGCCAGGTTGGTGTCATGGCAGCATCTGTAACTTGGTGGCTGAACAGCAGTAAGATATAAAGCAGAACAAATTGTTTAATAATCAGGAACATAAAGGAAGAGTATATCAGCTGAATTTTGGGGTTTTCATGTTGGAAGAAACTAGGAAGTCTATTTTAGGTATATTCCACGGGGCCTATGACTTTGCTAATTTTTGCCTGAGTCTGACAGCTCACATGCAGGTGGGCTAAGAGATTTGTCTGGGGAGATGGTGTCAGAATTGTAAATAGGACTAGAAAGCTGGATCAGAGCAGAGAGCAGCTCCCAAAAGGGGGTAAATATGGGGACGGGTGGTGGTGCACCTGGTTGAGCGGACATGTTATAATGCACGAGGACAGGGGTTCAAGCCCCTGGTCCCCTTCTGCAGGGGACAGCTTCACAAGTGGTGAAACAGGGCTGCAGGTTTCTCTCTTCCTCTCTATCTCCCCTTCCTCTCAATTTCTGGCTGTCTCTATCCAATAAATAAAGATAATATATACAGGAAAAGTAAATCGTAAATGGTGTAACTATAAACCCCATCAGTCTGTTCTAGGGCCTGTGTCTATTCATATTTTGCACAAGAGTCTGTATAACCTCTGCATCCCCATTGATCTGAGCTCACATTCCATGATCAAAGCTGGGAACATTCTAGGCTGCCCTTATTTCAGGACCCATCTTCCTGAAATGAGTGGCAGAGTGGGTTGACCCAGCTTCCCTTTGGAGAGTGGGACATTTTCTACCATTGTTGTACATTGAGGGCAAGGTCCTAGAGAGGCTCACAAGATGCTGTGAGCATTTCCACACAGATTGTTTGTGGACTTCTGTATATATATATATAATCAATGGCTGGGTTACCATGGACTGATTCATTGTAGTCAACCCAACTCTGACATTTCAGAAGGTCAGAGCCTTCCAACTCATAAATTTTATCCCTTTCAGCTCCTCAAAGTCTAGGACTGTATTTCAGCTTGAATGAGGCACTTGCAACTGTTCCATTTTTCAATTGTGGTAAAATGTGCGTGATATAAAATTTACCTTCTTGGGGTGGAGTAGTGGTACACTCAGGTGAGTGCACATGCTACCCAGTGCAAGGACCTGGGAGGGGTGAGGGGACGGAAAGCTTCATGGGTGGTGAAGCAGTGCTGCCAAGTCTCTCTCCATCTCAATCTCTTTCTTCCACCTCAGTTTCTGTCTATCCCTATCTAGTAAATGAATACATTTGTGTTAAAAATGAAACAACCGGGTAATATGTAAACATACTGATAATTTTACCTTATGAAAAGATATTGTTGACTAGGAGGAACAATAAATCATATTTATTAAATGTTCTTTGCAGGATATCCTTAGTTGAGAATTGCTTATTATGAATCTGTGGGTTTAAGAAGCATAGCTTCTTCCCTCAAAAAAATGGCATAAACTTATTCAACTAAATGATTATAAAGTCATGTCAGTGAGCATGTTTCAGCACAGAAAGCATATGCCTGGAGTTGGGTGGTGATGCACTTGGTTGAGCACACATGTTACAAAGCACAAGGACCCAGGTTTGAGCCCCTCTGAAGCAGGACTGCAGGTGTCTCTCTGTTTCTTTCCCTCTCTATGACCCCCTTCCCTCTCGAATTCTGGATGTCTCTATCCAATAAATAAATAGAGATAATAAAAAAAAATGAAACAACTGGGGCCGGGTGGTGGCGCACCTGGTTGAGCGCACATATCACAATGCACAAGGACCTGGGTTCAAGCCCCCGGCCCCCACCTGCAGGGGGAAAGCTTTGAAAGTGGTGAAGCAGGGCTGCAGGTGTCTCTCTGTCTCTCTCCCTCTCTATCACCCCCTTTCCTCTTGATTTCTGGCTATCTCTAGCCAATAAATAAAGATTTAATAAAAAAGAAACAATCTTTGTCATCTTACCCACTCTTTATTTTTTTTATTGGACAGAGACAGAAATTGAGAGGGGAGGAGGTAGAAACCCCTGCAGTCTGTTTCACCACCCCTGCAGGTGGGGACCAGGGACTTGAATCTGTGTCTTTGCAGACTGATATGTGTGTGCACTGAATCAGGTGTGTCACCGCCTGCCCCCCCCCCCCCCGGTCTTAAGTGTAGATAGCAGATAGTTCAGTGGCATGAAATACATTCACATTGCCATACACCCCCAACCACCTATTTCCAGAATTTCTTCATTTTCTCAAAAATGAGACTCTCCCTACTAAGCATCCCCCTTCACCCCACCCCCATCATCTAGACCCTGCCAACTACCATTTGACTATCTATTTCTCTGGATTCTCTGGAACTCTGGGTGCTTCCAAACAGAATCATATATTTATCTTCTTGTGACTGGCTTGCTTATCACAGCACAATGTCTTCAAGGTTCACCCATGTTGTGGCACGTGTCCTTTACTTTCTTGTTTGTTTGTTTTATTTTGTTTTGCCACCAGAGATGTCACTGGGGCTTGGTGCCTGCATGATGACACACTGCTCCTGCTAGCCATTTTTTTATTTTATTTTTATTTTGCTAGAGAGTAAGACAAAGAGATATTGGGAGAGAGAGAAACAGAGATAAGAAGAGATACCTGTTTCAGTGCCTGTGAAGCTTCCTCACTACAGATGGGGAAGATCAGAATCCTTGCCCATGGTGACATATATGTTCTATTGGGTGTGCCACCATGACCAGCTATCTCTACATATATATTTTTTCCCCTACAAGGTCATTGCTGGGGTTTAATATCTTTATGATGAATCCAACAACTTTTCTTTTTACTTGATAGGATAGACAGAAATTGAGAGAGGAGAGGGAGGTAGAGAAGGAGAGAAAGAGACACTTATAGCACTGCTTCACCACCCATGAAGCTTTCCTCCTGCAGGTGGGAAGCAGGGGTGGGAACCTGGGTCCTTACAGGTGATAATGTGTGCACACAACCGGTGGAGTACACCACCACCTGGCCATTCTGCCTAGCTTTTTAAAGGCTAAATAATATTCCACTAGGTGCATAGACTACATCTTTGTTGTAACATTTTTTAAAGAACAAAAATTTTCATTCAAACAATATTTAAGAAGGAATGTTTAGCTGTCTGCAATACTGAAAGTATATAAATTCTTCCCTTACTCTCTAGGACATGTTTGGATGTCTGAACACTAATGATATTCTACATCCAAGGGATCTCAAAAAATAGACGACTCAATAAAAAGGTGGATTTCAAAGTCATTTTTATTATGAAAGGTGGGATGTGTAAGAAACATCAGTGTCTTAGAACCTCACCTCTCCAGAGCCCTGCCCCACTAGGAAAAAGACAGAAACAGGCTGGGAGTATGGATCAACCTGACAACACCCATGTCCAGTGGAGAAGCAGTTACAGAGGCCAGAATTCACACCTTCTGCACCCCAGTAAGAATTTTGATCCATAATGCCAGAAGGGGAGAAATGTAGGGGGAAGTTAACCAGAGGGCTCTGAATTTCAGCTCCATCAGGAACCAGAGAGAAAAGAGGGGGGAAAGAGGAACATTTGGACATAATAATAGGTATAGGTGTGACTTGGAAAGGAACAGAAGATAAGACCTCTCCCCACCAAAAATAAATAAATAAATAATAGGATGAAGGCCAAATATATACAAATATAGACAGAGGGTTGTAGAAATAGTGGTTTATCCATACCTGTAAGCTTAGGAGAACTTTCATAGCTTCCAATGGAGGGATTGGGGATCCAGAACTCTGGTGGTGAGACGGGTACAGAGTTGTGCCCCTGTTATTTTGTAATTTTGTAAATCAACATTAAACCACTAATAAAAAAAAATAAAAGTAAAAAAAAAGTGTCATTGTTGGCCTGGCCCCCATCAACTCATTCTCTCTCCTTTAAACAGTTAAGTCTCTTTACTTCCGTTTTCTAGAACTATCATTACAAGCGTCTGAAAAGCAGAGTTCTTTGTTTACACTTCCCTGGGCCATTGTAAGACCCTATTTGTCATCTCGGACACGGCAAGTTTCCTCTCAGAATGGGATGTGCCTGCAGAATGCAGGAGGGGATGGTGAATGTGAGTGGAAAGCCGCTTAAGCTTCTGACCCCCCAGCACCTTTCCTGAAAAATGGGAGCTGCTGCGGAGTGCCTCCCTGGTGCAAAAGGAACCCGAGAGTCACGGGCAAGGCTGAATTCACTCAGCTCCACACGTGCACAGGAAGCATGAAAGGCCATAATTAAAACTCTTATTACTTCTCTATATTTGACAGCAGTGACCTATCCCAAAGAAGATACAAGGAACAATTGCACATTTTCTATTAATGGGATTTTGATGTAAAGTTTGGAACATGTCACTCAGCACCGGGCTCCAGCTCGCACTGTCATTGACCCCACAGAGGAAACTCTCTCCTCTCCACCTCTCACCCCCCCACACACACACAGCCTACCCCACTCGCTGCCATGTTGCTTCCATGTGTGTTCTCACCCCTGTACCATCCAGGGCACAGTGCTGACATACAGAATGCTGTCAAGGGACTGAGTGGTAGTGTGCCTGGCCCAGCACACATGTTACAATGCACAAGGACCCACAAGGACCTGCGTTTGAGCCCCCGGTCCCTGCCTGCATGTGGGGAGCTTTGCGATTAGTGAAGTAGGGCTGCAGGTGTCTGCCTCTCTCCCTCTCTATCTCTCTCTCCCCTCTCAATTTCTGACTGTCTCTTTTCCAATAAATAAATAGAGATAATACAAAAAATTTAAAGAAATAGAAAGCTGGCAATCAATATTTGTCAGATAAATGTATGAAAAAATATTGACTGATGACCACTTCTTTGTTAACCTATTTATTAACCTTCCTAGACTCTGTGCTCCATCAGGGAAAGAATCATCGTTGGGTCATTTCTCCCAGTTTACTGTGCAGCACATATTAGGTCCTCAAAGACAGCTCTGCAGGCCAATTCAGAGGCAGAGCACACATCCTGCTGTGTCCTGGTAATGGCCGTGTGTGTGTTCAGCCCCTCAAGCCCCTGCATCCTCTGTGTTGTAATGGCAGTTGTTTCCTGTTATTATTTCATTCTTTACCATTCTGTAGGTACCTGACTTTCAGTGCATGCCTGGCACTTAGGAACAATGTCAGTAAAATACAAACTCTATTTATTTATTTATTTATTTATTTATTTATTTATTTTCCCTTTCCTTGCCCTTGTTGTTTAACATTGTTGTGGTTATTGATGTCATTGTTGTTGGATAGGACAGAGAAAAATGGAGAGAGGAGGGGAAGACAGAGACAGAGAGGGGGAGAGAAAGACAGACACCTGCAGTGCAGACCTGCTTCATTGCTTGTAAAGTGACTCCCCTGCATGTGGGGAGCCGGGGGGCTCGAACCAGTATCCTTACTCCGGTCCTTGTGCTTTGAGCCATGTGTGCTTAACCCGCTGCACCACCGCCTGACTCCCAATATAGACACTTTGTTGAGTAAGAGTGAAGGGATAATTCTATTTATTTGCCTGCTGGGTGTTTTTTTAATGTCTGCTAAAATATGGTTAGTAGGTGCCTTGATTTCTGTGCTTCACTCTAAACTAAAATGAGCAAACCTGTCTTAAGTTCAGTCTAAACAGGTTTTATTACTTAGGGCCGAGGTAGGTCCTAATCCCATGCCAAGCACCAATGAACTTCTCCTGTTGTCCTTTCACTTTTCAAGGCAGAGTCCATTTTGTTGCTGTTAAACCTATTTTTAAAAAATGTTTTATTACTGAGTGAACAGTGATTAACAAGATTGTAAGATAACAGGATACAATTCCACATAGTTCCCACCATCAGAGTTCCATGTCCCATCCCCTCCAGTGGAAACTTCCCTGTTCTTTATCCCTCTGGGGTATGTGGCCCAGAATTCTTGATGGGGTGCAGACCTGTTAAGCCTGTTAACAAATATTGTAGACTCACAAAAGCTAATGACGGAGGAGTCAGGCGATAGTGCAGTGGGTTAAGCGCAGGTGGCACAGAGCACAAGGACCTGCATAAGGAGCTCGGTTCGAGCCCCGGGCTCCCCACCTGCAGGGGGTCGCTTCACAGGCGGTGAAGCAGGTCTGCAGGTGTCTGTCTTTCTTTCCCCCTCTCTGTCTTCCCCTCCTCTCTCCATTTCTCTCTGCCCTATCCAACAACGATGACATCAATAACTACAACAATAAAACAACAAGGGCAACAAAAGTGAGTAAATAAATGAAGATTTTTTTTAAAAAAGCTAATGACCATTGTGAATGGGTTTTGGGTTTTAGCTCCTAAGAGCTGATAGCCTTGGTCAAGCCTAGGCTCTATCATTGATGAGCTGTTTAACTTGAGGCCGGGCTTTCTGTTCCCTGAACATCAGTTTTGCCATCTGCACAATGGAGACGAGCCACACCCACTACAAAGTGGGGCAAAGAATGGGTGTTTTGCTATTATAGTTTCTCATAGCGGCTGTAACAGTGTTTAGTTTGTTTCTGAAGCTTCCCCACTCCAAGCTGCCTTTTTCAGATAGAAAAAGTGAGTCTGAGTAAGAGAGAGAAAGAGAGAGAGGCAGACAAAGAGAGAGAGAGAGAAAAACAGAGGGAGGCCTAGAGCGAGAAAGAGAGAGAGAGAGAGAGAAACAGAGGGAGGCCTAGAGAGAAACGTCAGGGGCCTAGACAGAAACCTCAAGGGCCTGGAGGTGGTGCACCTGGTTAAGCCAAGGATCTGGGTTCGAGCCCCCGGCTTTTCCCACCTGCATGAGGAAAGCTTCACAAGTGGTGAAGCAGGACAGCAGATGCCACTGTCTCTCACTATCTCCATCTTCCCTCTAGATTTTTCTCTCTATATCCAATAAACAACTATAGATAAATAAATACGATTTTTAAAACAGAAGAAAAAATCCCTCTTACAATGCAAAGTAGCATATTCACAGGCTCCAGTGGCTCAGGTGCCTACATCTGGGCAGGTAGGTCAACTGCTGAGCCTATGACATAGTAACCTTCAGGGAACTAACGGACCACATTGTCCCATGTTCTCTATCCCTAGACTAACCTTTACCTCTGAAACTAGCTTCATTTGAGACCCCCCCCCCACACACACACCAAAGCAAAATATAGGTTTAGAAGTCAAGGAATCGGGGCCAGGTGGTGAAGCACCTGGTTAAGAGCACACATTGCAGTGTACAAGGATCTGGGTTCAAGCCCCATTCCCCCACCTGCAGGAGGGGAGCTTCAGGAGTGTTGAAAGCAGGGCTGCAGGTGTCTCTCTCTCTCTGTCTCTTCCCCTATCTCCCTCTCCCCTCTCAACTTCTCTTGGTTTCTATCCCATAATAAATGACAATATACATTTTTAATATTTGTTTATTTATTCCCTTTTGTTGCAAGGGGTATGGCTTGACCTTGTCCAGTGGAGAAGCAATTACAGAGCCAGGCCTTCCACCTTCTGCAACCCATAAAGAATTTTGATCAGGGGCCAGGCGGTAGTGCACCTGATTGAGAGCACACATGAGAGTGCACAATAGATAGATAGATAGATAGATAGATAGATAGATAGATAGATAGATAGATAGTCATAGAATCAGCCCATATGGATATTCTTGGGAGAACTACTGCAGTTCCCAATGAAGTGACTGGGGACACAGCACTCTGGTGGTGGGAACGGCATGGAATTGTACACTTCTCGTTTTATAATTTTGTTTTATTAGTGACAATATTGATATAGGAAACTTATAGTTTATGTCTCTATCCAATAATAAACAATTATTGTTTTTAATTTTCTGGTTGAACTGGAGGCATCACACTCCCAAATCTCAAATTGTATTATAGGGCCATTGTCATCAAAACTGCTTGGTATTGGAACATGAACAGACACACTGACCAGTGGAATAGAATTGAGAGCCCAGAAGTGAGCCCCCACACCTATGGACATCTAATCTTTGGCAAAGGTGCCCAGCCTATTAAATGGGGAAAGCAGAGTCTCTTGAACAAATGGTGTTGGAAAAAATGAGTTGAGACATGCAGAAGAATGAAACTGAACCACTTGATTTCACCAAATACAAAAGTAAATTCCAAGTGGATCAAGGACTTGAATGTTAGACCAGAAGCTATCAGACACTTAGAGGAAACTATTGGCAGAACTCTCTTCCTCATAAATTGTAAAGACATCTTCATTGAAATGAATCCAATTACAAAGAAGACTAAGGCAAGTATAAACCTATGGGACTACATCAAATTAAAAAGCTTCTGCACAGCAAAAGAAACCAATACCCAAACCAAGAGACCCCTCACAGAATGGGAGAAGATCTTTACATGCCATACATCACACAAGAGTTCAATAACCAACATATATAAAGAGCTTGCCAAACTCAACAACAAGAAAACAAATAACCCCACCCATAAATGGGGAGAGGACATGGACAGAATATTCATCACAGAAGAGATCCAAAAGGTTGAGAAACACATGAAAAATGTGTTTTCAGAGAAATGCAAATAAAGTCAATAGTGAGATACCACTTCACTCCTGTGAGAATATCATACATCAGAAAAAGTAGCAGCAACAAATGCTGGAGAGGTTGTGGGGTCAATGGAACCCTCCTGCACTGCTGGTGGGAATGTAGATTGATCCAACCTCTGTGGAGAACAGTCTGGAGAACTCTCAGAAGGCTAGAAGAAAACCTACCATATGCCCTGCAATTCCTCTCCTGGGGATATATCCTAAGGAACCCAACACAACCATCCAAAAAGATCTGTGTACACTTATGTTCATAGTAGCACAATTTGTAATAGCCAAAACCTGGAAGCAACCCAGATTTCCAACAAGAGATGAGTGGCTGAGCAAGTTGTGGTCTATATGCACAATGGAATACTACTCCACTATAAAAATTGTTAAATTCACTGTTTTCAGCCCATCTTGGATGGAGCTTGAAGAAATCATGTTAAGTGAAATAAGTCAGAAACAGAAGGATGAAAATGGAATGATCTCACTCTCAGGCAGAAGTTGAAAAACAAGATCAGAAGAGAAAATACAAGTAGAACCTGAACTGGAATTAGCATGTTGCAAAGTATTGGCATATTGCAAAGTAAAAGACTCTGGGGTAAGTTGGGCGGGTAGGAGAATACAGGTCCAAGAAGGATGACAGAGGCCCTAGTGGGGGTTGTACTGTTATGTGGAAAACTGAGAAATGTTATGCATGTACAAACTATTGTATTTACTGTTGAATGTAAAACATTAATCCCCCAATGAAGAAATTTTTTTTTAAATGTTCTTGTTGAAAATAAAATTAAAAAATAAGAACTTCAGGGAGCTTGCAATAGCTGAGCTATAGGAGAGAAACAGGAAGGTCTCAGTCTGGAGACATGTCCCAGCTAGCAAGGCTTCTGGACTTCGGCAAGAAGCTCTGCTCTGATGCTACTGTGAGTCTTCACCAGCCACACCTGCCTTTCTATGCAACAAGGTACTCATTCAGCTATGAGGAGGAGGCAAGGGGCCTGGAGGGTTTATCTGCGTAACGATGAGCCATATTTGGGGAGTTTTAGATGCATTTTCATGGGGTTTAAGTTGGTAGGCAGATTCTGCTCTTCAGGTTTAATTGAGCAAACCCAAGAGGCAGGGTTTATCCTCTTCCTGTTCAGTGTGGAGACCGGAGTCTGTGCATGACTTCCACACCAACAGCTTGTCCCCGTGCTCTGCAGGGCCCTGCCCCATGGAAGGAGGGACTCCACATCCCACCAAGAATTTCAGAATAAAAACCCTGTCTTGGTTCTTCCCGCCAACCACTACCTCTACTATTACTGTGCTCCCACCTGTTTGGATTCAAACTTCTGTTCAAACGTTCAAACTTCTGTTCACAGAGTTCTGCTTGTCCGGGGGCAGAGGGCATGAAGATAAGACCCTCAGATGGCTGAAGTCCTGCCGAGACCAGCAAGTACAAAACAGATACGGCAGGCCTGTGTGTCACTGAGCAAAAGCACATTCTTTCATGGGGTTATTCTCATTACACAGAGTGAAGTGGGCGTCAGAGTGCCTGCAGGCTCCCAGCTGCTCTCTGGGAAACAGACTCACTGGATGAGAGGCTGCCCTTTCAAAGCTGACTGATTTGTGTGTTGACAAAGTCCATTCTGAGAACAAGACAGCATTCCAGAGACCCCAGCTCTGTGACCAAAGCAACCTGCTGCATGATACCGTCACTTCCTGTAGTCAGATCAATGTTAACCTCTCTGACCATGTGGAGATATGATGGTCTGTTCATTTCGTCTGGGAGACTTGTCACACTAGGCAGTCTCATCCCTTGTCATGAATTATGCATCTGCATGCCTGCTGGGTAATTTTTTTCCTTGTCTTCCCTTTCTCAAGTGCCTGTAATATACAAGACCATATAAAACTGTAGACCTGGTACAATCCCCCATACCAACAAACTGGAGATAGATTCTTAATGTTTTTCTGTGGAAGCCCAGGATGTAAGGGAGCCAGGCAGCTAAAGCAGACATCAGGGAGAGAAAGATACACTGCATTGATATCACCACAATGAAGACCAGACTGGTATTTCTTTTTTTTTAAAAAAAAATTATTTGTTTATTTATTATCTGATAGAGACTGAGAGAATTTGAGAGGGGAGGGGGAGATAGAGGAGAGAGACAGAGAGACACCTGCAGCCCTGCTTCACCACTCGTGAAGCTTTCCCCTTGCAGGTAGGAACCAGGGGCTTGAACCTGCATCTTTGTGCACTGTGATGTGTGTACTTAACCAGTGTGCCACAGCCAGCCCCCTCCCCTGCCCCAGACTGGTAATTCTCCAAGGCCAATCTGCAGTGGGACATCAGGACAGGAACCTTCTTGTCAGGAAAGCCACTCCTGGCTCTCGTGACTGGCTTGGGGTGACACCAGCCCCTACACTGGTGAGGGAGTTTACCTTCAGGATCCGCCTCCCTTTCTAGGTCTTTTGAATCAAAGAAAGGAAAGTCACAGTCTGTTTTTGGCCACATCCATTCACCATAAAAGAATATTGCATTGAAAACTAACCCAAAGCTCCTCTGAGCAAGAACAAATAGTTTTCTTGCTATTATATTACTGAGTGCTAGTCATAAAACCTCACTAGTAATGCCCCTTAGATTGGACTAGAATAGCCATAATTCATTCAAGAAGGCTGATGCCCAAGGCTGCCCTGTGTCCCCTCCTATTTTTGTGTGACTGCACTCCCATCACACAGAGTGTACACCATGAGTTACCAAGCTGTTGGGATAGCTGGCTGTCTTTCTTCATTCCTGATCCACTCCAACTCTCCCTGATTTTGCAGAGTCACTTGCTGGATAAGGCCATTTAGAAAAAACAAATTCATATTTTAATAGCTGATATTGAATATACATCTATTTCTGACATGCATAGGGATAATGATATGACAATTAAAGGCAAATATATAATTCTTAGGGCGAGGGATTTTTCTCTGCTGACAGAATAAGCTCTGACTTCGATATTTATCTGAATGTGAAATTGTTTTTAGAGCTTTGGGGATTTCCAGCAGTTGATAGATGACTTGGTACTTTCAAATTCCAGTTGAGGGAAAAAAAAATCCCTGATTCTTCACTTCCCACTTAGATGTTTCAGGGATATGTGGTCACTTCATGAAACATGTTCAGAATATGTTTATTGAAAATGTAAAAGCAGTATATGTGAAAACAGTGCCAGAATTTTATGTCTGTGTGTGTGCACATAGACATGCAGACAGAGACATTCTAAATACATGTAGGCTTGTGTACAACATGGGAAATAAATTGTGTACAAATGTGTGTGTTTGTGTATTATGGTTATATGCTAACATGTATATGCAAATAAAAATTCATGCAGATGCACATTTTTATATATGTACATTTGCAGAGTTTGCAAATAGATAATAGACTGTACATATATGAATTTACAGTGATATATATATATATATATATATATATATATGCAAAAAAATCCATTTTGCCTCTAGTCACTGGGGCTCAGTGTAGGCATGATGCATCCATTGCCCCTGGTGGCCATTTTTCCTTTTAGTTGTTGATGTATAGGACAGAAAGAAATTGAGAAAGGAGGGGGAGAAAGAGAGAGAGAGAGAGACCAACACCTGCAGACCTGCTTCACCAGTTGAGAAGCAACTCCCCTGCAGGTAGGGAGCCAGGGGATTGAACCAGGATCCTTGGGCTTCATACTATGTGTGCTTAACCCAGTGTTCCACCACCTGACTCTCACAAGAGTAACTTTTTATTGGTGCTAATCTCCTCTCTATGATAGGAATCTGAACTTGGGGCATGTTAAAGTAAATTTCAGGCATTCTGTTGGCCGAACCTGAGGTCTACTCCAACCATGGAAGCTTAGACTTTCTTTATTTAAACAGTCTGCCCTATCACTCCTATCTTTGATCTACCTCCCCCCCATCATCCATAAATCAGCTGGTTAATTAATTAATGTTGTTCATAGGAGTTCAGTTTCTTAAAAAAAAATAAATAGTGATTTATAAGACTTTAGGTTAATAGAAGTATAAATTAACACCAGCCCCACCACCATAGATCTGTATCCCTATGCCCGCCACCCCCCTACAAAGGAGCTTAAAATCTACTCCCCCCACCCCCCAAAGTCTTTTACTTTGGTACAATACTCCAAACCCAATTCAAGTTCTGCTTTGTGTTTCCCTTTCTATTCTTCTTACTCAACTTCTGTCTTTCAGTGGGATCATCCCATATTCATCTTTCTCTTTCTGGCTTATCTCGCTTAACCTATTTTCTTCTAGCTCCATCCATCCCAGATGGGTCAAAAAAGGTATCATCTTATTTCTGGAGGTACTCTCTTTCTCCTGGGCTTCCAGAGGCACCTCCAGATATAGATTCCAAGAAGGGGACCAGATATTTAGTGGCTGATTCAAAGTGCTGAGTTGTGGCTGGATCCACATTCAAAAGCTCAGATTGGAAGAGACTTGTACTCGTGGGCAAAGGGGCCTCCAGAGCCTGGCCTGTGCTGTGATGATGCTGGTCTGTACTTATTGGAGAAGCTTCAGAATGGATCGTACAGGCTCAGCGTGGTTTTTAACTGGAGGCAGTAGCATGACGTTAGCCCCAAGCTAGGAGGAGATGGTCTATTAATCCTTTTGACATTCCCTTTGAATAGCATCATATTTCAATCCTGTTAAGCTGTGGGGCCTCTGTTTATTGGTCTCCCTCTAAAAACAGGACTGTTGTTGGTGCTGAAGCTGCAAAACTCTGCCCAGCTCTTTGCCTTTGAGGTGGCAGGTGGCTTCAGTCTTCTCGCTGGACCCACCCCACACTACCCCTGCCACCCCAAGTGCTCTGATACCAACTCAGGCAGCTCCCAGCTGCCTTGGCTCACCCGTCTCTCCCTGACCAAGAAAAGGCCCTTTGAACCTCATGCTCTTTATTTGGGAGGCTGAGAAAAGCTAGTCAAAAAAAAAAAAGTACATCTGGAAAACAGAAAACAGGCTAAGGGCGCTGGTTGGTACATGCTAAAGAATCCGGAATTTGGATGGGGGTAGATGGCATAACGGTTATGCAAAGAGACTTTCTCATGCCTGAGGCTCCAAGGTCCTGGGTTCAATTCCCCCCATACCTACCATAAGCCAATGGTGCTTTGGTATTAAAAAAAAAAATTAGGGAGTTGGGCTGTAGCACAGCGGGTTAAGCGCAGGTGGCACAAAGCACAAGGACCGGCATAAGGATCCCGGTTCGAACCCCGGCTCCCCACCTGCAGGGGAGTCGCTTCACAGGCGGTGAAGCAGGTCTGCAGGTGACTATCTTTCTCTCCTCCTCTCTGTCTTCCCCTCCTCTCTCCATTTCTCTCTGTCCTATCCAACAAAGACAACAGCAATAATAACTACAACAATAAAACAACAAGGGCAACAAAAGGGAATAAATAAATAAAATAAATATTTTTTAAAAAAGGAAAAAAAATTTTTTTTAAATTCAGAATTCCAATTGTCACTACTTCATGTCCTTAAGCTTCCTGTCCTCACCCTCCACCCCACACACACCAGCTGAACTGTCAGTTCACTGGTTTGTTTATTCATCAACCTTTTATTGATCAACACCCAAGGGCTCTGTATTAGGGGTCATGAGTACATGAAAGAAAACTCCAGGACCATCTAGGGATGAGATGGATGTTATAGCCAGAAGGAAGTAGGAAAGACTGGGAGTTCAGGGGGCTGGGTGGTGGCATACTAGGTTAAGCACACTTAGTATGAAGCGTAAGGACCCATGTAAGGATTCCGGTTCCAGTCCTCAGCTCC
Organism: Erinaceus europaeus; assembly: GCF_950295315.1. Lineage (NCBI taxonomy): Eukaryota > Metazoa > Chordata > Mammalia > Eulipotyphla > Erinaceidae > Erinaceus > Erinaceus europaeus. The sequence goes on from NC_080172.1 coordinate 113,937,688, forward strand.
CCACCTATAGGGGTGTCATATCACAAGCAGATCTGCAGGTGTCTCTCTTTTTCTCTCCCTATCTTCCTCTCCCCACTCAATTTCTCTCTGTCCTATCTAAAAATAAAAATGGCCACAGGAGCAGTGGATTTATAGTGCAGGCATGAGCCCCAGTGATAACCTTGGAGGAAAAAAAAAAACAGGAGGGAGTGGCAGTCAGGTGCAGGGTCCTTGATGGGACAATTTATGCTGGGGGCTGGCAGAATTCCTCCATATTCTTCCTACCTGGGGATCTGTCACTCCGTGAGTGTTCAGTCTGCCAAGCAGGAGCTTGAATAGACATGGGACTGTCTTTTCTCTTTTTTAAAAAGCTTTTAATTTTTATTTGAGTAAAGACAGGGCGAAATGGAGAATGGTGTGAGTAGATAGAGAGACACAGAGACACCTGCAGCTCTGCTTCGCCACTTGTGAAGCTTTTCCCCTGCAGGTGGGGATGGGGGACTTGAACCTGGGTCCTTGTGCACTGTCATGTGTGCACCCAATCAGGTGCACCACTTCCTGGCCCCTGCAGTGTCTTCTCTCTTCTTCAAAGAGAGGGTCCTTTTATGCAAAGAGAGTGCTTCCTATATCTTGGTAGTATTTTTTACTCTAATGACCACCATATTACTTTTTCACTGAACAAGCAGATTTGACTTGTATACACACACACACACACACACACACACACACACACACACACACACACAGAGTTGGGGGTAGGTAGGTAAGAGACAGCTGTAGTTAGGAGAGTTTGACCCAGGCTCGAGTTCCAGTCCCATATGGTAGATTCACTACCAGTCTTGTGATACCTCTCTCCTTCTCTCCCTCTCTCCATATGTCTTCTGTCTCTCTGGATGAAAAAGTGGCCCAGGAAGGGGGAAGCTGTACATATGTGAGGCCCTCGGTCCACCGTGAAATTTTGAAGTTAGTTACAAGGTGGTCCTGGGGACAGATTCAGCCTGACTCAGAGATACACAAGGTTCTCCTGTGTCACTGCCCAGTGGGTCACCAAGGAGATGGAAACAGCACTCTTGGATGGTCAGCAGGAAGGACACTCCCCCCACAAGCTGCCCTCTGCCCAGAAGGTTAGAGGGTACAGGAAGGAAGGTCCCACAATGAGCTCAGGAATGCCCTCTCTTTCCCTGGCCTTTGCCCCCCACCCCACCCCACACCCCCACTGTGCAGCCTTCTCTCCAGCAGACTGAAGCTTTTAGATGTACTGTGACTCCCAATCCCAGCTGGAACATAGTCACATGGACTTATACAAGAGGTGTGAACCTGAACATTTGTTTACAGATCTTGCTTGTTTTGGTGAATACAGTTTTAAAAAAAAAAATTAAAAATGGGAGTTGGGCAGTAGCACAGCGGGTTAAGTGCATGTGGTGCAAAGCATAAGAACCAGCATAAGGATCCTGGTTCAAGGCCCCAGCTCCCCATCTGCAGAGGGGTCGCCTCACAAGCAGTGAAGTAGGTCTGCAGGTGTCTATCTTTCTCTCCCCCCTCTGTCTTCCCCTCCTCTCTTGATTTCTCTCTGTCCTATCCAAAAACAATGACAGCAATAACAATAATAATAACAACAATGATAAAACCACAAGGGCAAGAAAAGGCAAAAAATATCCTCCGCGAGCAGTGAATTGTAGTGCAGGCACCAGAGCCCCAGAGATAACCCTGGAGGCAAAAAAAAAAAAAAACAAGATATGTGTTAACACACGTTATACACAATAATTCAGGGGGCCAGGCAGTGGCAGAGAAGAGATGCCTGCACCTGCAATGCTGCTTCCCTGCACACAAAGCTACCCTCCCTTCAGGTGGGTACTGGGAGCTGAACCCAGGTCCTTGAATGCAACAACATGTGTGTTCTACCAGGTGTGCTACCCCCTAGCCCATGGTCTATTTTCAGTTTTTTCTTCCTAAATAGAAAACAAAGGAGCGTGTTTCCTATTTACTGTCAACACTGGAGTTCGCCAACTTTAGGTAATGTTGGTTTGTTTCTTCTGCTTTTCTTCTTCCCTCTTTGGCCAAGCCCCATGACGTGTTCTGGGTCATAAACACCCCAAGGAAGAGATGTTTTATGATGGAGGAGGTTTACACATAAATGATTCTGACATGGGAGCTTTCCTGCTTGGTGTGTCATGAGTGGACATCTTTGCACGCGCTAAAATGTAATTCCCACAGTGGTGCATTGGATCCCTGCATGGAGAAGGCAGCCTAGCAGCTTGGCCCCTGACAGGAGCATGCTCAAACCCTGGGGAGTGGGGCCGGGGCTTCTGTTTCACAGGCTCTGGGATGGTCCCTACCCAGCAAGTCACTAGGCTCAAAGGGCAACTCAGTAGCAGTCACATGACTCAGTCCACCAGCCAGACGGGATGCCCCAGCAGATATCTGGGTGCCCAGATCTCCAGAGCAGGTGCCCTGCCACCCCCTCCACAGCACCCTGGGTTTATCTGGGTTGACCTACCTTCCTACCCACTGATTGAACAGACGGATGGTAGCATCAGTGGCATATTTCCAAGCTTAGAATGTAAGGCGTACATGCCCTCTGTGCATCTCTTACAAGTGTCCAAGAAACGGACTTGACTTTGTAGACAGGAGTTTTCAGGAAACATGAGGGACCCTGAACAGCATTTGGGTGAGTCTGGGCAGGGGGAAGCAAAGTTGAAGGCAGCTCTCTGGAACCAGAGCCAGGGTGGGGTGGAGTCGCTTTATCCTCCAGAGAGGGAGAACTGGGGTCCTTTGGCAACTCTGCCTCAGAAAGTCCCTCTGCATGCTTCTCCCTGTGGCAATATGCTCTGGAGAGCATCTTCTCTGCTGGTCCTTTGAGGATAACCACAGAAGACGGGCACAGGAAGTGACGGCCATGGAAGGAAAGGCAGGTGTGGCCAACCATCTCCAAGGGACCGAGGTCTCTAGATCCAACTGTCTCAACATAGGAAAGCTCCCAGTGTAGAGCAGGGTTTCCCTTGATCCTAAGAAAGCTGTTGTTTCTGGAACCCTTTTTACACCATCACTTGTTCAGCAGGCTGATGTATTTTATGGGCTGTTAAGTGGGGGGAGGGTGGAAGGAAGGATTTGGAGGCGTGAAGTTGGCGTTTTCGGAGCTGTTGTCTATTTATGATGCATCCTATGGTGACCAGAGAGCTGCAACGGAGGAGAATGTATATCCACAGGAAAGCAGACTTCCAAAAGAAGCCCTTCAGTGTGAAGTATTTACTTTCCAAGTGAACAGAGACGATAAAAAAAAAATAAAGAGGGAAATGGGTTATGTTTCCAGATGCGGCAGAATTGTGTTCAGTTATGATAAGGAGGAGGCAGTAAATTCCTTGACAGAACTACAGCCGAGGCCATAGTGTTGTAACCGTCTCTTGTTTTATTACCCAGAAAAGGCAGGGAGAGGATGGTGGGGGTAGGGGCAGGGTTGAAGGATACTGGGAATTGTCACTTGGGATCAAGAGCATGAGCTTAAGGACCATCTGTGAGCAGGTGTATTAAGAGAGATACCTGCAACACTGCTTCCCTGCACATGAAGATACCCTCCCTGCAGGTGGGGAACTGAACTTTCTTCCACCCTAAGAGCCCCAATCTCATCCGCCCTGCTCCTACTTTTTGGTTCTTGTTCATGAACCGTTTTGTCTCACTTTATGTCCTGGCACCTTCCAGCCACTGAGTTGCGGACTCTACCATCACTCCACTGTGACTTCTATGGGCAGACAACCTCAGCAATGTGTCCTGGAACTCCACCTCTCCAGAGCCCTACCCCACTAGGGACAGATAGAAAAAGCTGGGAGTATGGATCTACCTGTCAACACCTAAATCCAGTGAAGAAGCAATTATAGAAGCCAGAACTCCTACCTTCTACACCCCTCAAAATGATTTTGATCCATACTTCCAGTGAGGGAGAAGTGATAGGAGGAAGAGGATAAGAGGGCTCTGAACTGCAACTCCATCAGGTCCCAGGGAGAGAGAGGATGATGAAAGGGGAGAGGATATTTGAATGTAGTAATAGGGTTATGTGTGGCTTGGAGGGGAACAGAGGATTGGACCTGGAAGAAAAAGGGGGCAGTTATGAACAAACAAATGTAGACATGACCAATGTAGAGGTAACAGTTCAACCATGCCTACAACCTTGGAAAAACCGTGGAGGTTTGCAATGGAGGGACTTTGGATTCCAAACTCTGGTGGTGGGACTGGTGTGGAATTATATCCCTGTTGACATGTAATTTTGTAAATCAATATTGAAGCACTAATAAAGAAAATGAGAGAGAGAGAGAGAGAGAGAGAGAGAAGAGAAAAACACTTGCAACCCTGCTTTACCACCTGTGAAGCTTCCCCCCCACCACAGGTGGGGGCCAGAGGCTTGAACCTGGGTCTTAGAACCCTGTGATCTGAGCACTTAACCAGGTGTACCATCTCTATTCCTCTTCTCTTTCAATTTCTTTCTATCCTATCAAAAAAAAAAAGAGGGGGGACAGGTGGTGGCACACCTGGTTAAGTGCATGCATTACAATGACTAAGGAACTGGGTTCAAGCCCCCTGGGAAAGCTGTTCTCCTTGATGAACTTGGTGATCTTGCTGATCTCAGGTGGGTTGTGAGATAGAGAGGCCCTGGATTCCTCTTGGGTACCTTGCCTAAGTGGTGTGGTCCAGGAGGTGCTGCATTGGACAGTGTTGGACTCACACATGAGGTCCCAAACTCAGTCTCCGGCAACACATATGTCATAGTGAGCTGAGGCTTTCTTTCTCTCTCTCCTCCTATCTCATAAATAAATAAATCTTGTGTGGTGGGGGGAGGGTGGGGGGGAGATGGCATCATGGTTATGCAAAAGAGACTCTCATGCCTGAGGCTCCAAAGTCCCAGGTTCAGTCTCCTGCACCATCATCAGCCAGAGCTGAGCAGTGCTCTGGTAAAAATAAATAAATATACCTTAAATTAAAAAAATTCAAAATAGAAAACTATGTGGTGATTCCAGTGTAGTAGATTAGTGATGCTTATTATTGGCAGTGGCATTGGCAGCAGCCTAGTGTGACAAAGCCCCCCCAAAAGAGGAAGATTTGCCCAGTCATACTGAAAATATGTCCTAACCTGATAATCCCGTATTCAAGACACTAACCACTTCAGTCCGCTTCCTCCCGGTGTCTGATTGGGGGAGTTTGTTTTTTTTTTTCCTTTTGCTTCTTAAAAACATCATGTTTCAGCTGGGGAAAAACAACTGTCGCGGCAGGCTTAAGCCCCGGTCTCATCTGCAGGGGGAAGTTTTGTGAGTGGTGGAAAAGGGCTGCCAGTATCTCTCTGTCTCTCTCCCTTTCTATCTCCTTGTTCCCTCTTGATTTCTGGCTGTCTCCATCCATTAAAGGTAATTTATTTTTTTTTAATTATCATGGCAAATATGTCCACATATCTCCCCTCGGCTTGCAGAAGTCAGTGAGGTAGAAGTTGAGGATATATGTCTGGTCCATTTCTTGAAAAGCAACATTATAACTCAACAGACCAGCAAGAACCAGAAAAGACTCTGGTTACTTCCTTGCATCTGTCTGTTGCGGAGTTTAGCAGAGCCAGGACAGAATCAGCAAGGAGATTACAACAATAAGTGGCTCTTAGCAAGGAATCACTCTCTCTAGAAAGTGGATCTGGGAGTCAGATGGTGACACACCTGGTTAAGCACAGACACATTACAATGCAGAAGGACCCAGGTTCAAACCCCTGGTCCCCACCTGCAAGGGAAAAGCTTCACAAGTGGTGAAGCAGGGCTGCAGGTGTTTCCCTGTCTCTCTCCCTCTCTATCTTCCCCTTCCTCTCAATTTCTATCTCTATCCAATAATAAATATATAAATAAAACGTGTTAACACTTTAAATAAAACAATAATATTTTTTTTTAAAAGTGGATCCAAGTGCATGCTGGGAGGAGAGTCATCTAGATAGTTCTGGCCCACTGGTGTAGTCTGCAGGCAGCCTCAGAGGGGCTGGGCCAGCATGAATGGGCTTCAAAGGGAAGTCTGGCTCAGATGAAGGAGATGGAGAAGATGCCAGTTAAGCCTGATTATTTGTGTATTGGGAGTCTCAAAAGATGTCCCTCCCACCCCCATGTCCTCTGGGCGTGGGCATAGGAATTTAAACATAGGTCGATAGTCTAAATGGTGAACAGCAGAGAAGTGTCCTCCAGCACAATGTACCAAGATTCCTCACTTGAAAGAGAGCGGCCACTGTGACCGCCCCTCCACCCATCTCCCAGCTGCTCGATTCCGATTCCTGTCCCATCTCGCATGTGTGTCCATGCATTTCCCTGCCTCCCAGCTTGTCTGTGTGTCCTGTGCTCCCCCTCCTCACCCTGGTCTCCCATATGGTGAGTGCTCTCCTACCTCTCTACGGGTCCCCCCCCCCACCCCCGCACAGGGGCTGCTATCTGGTCATGCATCATCTGCGCTCCAAATACAAGGGAGGGAGGGGGCAGGTTCTTGGTCTGCTTCTCTTTGGGTCTCCTATTTGATGTTAGTTTGTTTTGTTTTGATTTGGTTTTTTGCCTCCCAGGTTATTGCTGGGGCTCAATGCTGGTACTACAAAGCTACTGCTCTTGGTGGCTTTTTTTTTTTCATTTTATTGGACAGGGCAGAGAGAAATTGAGAGAGGAGAGAGGAGGGGGAGACAGAGAGGGAGAGAGAAAGATACCAGCAGACCTGTTTCACCACTTGTGAAGCTTTCCCCCTGCAGGTGAAGAGCTGGGGGATTGAACCTAAATCCTTGCCTTGAGCGTAGTTCTATGTGTGCTTAACTGAGTGTGTCACGCCTGCCCGCCTCCCCCCATTAGGTGTTCTTCAAAGAAGTATGGGATTGCAGGAATTTGGGAAGGCAAAGCTAGGGGCCAGGTGGTGGCACTTCTGGGGAAACCCATGTTACCATGCACAAGGACTCACGTTCAAGTCCCTGGCCCTCGCCTACAGGGTGAAGGCTTCACAAGGGTGAAGAAGTACTGCAGGTGTGTGTCTCTGTGTGTATGTGTCTGTGTGTGTATGTGTCTGTGTGTCTGTGTGTCTGTATGTGTCCCTCTCCTCTTAATTTCTCTGTCTCCCTAAAAATAAATCAATAAATAAAGGGAGCAGGTGGTGGTGTCCTTGGTTAAGCACACACATTGTCAAAGGCAAGGACCCAGGTTCAAGCCCCTGCTCCCCACCTGCAGGGGAGATGCTTCATGAGTGGTGAATCAGGTCTTCAGGTGTCTCTCTGTCTCTCTTCCTTTCTACACCCCCCCTTTCCTCTCAATTTCTCTCTGTCCTAAGAAAAAAAAAATATTAAGGGAAAAAAAAAAGGAAAACATGGCTTCTGGGAGCAGTGGATTGGTAGTATCAGTACTGGGCCCCAGTGATAACCCTGGTGGAAATAAATATATAAATAAATAAATTAGCAAGGCTGATTCTGGAGAGTTTTAATCTTAGAAAAACTAGAGTGGAGGGCAGGGTTCCCAGAATGCTTTGAGCTTGTTTGCAGAAGTTGTGTGTGTTGTTTTTTGTTTGTAAAGTGACTTTCATCACATTTTTTAAAAGATTATTTATTTATTTGTTATTGGGTAGAGACAGAGAAAAATTGAGAACTGAGAGGAAGACAGAAGGACGGAGACACCTGAAGCCTACTTTACCAGTTGTGATGCTTTGCTCCTGCAGGTGGAGATCCGGGGCTTGAACCTGGTTCCCTGTGCACTGTAGCATGTGCATTTAACCAGATGTGCCACCACCTGGTCCCACTTTCATCAGAGTTACAAGGGCTTTTCTGGGTGTATAAGTCCCAGACAGGTTAGGAGGAAAGTGCCAAACAGTGTCGATGTTCCCCAAGGCCAAGCAACATGAAAACACACCAAATTCTACACATAGGAACAGGAGATTCATGGCCCTCCCTCCATGGAAGCCATCTAAGACCTGCAGTGTTTTGATTTCAGGTATGGGAACCAGTTATAAGATGTCTGATAACCAATGCTCAGCCTCCCCGTCTCATCTTCTGGCTTCTTGCCTGGTACCCCTTGATTTTTTTGAGGGCACCAGTTTGCTCAGAATAAGGAAGTGCAAGTTTGAGATTCAAGTGGACTTCCTTGTATTGTGTCCTGGTGTCAGACAACAGAATTCGGAGGATCCAGAAGACAGGTCAGCCTTGGTAAAGAGAGGATGATGGGCTGGGTGTGCCCATCAGAGAGGTCATTCCACTTCCTTGCCTCTTTCTGTCCTCTTACTTCCTTGTCAAATGATCATCTCTCTGAGCACACACCTCAGTCCCCTTCCTCGGTTTTGTGGAAGCAGACTCTCTCTCCAGTGGCCTAACTTTAGCTTAGAGCTTAGTCACTTTTTCATTTTTTATTTCATCAATCTTTTCCTTTTACCTCCAGGGTTATCACTGGGGCTCAGTGCCTACACTACGAATCCACTGCTCCTGGAGGTTATTTTCTCCCCTTCCGCTGCCCTTGTTGTTTCTCATTGTTGCTGTTGTTATTGTTGTTGGATAGAACAGAGAGAAATGGAGAGAGGAGGGGAAGACAGTGAGGGGGAGAGAAAGATAAACACCTGCAGACCTGCTTCACCGCTTATGAAGCGACTCCCAGCAGGTGGGGAGCTGAGGGCTGGGACCCGCTTAGTACTGTGTGTGTATTTAACCGTGTGTGCCTCTGCCAGGCCCCTGGGGCTTAAATATATGAATTTGAGGTCATATTCTTCAGTCATATTCTGCTTTTTGTTTGATTGTTTGCCACTGGGGCTTCAGCACTCCAAGCCACCTTTTTTAGATAGCAAGACAGACAGAGATAGAGCGACAAAAAGTAACACCATAGCACAGAAGCTTGCTTCAGTTTGTGTGTGTGGTGGGGGAGGGTGGGATCAGGGCTTGACCCTAGTTTGTGCAGATGACGAAACTACTGTGCTATCCAAGTGAGCTATTTTACCAGTTCCCCTACACTTCTTATCGATCACTCATTCAGTTTAGGTTTTCTTCCAGTTTTCTTGAGATGCCATTGATAGATGTCACATTGTAAAGTAAAGGTATGTAACAGGATGTGTTGACTTACTTATGTATATTATGAATTGCAATATGTATTTGCATCCATAATGTCATACTGATACCATAAAAAAAAGGAAGAAGGAAGTAAAGAGGGAAAAATAGAAATGGCTTTCCTTGTGATAGAAGCTCAGTATTTACTTTTTTTTTTTCAATTTTTGTATTAGCTTTATTTATTTATTGGGTAGAGACAGCCAGAAATTGAGAGAGAAGGGGGAGACAGAGAGGGAAAAAGGCAGAGAGACACCTGACACACTGTTTCACCCCTTGCAAAGCTTTCCCCCTGCAGGTGGAGACTGGGGACTTGAACCCGGGTCCTTACACATTGTAACATGTGCAGTCAACCAGGTGCATAAGGGTTTCTTCTCTTAGTGACTTTCACAGAGACCATTCAGCAGTGTTCACTTGTTACCATGCTACATATTACATCCTCAGAACTTTTATGTCATAACTGGAAATTGGTACCTTTGACCATCCTCCACCCACATCCCTGCCTCGACTTCATTCTCTTTAACATGCTATCTGTTTCCAGTTAC